>NW_022989894.1:2615853-3006991 GCF_902827175.1 Gymnodraco acuticeps
TATGGATGTGTGATGGCTAACGCACTTCTTAGCTGTCAGTAGACTTCCCTTCCCTTTGCAAAACTATGACCTAATACACCACATTAAAAATTGACCTGGAAACAGCATTTAAACGTGCAAATTTCACCACTGGAGTCTAATTGTTTGAGGGGGAGATTGTACAAGCAACATCTTAAAGGTCCCTATAATACGGTTTTTCATTAATATATTATAGGTCTCAGATATATACAAACATGTCTCTGAAGTGTTTGGCTGGAAATACCAAACAGATCATGCATTGTAGCATCCCATAAACCCCTCTGTTTCAGCCCTGTTTCAAAAGTGCTGATTCTGTGTCTTTTACTTTAGATGAAAAATAAGGAGCCCCTCCCCACGCCCCTCTGAGAGATATTTGGTTAAAAAGAACACAATGGTGCTCGAGGAGGAGATTCAGGTGATAAGGTGGGGGGGGGGTTACCTTGGTTGGTGATTGGCTAATAGTTACACAGGCCAAACAAATCGTTATGACATCATAAAGTGGCCAACATCTGATCAGCTCATTTTCAGACAGGTTTTTATATAAATGGATCAGGACAAAAAGTGAGCCAATCTTTTTTCCTGAAACGTTCAGAATCTCTTTACACAGAGAGGACACATGTTTATGTATAAAAAAACATGAAAAAGTGGATTTTGCACAACAGGTGACCTTTAAAACATTTAAGCCATTGTGTGATTTAAATAAAGGACTCAAGTTTTAATCGATAAAAGACATTTACTGACAGTTATCATCAACAGTGACGTTATCACAGTCCTGTGCCACGGGTCTTTTTTGCTGTTTTTGAAGTTTATTCACGAGTTCCTCCAGCAAACGTCTCTCCTTTTCCGGGACAGCCTCTTGCCACTGCTTTCGGAAGGCGCTGTGGCTGGAAATGTTTTGGACGATGTCATGTCCGTGGCGCCTCACGTCCACAGCAGCATCCACACATATTTTGCTAACAGCCATTAGGAAGTGTTTGGTGAAGTTTTTGCCACCTGTGAGTGTCTGTGTGGCTCCAAGGATGTGGCATAACTGTCTGAGGTGCAGAGCAGCGCTGACTCTAGCTGCAGTGCTTCCGTGACCCAGCCCCGCACTCAGGGCTTTAATAGTGTAACTGGGACTGCAGTTTTGAACCATGGCGTCCAAAGCCAGATTAGCCTTCTGCTGGATGAATTTGTTGGACTCAGACACTTTTAGTATGAGAGCGTGGCCTGTTTCCTCCACAAAGTCATTCATGGTCCTCTTGAGGTGAGCATACATCTCACCCAGGATGGCAATAGCAGCGCAGGACACCATAGAGCGTGGGTTTTTAACCTCCTTTATGACAACCACACATACTTTACGAAGTGTGGCCTTCACTACCTCCGGGTGATTCTGTAAAAGGTCTTGGATAGATGTTAAACCATACATTTTTTGTTGCCATTCATCAGAGCTAAGCAGTTTGAAGATTTTGCCCAGGCTTAGTTTGGGACAGGGCTTCAGTCGATGCTTGTCTTCATCAGTCTTTGGAGAAGTCTGTTTAGATGGCTTGTCTGTGGTAGGAGGAGAGGAAGTGAAAGATGGCAGAGGGATGGACACCTCAGCCAGGCTTTTAACCTCCACGGTTTTGAGACTTGGTCCCTTTCCTCTGGTGATCATCTCAGCTACCTTAAAGGCTTCCTGCCTCAGATGGGCATGAATGGCCTCATCCTCCATCAAGGTCCAGAAGTTTTGCTCAACACCTTCTCCAGGAGTCCCATCATCCAACTTGTATTTCGTAGTCCTCCGGTTAGCTGAGTCTTGTGCAATTAGGTCAGCCACCTTGTAGGCTTCACGTTTGAGATGACGATGCATGGACTCATCCTCCATGATAGACCAGAAGCTCTTCTTATCAACCTTTTTTTTACAACTCTGATGGTCTGCCATTATCTTTGGCTACTTCTGACTGCCCCAATCACACATCAGCCAACAATTGAAATAGAATGAAGAGTAAAACAAACATTCCAATTCAAATCAACATAGCAACAGGGTCTGAGTGGTGGAAATTGTTTTGTGTTTAAATGCTATTGCAAAGAACTGTGAGTCTTGTAGCTGGCTAACTTCTGTATAAAACAACTTGTGACAACACAATGATGAGGTTTTGCACACCTGTCAAAACAGCAAAGGAGGAGTACAAAGGGGGAACTGACTCTTTAACCTGGGATACTATGTTGGTTACCTGCTGTCTCAATACGCACGCACGCACACACGCACACATCACTTCAGGGGACATTACATTGACTTACACGCATTACCTGGAGACTTATCCTAACCTTAACCATAACCAACACATGCCTAACCCTAACCCTAACCCTTACCCTAAACCTAACCAAGTCTTCACCCTGAAATTAATGATTCCCCTCATGGGGACCTCCAATTTGTCCCCATAAGGGAGGCGAGTCCCCACTCGTGACTGTGTAAACGGATTTAGGTCCCCACAAGTATAGTAATGCTAGACCACACACACACACACACACACACACACACACACACACACACACACACACACACACACACACACACACACACACACACACACACACACACACACACACACACACACACACACACACACACACACACACACACACACACACACACACACACACACACACACACACACACACACACACACACACACACACACAACACACACACACACACACACACACCACACACACACACACACACACACACACACACACACACACACACACACACACACACACACACCCACACACACAAGGCATTGCACTTGGTAGTTAACCTGTGGTGTTTGGAGCAAAGTACTTTCCATGGTTTTATTTTTCTAGTGAGTAATAGCGGGCTCATTATGAGGAGCCAGAGGAAGTTCACTTCTGGATTCATAAAGTCACTCCACCACTCTGCATACCTTCCAAAAAACATCTCAAACACTAATTCAAAATGTGGATGAAATACAGCCTTTCTCTCACACACACAGAAACGATACAGCGTGTACGCACACATGGGGGCCTTACACAAACCATATCCAATTAACACTTTGTAACATATCTGTGTAGTTTGGTGGGCAAAACAAAGAAGATAGTCCATGCATCCATGTTGTTTTAAGGGGCTGCATATCTCAGTGTGTCTGAGTGTGTGTGTGGTGTGTATGTTGGTCGGAGTCTGATAGAAAAGTCCTGGTGACTTGGGCCATGCATCAAAGGGCTGCAGAGAAGCCGCACGGCATCTGGGAGCAATAACGCTGCCTCTAACCCTTCATTACCACAAAGACTGGGCCCTGGGTGGCAGCCAACGGCAATTTTCACAACCCTCCTCCTTACCTCCCTCCGATTTTCTTTCCCTCCATTCTTCCACCATTGCCCTATTGAGTTTTTTCTCTCAAAAAATTGTTGTAATGTGTACGTGATGTGAAAGGGGAAAGACATAAAAAAGAGGGGACTTGTGTTTGAAGAACTTGTGGTGAAGATTGTTTAGCTTCTACACTCAATGCCAAATTATACTTGTTCAATCAAATTACATTAATTACAAAATGATTCCATTTGTGGCGAACTTTACGTTTTTTTCCGCTATAAAAAGAGACAAATATTGCTGAGTCTACATACGGTATAAAATGAAAAACACTTAGGCGAGCAATATCTAAGTTTAGTGATTATCTGTCTTTAAGAAACAACTTTTGAAATTTAATGCTGTTTGGATATTATTTAAAGTAAAGTCCACATGTTGCCAAACAGCAATTAGGCCGAGAGCATTGCTATTGGGAACAGCTAGATTGGAGCTATTCTGGGACAATGTATAAAAACACACAGCTGTCGGTGACTCATTGAGCTTCAAGGTTGTGCAATAACGCTCATAACAAATCACCTTGGGCAGCGTGCCAGTGTCCTCACTTTCTAATACTTCATATATCATGGGAAGTGCTACTTGATATCAGCAGACACAAAGGTTTTTATATCTCCCTGGTCAGCTTTAGACAAATGTTTCAGGAAAACAAATCTAATCTGAAATGTCCATTTTCACAGGGATAACGCTCACATTTTCTTATAGTGAAAAAATAAGCATTTATTGTATGACATGTTTAGTTTGGCTGGTGATTCTCGCTATCATTACTTCGTTTTTTTCTGCACCAATCTCAGCTGATTCAGCTGACTTTAGTAAAGTGACAGCCTTTGTGCTCTGCTCAGCTCTTCCTGTGGGAATGCTCACAAACACAAATAAACTTTCTGGAACTCAAGTGTCCACATGACAATGACACATTCAGCCAGCATTCCGGTTTCAAACACCGGCTGGCAGGTCAAAGCGATACCTTCCTGTTTGGCAGCTAATTGCCAAGCAGTTAATTATCTACTCTGCGTTTACTTCTGCAGAAGGTCAGTGTTACAACCTAGGGGCTGGCCGGGACATGTGATCAATCACTGCTGACCACCAAAGAGTAAAAGAAAGGGGGAAGGGGCACCGCAGCCCGCTAACCACATAAACACGTAAAAATCCCCTCACGTCTATACTGCTGTCTGATAGAGGGCAAAGCTCTGTTCAAACTGTGTTTAACTCTGCAAAGATACATTTAGAAAAATCATGTAACTCACAATTAGGGATTTAAAAATATTTATCTGTGAGCCGGGAACAGACAAACACCTGTGAATAGTTTCTTAGTTTTTGCATGTGAAGCAAATACTGTTAGATGTAATTACGGGCGCATAAGAGGAACAAACGTACAAACTGAAACACTCACATGTGAGGTGAGCGTGTGATGTCAGAATAAATTAAGGTAAAACGTTCACATGTGTGTGAAGTTACTCAGGGGGTTTCAGCTGCAAGTTTTTGGCAAAGGTTTCACACCGGTAAATGCTTATTATGTAGAGTCCTAACATTAACTTGTGGCATTCCTGTATAAAATGCAAATTAGGGGAAAACCAGGAAGGGTGGTAATCCCAAACCCTAATCCTGTTAGGCTAACACATCGCAGATACAGTAAGGCCAAAATGAACTGCTAAAATACTTTTTATAGTAAAATAAACCGCCAGAGTATAAAATGTGCACTTCTTAATCAAAATTGTTGAGGGCGTGTTGGGGCTGAATTTATTTGTATGACATAATAGTGCCAATGGTGGGCAGTTCCAAGGGTGGAGAGGGTTTATTTTTTTACTTAACACATTTACAGTAAATCTTGTAAAACGTGATATTTATTAACTTGAAATTCTCTCACTTATGTCAAGGTTAAAGAGTCAATTGGATCTCAGGTAAGTCTTTAAAACAAAACAAAAAAACGATTTATAAGATAAGTAAAACAACATGAAAATATATTAAATGAAAAATGACACCCTAAAGTCCATGTCTTGTGTTATTATACACATGCATTAAATGTCTGTCAAGCCCTCTTCAAAGGAGCCTGCAGAGTCTCACACACATATCAAAATTACAAACTACACACACACACACACACACACACACACACACACACACACACACACACACACACACACACACACACACACACACACACACACACACACACACACACGCTGAATACAAATACAATATGCCAGAAGACATTAAGTGCACGACTGTGTTTTCTATCTGTCTGGTTCCTGTTTGAGTCTAATCTCAGGCTTTGTTTCTCAAATGATTTTTGTATTGACATTATGTTCTGGATATGTGCGGAACAATCAGGTAGAAAGAATGATAATTTACTTAAAAACAAACAAACATTACTCATTTATCTCATCAATCAGGCAGGATAAACTTTGAATTATCCCACAAACCACCCTGTGTACCTCCCCGGCCCACTCGGACACACTGCGGTCTTCACTCCTCTCTTGTTTCTCATTTGCAATCTCTAACCCACTTTTCTACTGTTTCCTTTTAAATAAGACACACTCTTATTCATCCATTACCCCTTTGGGTGCCATTGTTACAATTTTTCCATCATTTGGTCCATTACTTCTTTCTGTTTTTTGTTTGTTTTTTTAAATGCTCACATATTTGCTAACTTTGATTAATTTCAGTAGATGTATTAGTAGAGTTGTGTGTCTAATAGTTGTAACATTTACATTTTTAAAAGGTAGGCAAGATAGAGAAGCTATTTGAACATTTCTGTTTATCTTGTGTTATCACCAGTGTGTGTGTGTCTGTATTTGAACTATTCAAAATTGATAAAAGGCCCGCACACATGTAGGATACCTAACTTTACTATTTACTTTATACTTTTAGTTCATGACATCTCAGAAGATGATACTGAACTTTTTACTCATTTCAGATGTCTATGAGTTTTTGGCAGTTCTACTTTAAATACATTTCACCTTTAAACTTCTCACATGGTTTCATTCAAATAAATACACAAGGCCCAAAGAGATAAAAAAAGTATCCAATAAATGTCACAAAAAGTCAAATATAAGAGAAAAGTCAATCAAATGAATTTGTGTGGCAGAACGTTGTGTTTGCCTCTATCCAACTCAATTATTCATTTGAAATACTTTTTAAAGAGGGGACCGATCCCTAGCCTGAGCACAACTCCATCAAACTATTTAACAATGTTGTAGTTAAAACTATCCACACAACAATAGCACCTTTCTAAAAAACAGTTATGTCCTTGAATGCAGGACTTCAATGTATTGTTACTTATATTTCTGAATCTAAATACCTCTAATACCACTTTCCCTCTGACTATAACACTATGATATTGGATAATATCTAAAAAAAGAAATCCAGATTTTCATTTTAACAAAGACATTATAATAACAATGTGATACTTTGAGTGAGAGGGAAAAATAAAACCAAGCTATTTTGTGGTTTGCATTCATGTTATCCAACAAGAATAATTGCGATTGGACATGCTTAGAGCTGATTGCTGACAATTGTATAAAATACAGGAGATCACATTGTGGGGCGGCATCTACAAGCTAAGTCTCACCACACGGATGCAAACACTCGAAAGATACAATTACACACGCATAAACTGAAAAAAGTCGTTTGCTTTATACAATATCAAAATACAAAAATGGGAAAAATAGAGTTGATAACTTCTCATTAAAATGTTAACCAGCAGTATTTCATGACAAGACGCAATAACATGGAATCACGCATTACACTCCATACGTGTATATGTGTGTGTTTGCATGTGTGTGTGCATACTTTCTCAGTGTTTCTGGCTCTATTGACTAAGAGTTTGAAAAATAAGCTGCCTGCCTGGTCATCCAAACAGTGGAAACAATGTCGGTGCAACCGCAGCGCTCCCCCCACCCATTAACATTCACTCCTTCCAATCCCAAAAACTCCAAACTTTACTGCAACAATAATGAGGATTGATTCTCTGTTCTGGCTCCTTTCTCAACAACATTTTGCATATTTATTTTTACATCTTTTTTCGCCCCACATTTTTAAGTTGCTTCCTTCTTTCATCTCCATTTCCCTCTCACTTTCCCTCCACATCCCTCCATCTCTGCCTGTACTGCTGAGTCGTCTCTCCCGGGATTGAGCCTGCTTTGATTTGGAGCTCAGAAACCATAGCTAAAATAAACATACAGCCTTGGCCACCTCTATATACATACACACACACACACACACACACACACACACACACACACACACACACACCACACACACACACACACACACACACACACACACACACACACACACACCACACACACACACAACACACACCACCACCACACACACACACACACACACCACACACACACACACACACACACACACACACACACACCACACACACACACACACTACAACACACCTGGAAACACTAGCATTGATTACTCTTGTGAAAAAAAAGAAAGCTAAATATGCGTGTGAGATGAAAAAGGTGAAGGAGGCAAACTTTGACTACTTACAGTATGTCTCAACTTTGAATCACACAGACTTTGAATCATGCCTACACACCACACACACACACACACACACACACACACACACACACACACACACACACACACACACACACACACACACACACACACACACACACACACACACACACACACACACACACACCACACACACACACACACACAACACACACACACACACACACACACACACACACACACACACACACACACACACACACACAACCTCTTTCGCCCTGGTTCTGATTTACCAGTAGTTGGTTGAAGTTATATTAGTTTCTAGGGGTTGTGTGTTTGTGCGTGTGTGTGTCAGTGTGTGTGTGTGTGTGTGCGTGCGTGCGTGTGTGTGTGTGTGTATTTTACCAGGCTGCGGCAGGGGCTTTCCCCATGACGAGAGGCAGTCAATAAAATGTTGCTGCACTTTTGCAAAAGCTTTTTTTCTCATACTTTTTTTTCACAATTTAAACATAAAACAGTTTCCAGCATTTTATTAACTGTGTGTATTTTGGCGAGTCCAGGTGCACATGTGAGTGAATGCTCTCAGGCGTACTTTCACCTCTAGTGCGTGTGTGCTTGTGTGACCAGACTATTTCTAAATGTTCAGCTTGGATAGAAAAAAAATGCAAAATGGAAAGGTTTTTTTTTGTTCTTCAACCTTTGCACTGAGCTTTTACACCGGCACCATGTGTTGGTTTTGGGTCTCCCTGCATGTTCAAATAAATATACAGTACAAGAAGCGAGGGAGAGAGGTGGAGACAGAGAAGGAGAGGGTGACAAGGAAAGAGTGAGACAGAAAGTTAGTGAAGGTGGGGTGAAGAAGTATTTCCTACATCTTTAAGGATGTATGAGGGGGCAATGGGAAATTAGGAGAGGAAAGAGGTATAAAGGGAGGATATAAAGAAAAACGTCCACCGCAGACCTTTCTCCTCCCCCCTGTCTCCCCCCATGCTCTTAATTCCATCTCTCGTACTTTCTCTCACTTCACATGGTCCTTGTTACTTCTGCTGCTAACAAGAGACACTCCTCCCTCCTCCCCTACAATCCAGTCCCTTGCTCACTTTGTGCCCTTTCTTTGAAATAAAGTACGTTTATTAAAAGCAGCTTGTGTGTGTGCCTGTGTGTGCCTGTGCCTGTGTGTGTGTGTGTGTGTGTGTGTGTGTGTGTGTGTGTGTGTGTGTGTGTGTGTGTGTGTGTGTGTGTGTGTGTGTGTGTGTGTGTGTGTGTGTGTGTGTGTGTGTGTGTGTGTGTAATTGGGAACAGGGCAGGGGGCTCTGGTATGCACATGTGTGTGCCAGCTTCGATGTCTGACATGCTGGGGGGTCCTGACTCTTTGTAAAAGGCCTTCTAAATGCAGCACACACACACACACACATGTTAGCGAGCAGAGCGGCTGTGGCTAAGGCCTGGAGACAGTGAGACTGTGGCTAGCTCCTAATAGTTCTGCAAAGCATCATGGGACACCGCTCTGACCAGTTGATCCAGTACTAAAAAGCACGCCGGGTCAAAACATCTCAGTTTGCAAAGGAGTCGGACCAACCACCGTTATATTGCCGGCGTAGTGAGCTGGAATACAGTTTGGATAAAAAAGAGAATATAATCTCTCTGATGGAAACTCGTTCAACTGAAATATGTCTCCTGGTATTTTCATTTTGGAGGAAAATATATTGGTCTGTTGTTAAACAGCATACTTTTGATGGTGTTCAGACAGAGGGGAAGATATCTTATCCCGTGCATAAGTAAATGGAGCTTCTTAACAATCAGATGTATAACTGAATAATTGTAAATACAGCTTCTTTTTTTTTTTAAAACATGCTTTTTTTCTACTTTTAGCATGACCCTGAATTCAACAATTTGAACTACTTTTTAAATAGGCTCGCTTTTACATGGGCATATGCATGAGCCAAACAAAGCTTACTGCTACCTACATAATAATATATCACAATACAGCAACACGTCTTTCTTTTCGGACCACTTGCAATTTGTTGAGTTGATTTGAATGCAATCAAAAAGGCTTTAAGTGTCCTTATACAGAAATGTACAGGTGTGATCTTAATGTTTGTGTTTACATGAGATTGTGTGTGAACAGCTTCTCACCTCATCGTCTTTGTACCAGGACATGGACTCTGCAGTGAGGACGAACCAGTACTCCTTGGCTCCTCCCTTCATGATCCCAATGTTGTTGATGGTCAGCCAACCCTTCCTGATCACCTGAGACACACAGGCAAGCAGAGAAAGCAAAATGATTATTCATAACATACTAAAGGAAAAACACCCAATCTGTCAGTCTGTGCTGGTAACACAAATATGCACATCACTAACATGTATGCTCAGCACAGTAACATGTAATGTCACTGCTTCTAGTGGAGATAGGAAGTGACAACAACACTAAGGAGACTCACCTACTTGGCTAAACACACTCCTCACACTCTTTTTCTTTCTCCTAGTTCATTCTCTCCACCAAAAGGAAACTATAGACACATACAGTACATGGTGTGCGTGTTATTTACCTTGAACCGATCGCTAACTCCTCTCTCCGGCTGAATGAGAATGTGGAGAGAACGCCAACGCAGGGCATTTGTTAAAGGCCAAGTACACAATGTTGTTCAGGTACCAGCACATAACAGCTGGCAAGGGGACAGCAAGCAGGGCAGGGGGAGTGAGGAGGCTACAACAAGAATGGCCAATTTCAAACCTTTTTGAGGCCATGCAATGAAATGCAGGAGCCGGACTGGTTTATACAGTATGTGCTTTTTGAGGAGAAGTCATGGAGTGATCAAGCTTAACTGACAAAAATGCACTCCCCTTTCATTTCAACCTTCATTTCCTGTGATGTTTAATTTCCTCTAAAGTGAGCCTAGTGTCTAAGCTGTAGAAAGAGTCACGAATCTGATGTTTTATTGAAGAAGTGGCTTAGAGAGTCAAATAATCAAATAAGAGACAAAAAGGGCATCCAGAAAAGTCAAATGTCCAAGGAGGTTTTTAAAGTAACGCCTGCACACCGATTTCAAGCCATGGATTAAGTTAAAGAGACACCAGACGCTTTTTTTATTGACGGACAAAATATAAACCCATTTGTCACAGAGGGCTCTACATACAACACTCTTTATCCTTAAACGTTCAAATTTGGGTATGGAAAAACTTAATAAAAAACTACAATAAAAAATCCTTTAATTGCATGCCTGCTAATCTCAGCAGCATTTCTTTTTTTAAATATTTTCGTTATTCAGAATATTTTTTTTATCTAAAGATTTGTTTCGGATCTGGACTAAGTTTTAAAATAAAGTTATATTTAGTAATCCAAGAGGTCAGGAGGGTGTTAAATCAAGAGAACAGAAGCTGTAGGGCTAACTATATCCATCTGTAAACAGGAAGTGAAGATCACCACTTTGTTTACAATGTGCCCCTGACCTTTGACCCCGATCTGAGAGATTGTTATTACAACCGACATCTATGGAGGTGACATGTGTCTAACACACTGCAGTGAATCGGGGAGAGACAGCAGGGAATAAAAGAGAGGAAGTCTAGTGACCTGTTAATAAAACATTTTGATAACTCTCTCCAAGGAAAGAAAATCTATTCCGTCTCCACTCTATTCCTCTTTGAGATTCAAGAACACACAAGTAAATGTCTCTTTTTATGACTGTTTACCCCTGAGCTCTGTTCAGAGCGTTCAAATCTTTATAGCATTCGTCCGTTTACAGCTCATGTATTTATTCATTTGAACAATAAGCAGTATTTTATTCCACTTGAGCGTATTTGATTTTACATTCTTATTTACGTTTATAGCTTATCTTATTCTATTTTACATTCATATATTTTACTTTTTCTGCTTTTATTTGCACATTGGTCAATTGCAACCTTTATATAAAGCCTTTGGATCTTTGAATCTAGTTCAAATGACTAGTGTTGGGTGTATTTTCACCACCAGAGCTAACCTGCCTCAGGGTTAAAGCAATGACTAGCTTCTCCAAACCGAGACTCAACCCAGCGTAAAGAAGCCCTGTACGATAATAAACATTTTGTGTAAGTGACACATCTGAGAAAGAAGGAAAGGGCAGCAGCCAAGCATCCCCCACCTCAGCCACCTGCCCGTCGTACTGGTAGTTAGCATGAAGCTAACACATAAGAGACACACACATTTAAACAAATATGTATGCAGAGCGTAAAGACTGAAGCACAGATGCATGAAAGCATAACTGCATACATGCACAGATTCACAAACACACACACACCACACACCACACCCACACCCACACCCACACCCACACCCACACACACACACACACACACACACACACACACACACACACACACACACACACACACACACACACACACACACACACACACACACACACACACACACACACACCACACACACACCACACACACACACACACACACACACACACACACACACACACACACACACACACACACACAACTCACCATGATCTCATCCTGAAGCAGAAACACCACAGGGAGGAAGATAAAGAAGACGAGACACAGAAAAAGAAGAAATCACTCAAAGGAAACAGGCAACAGAATAGAAACACCAGAACACCAAGGGCTGACGAGAATAATATTAAAATGTAGGAAACATAGAAGAACTTTGTGTAAAAGCAGAATGTAAATCATGCAATGTGTGTTTATGTTACCTCATATGTATAGTGTGTAGTCATTGACTGGTTAATGTCAATGTGTTATTTGATCCGAAGTGTGTGGCCTTGCCTGTATTTTCTCTTTTTATTTTCTTCATTTTAGACGTTTCTTGGCATCACCCTATATAAAAATATAGCAACCAGGTGCTAGATCGCAAGCATCTATCCCAAAGGAAGCTAAGAAAATGGCAGGCACAGCTAAAATGTAGCAAGACATCTGGAGTTGGCCTTCACCTGTTGTCGATCACCGTAACCCTTGTCGAGACGAGAATGAGGACCACTGCCGAATGGTGTGTTTATAAACCACATTTAACAAATCCTATTGATTGTGCTCATTTTGTGTAAAGTAAACCCATGAAAAACGAAACCGTGAGGTACTTAAAAAACGTGTTATTTCTTGTTTCATAACATTGTCACCATTATTTTAAAAAAGAATTCACATGACCTTATGCACTTACTAAAATGAAAAAAACAGTCATACTAATATAATACATGTTTGTTCATTTAATGCAGTTCAAGATCCAGATGGAGAGATTTCGTTTTTTGACAGGATTTCGTAACATTGCCAGTATGTGTGTTTTTAATTAATATGATTGTTTGGATTATCCTTGATTTCCACCGAAGGGACAAAATGTTTCATAATTGGACGACTGCTGTACATTAGTGTGTAACATGCACACACACTGTACAGGACTGCATTATGTAAGACGTGGACTGTTGCCCAGGGTAATAAGATACTGTATAGCCGTGCTACATTTAGCATGGACAAAACAGAGAGCTGAGTGCTAACAGAATAAAGCCTCAGGGAAAGACTGTATGAAGTTCAGATGTTACGTTGTTGGCCAACAGACGAAACACACTCCAGAGGTCAGCCTGTTTCTATGGCTGTACTGTAGTAAAACCTGTAAAAGTCTCATAAAACTGGCAGTATTTGATGGCGATGATATTGTGATCAAAGTACCTGGTTACCAGCGGCCTTCTTCTTGTTGATTTGGTTGATCCTCTGCTGAGCACTACACAAAAAAATAAAAATCAGATAGTATTATGGTATTAAACTGCTAAATCTCTAAGCACTAATCACCGCAGTGACTGTGGATCGTTATATAAATATATATTTCTCTATAATGGAGAAG
The DNA here is from genome assembly GCF_902827175.1 of Gymnodraco acuticeps. NCBI lineage: Eukaryota > Metazoa > Chordata > Actinopteri > Perciformes > Bathydraconidae > Gymnodraco > Gymnodraco acuticeps. Next base: position 2,629,529 of record NW_022989894.1, read on the forward strand.
AAGAAAAGAGAGAAACTCACTTTGCAAATCCGATGAAGTCCTCGTGATTGGTGTTCATGTACGACAACTCAATGTCTATCAACAGCAGCACCTGAACAGAGAGAAAGTGGCTTTATTTTTTAAATGTTGCCAAAGCTTCAAAAGTTCATAATTATAATTATTAACACAAGATTAATATATATGGTAGATCACTAAATGTCCACTTATTGATCTCCTAAGGATCAATTCATAGCTTCGCAAATGTTGTTTTTATGTTCATTTGGTGTGCAAGGCTGACTTTCAACCTGTCATGAGTGTTGTTGTAATGCTATCATTTAAAACAGAAACTACCATAATGTTACCCAAGTCAAAGTAACCTTATTCAACACATTTTATCTATCTTTAGATGTATTCTTGTGGCATAGTAAGATAAGATAAGATATTACTTTAATGATCCCAATTTGGGAAATGTTTGTGTTGCAGCAGCGTAAAAAAATGTTTGTCAAAAAGTAGACAATCCCAGTGAAAACTACTACAGTACCTTTTTTTTTAATCACCTACAAGATTCAAAACATACTGAGATAATTGAACATAACGTTCCCAATGAAGTTACAAATGACAATGTTTGCCTGACAGTTAGACAATTTAAAAATTATTAATACAATTAACTTGGTCCGTACTCATCATTTCTGTTGTGTGTTACCTGGGTCTTAGTGCGGCTTTCTCTGTCCCTGATGTGCTGGGTTACGATTCTCTCCATCTCCTCTCTCAACATGGGATACTGAGCCAGCTGTGAGCACAGAGCAAAGTGTGTAGGTAGTAAAACAAACACACAACCTTCAGTACACCACTATATTCTCACCTCACTGAACCACAACACTCAGTTCCACCAATACAACTAAATATGTAACAGAAACATAGTAAAACAGGTGATGTTTTAAACGGGGTTATCCCAGACGGAGCTCTAGTCTGGGATCAGTGGGTGGATTTGCGTTAAGAATCCATTTTATGATCCAAACTTACATTTGTTACCATTATGCAACAAATGTAGAAGAATAGTGAGAATAGTGCAAAGTCTGTGATATTACCACACAAACAGAATAAACAATGTTCCTGGCAGAAAAGCTTCCTTTTCCCAGCACACTGCGGGTCTTTTTTTCCATGAGCTCATTGCAAACCCACGAACGCAGACGCTGGTGGGCCTCCAATGAGACACAAAACACTTTTGGAGAAGTGTGAAGAAAAAAGGAAAAATAAGAAAAACAAAATCACAGCGCCAGAAGGAAAGAGAGTAGTACGCTGCAAGTTACAATGCATCTTTCATGTCTCTCAGATGGTTGTGTTGAGTGATGGATATGGACTTCTTTCTGGCACTAAAGCAGATTTACTGCTTCCTGGATTGGATCCAATTACAAAGCAGACGACATCCATAATGAATAGATGCTTTATAACAGTGTCAATCATCGTGCCATTCAACTCTTTGTGTCCCCGCGTCTTCTGATATGCGAGGCACTCGCAAGAAATGTGATGTACAGTTTAATGTGTCACTTGTATGCATCAGAGAACAGCAGCATAGCCTGCGGAAGAGCTGCTTTTGCTACTACTCCAGGCTCAGAAAACACTGGCAAGATAGCCTGCATATAAATATTATAGTTTTTAATTGTTTTATCATGTGTCTTTTTTGAAAGAAAGGTAAATATGTTATAGAATCAAGCAATAAAACGTGTATTGTCACATTGTTATTTGTTGGAAATAAGTTTAAATATAATTGAAAAGCAACCATAGCTTAGTTCAATATTGAAAAATAACACAAAACCAATAAATTGTTGATTTTTTCAATCAATTGAAAGTGACATAACTTGTGCCACTGGAAAGGTGCATTGCAACTTGAAGATAGACAAAGGCTGAGGTGTTCAGGGTCATAAAAACTGTCTAAAGAAATGTTTGTGTTTTATAAACAAGGCTGCAGGCAGAGGCACTCACAGTGATTCAGACTGACATGCAATGCAGAGGAGCAGGGAGGCAGGGATGGGAGAAAGGGGGATGGAGGAAGACTTCAAACTGACCACTTTGTGATGTTCCCACTGTCTACTATAAGACAGTATCTTTAAATAGTGTTTGTCTCTGAAGGTGAAATTAAGTGTGACAGGGAAGAGAAACCCAAAGGAGGTCACGCTGGGTTTTGCAAGGAAGCAGCAGGTTCAAAGGGTTAGAGGACGACAGGATGGAGGACACCAGATACATATTAACACCCTCCTTGGGTCAGTGAGTGGAACTACACAATCACTCACTTTATTATTAACTCGTATTGACGAGGAAAGGGAAAAAGGGATTTTAGCAAACCTGAAATCAAAGGGTTTTTCGACATCATGATGTCAAATAAAAGTATTTATCATGCAGGTTGAGAAGCAACAATTAGTTAACTTGTCATAAAAGGCCCAATAATTGCCAAGACAAAATTAAAAAGTTGCATTTGCGAACTAAATAGTAGCAAATCTGGAGTAAGGATAGACCTATTTCTGCTGGCTGAGGAATCTAGATATAGTGTTTCTGCTTTAATCTGTAAATATTAGACCTGCTCTGCAAATGCATAACCTACAGTAAATTCCAATGTTTTACAATTATTAATTATTCTGAACATATTAATTATAAATATAAGTATTGCCAGATTTTTTTTATCCCATACATTTACATTTAGCGCCATCATCAAGTCAAAAATAACAATTTGTGTAATACTTTGGTTTGCAAAACTAATGTCATTTCCATCTGCCTTTACTTTCATTAATGACTAAATAGAAAATGTTAGCATGCTTATTGCTTATGCTCTAAACTACGATGAAGAACTTGGTCAATGTAACTAGTAAAATAAAATGTAATGTGTTTAAACATCTAATGAGCTTATATTAACATATAAACAAATACCCCCTGATTTCAATGCCCAGCCATCGGTCTACCCTTACAAGTGATTAAAAGCAATAGCAAAGGGTGGCTAGCTTCTCTATGGCATTTTACCTTGTTACTACACTTTCGTATGGTGGAGGTGAGTTCGCTCACTACCATATCTATACACTTCAGTGTGGGCGCCTTCAGCTTTTGGATCTGCTTTTTCACTATGGCCTCAAAGGCCAGATCGGGGGTGAACAGCCCCGTCCTGTAGGGATAGGCAGGGGGCACGGGGGGAGCAGGAAAATAAATAGGAAAGAAAACAAAAAAAGGATAATAAAAAGGAGAAGTAAAAGCACCAAATGAAAAATGTGTACGACGACTTAAAGGAATGGTCAGACGAAGAAAAAGTGGAGGCGCGGGACAAAAAAACAAAAGAGTGAAAACAGATGGCGAGGGAAAAGAATATTACACAAACGAGGAGGATGGGAATGGGAAATGGAAAAGAAGAAAGAAGATAAAAAGACAAGGAGAGGTGTGAGGGTTGGGGGTGGGGGGGTAAACAGCACAGAAGAAGGAAAATGCAAGTGAGACATTTGGATTCCCCTGAAGTCATTCTAGTACAGGACAGCGCTGGAGTCTCTCTCTATCAACAGAGAAAGAAAAGGTGAGAGAAAGAAGAAGACATAGAGAGAGCTTCCAGTCTGCACAACTCCACCAGCCAGAAACTCAAAGCACCGCGAGACAGCAGCTGTGCACCCCCGACGGTCAGCCATAACACCCTGATCCCTCCTGGTGTGACCCTCTGCTCCTTCCACCCCTCCTTTAAACCTCTGACTTCCAGTGGGAGCCTAACATTTGTTTTCCCAGGGCCTCCAGGTTGTTGCAGTCCAACCGCTGTAAAAATGGTTTGGTCACAGTGGATCAATTTGGACAAAGACTACTGCCTTTTCTCCTGGCCACACTCACAAGGGTCTGTTTCTGAGAGTGCGGCCCCAGAGGAGGAGTTCAAAACGAAAGTCATGGCTCCCGTCTGCTGCAGGTGTGCGGCTGCAGCCTCACTCACAAGGAAGTCTGGGAGCTGAGGTCATCCAATATGGCTGCCAGGCACTTTAAATCATGATAACATGTGAATACCATTGTATTTATTAGTCCAGTACTTTGAAAACTACTTTGGTAAATCTACAAAAATCTATTTGAAATCATTACTTAGTGCATATAATCTTTAGCAGGAGGTTTAAAGAAAAGTGTCCAAATTCCACAATAAATTCTAGCTCTTAGTTTTGCACACAACATACTTATATGTGCAAATAAGATGAAAATAACTATATAGTAATATCTTGCGACAACAAAATCATATCTTGTGTGCAGAAGAACTCCATAGGAAATACATGTAGTTCCTTCTAAGGGTTACATTGAAATGGAAGTGGCATTAAAAAGGTAATGTTGCATCATGTTCTATTAGAAAAAGAACACTGACTTAATGTATACAATCAGCAGAAACAGTGCACTATGAGACTGAGAGCATATATAGTAGTCCTTAGTGTGGAATTGGGAAGCAGTGCAAAATCCTCCAGAAGACAGTGCCAAAACAACCAAACTGAGGTCACTAAAACATAAATGTGCATGAATACGATTCAAGGATTAATGGTAATATCATCTGTTCAAACTGGATTCTTTTGGAAGTAAAAGCGAAGCCTTTGAATCAAAGTCATGAACTCAAGTTTTGAGCTGAGTCTGCTCTGATATTTTATATTTTATAGGCAGCCATATTTTGATAACCGCTCAGCCTCCACACTGGTTTTCCTCAGCACAGATTTCTACAACGCGTCCGAAGCATACAGTAGGCACACAGGTTACAGGGAGTGAACAGCAGAGGGACTTTGCAGATGGGGTTTGAAGACAAAGAGTGCTATCCACTGTTTACTTTTATTGTTTACCTTCTTGGTACACTGCCTAACCGTATTGACTAGCTCAGAAATGACCATGTCCACACATTTGGTGCAAGGCTCTTTAATCTTCCCAATCTGCCTTTTCACAATGGTCTCAAAGGCCATGTCCGGGGTGAAGAGGCCAGTTCTGCCCGACAGATAGAGAACCAGCCACAGGGCCAAAAAAAGAGAGGTGGATGGTGGAGAAGAAGAAGAAGAAGAAGAAAAAAGGAGGGAGGAGGGTTGGGTAAAAAGTGTTAATTTCAGATTGTTAATTGTAAAGAATCCCCCTCCATTTCTGAGCTTTCCCCAAATATAATCAGACACAAACTAGTCAAAAAGAGAGGCAAAAAAAAAGATAGAGCCACAATTCAACATTTTCTAAAAAATATATTGCAATATCAATTCAATTCAAGAAATCTGTACTTAAAAATACTCTAAAATATAATATTATTTATTTTAACATTTTACACATTTACCCGCAAATCCGACATCTTCTCCTTCTCACTATATCCTGTTACTATCTGATTCAGAAAGACTATTTTAAATACTTTTTTGGCACCAAATTAAGATGACGTTTTATATTTTGTATGGCATTTAGACAATACAGTTTATAGACTCACTCAAATAAAACAATAGTTTTCTGTTTATGCGCACACCAAGTGTATCGATGCGGTTAGTATTCAACAACGCGCAAGAATAAAGGTATTTGTGGTTAGATAGGAAAAGTCAGTTAAAAGCAGCTTGGCCAGCAGAGAGATAGAGAGAAAGAGAAAGAAAGGGAGGGAAGAGGGCGGAGGGGTGAGGCAGAGGGGGGACGTGCCTGATTCCATGAATGTTCTTGATGGCGTAGCTGATCTCCTTGCGAAGCTCTTTCTCATCAAACTCCATCTGCAAAACAAATAGGGACAGCAGGGAGGTTTGTTTATACATTTTTTCGTAATTTCTCAATCTCAATTACTTTTTTTCAAACACCATGTCAGCTGATAACAATTAACATGCTGAAAATGTAAGGAACTGGGGCTGAAATTGTTCAGCAAAATTCCTTACTAAAATAACCACCATTATAACTAACACATCTCAAATGACATATCAATTGCAATAGATATTTTTCAATCAGTTAGTTGTTCCAGCCTTATTGACAACGACTGGATAAGAACACATATAAGCTTTACTATTTATTTTTTCCAAGAAATGTGTTTCTAGCCGTTTTGCTTTTATTTTTTAGATAGCAAGAATGCAAACCTTTATCATGCTTACTCCTCCACAAATCTTGCTCATACTAAGATATAACAGCTGATCTTCTATATAGAAATCTGCTTTATATTTCATTTTTAAAGCACCTGACTTTAATTACTTCAGTAACTCATTCATTCCCTGTTTCCTCGATAAGGCATTTCCTTAAGAGCATTTATTATAAATATTATACTATTTTATGAGTCAAGCTTCTGGTTAGGAAGCAACCTGCTCTGTTCTCACTGTGGGAAACAGACAGGCCATTTCTCTAAAGCCTCCGTCACAGAGGGTAAGAGTTATATCCTCAGAGGGAGGGTGAGGGAAGGGATGAATGAAATGAGGGAGAGAAAGGAGTTTGAACCGAGAAGGGGTGAGGTAAAATGCTTAGAGGAGGGATGATGTGAAAGGTGAGCAGAGAGGATGTGAGGGAGGGATTCAATGTGGATGGATATGAAGACAGAGTGGGAGAAACAGAAGGTAGAATGTGATGTTGGAGGTGAAGTGAGAGTGAAGAGAGGACAATGGGAAAAGTAGCTGTAAGACCGAGAGGGGGGAGTCGGGGTCGGAAACCCAGAATGAGAGACCTGAGGGAACCAGAGAGAACATGTGTTTCACGTAGGACATTTTTATATCCTCATTTTTCTTATAAACTCTTAAAGATATAAAGAATTTCCTTTTTTTCTGGCTCATTTCTGGTATTTCCTTCAGGTTTTTAAGCTGCACACACTGGCAGTTGTACACAGTTTGTACTCTCTTTACATTTTATGTCACTGTGAATCCTTTTTGGACTGTAGTATTAATAAAAAATGTAAAGTCACCAGAATTTCCTGAGCCCAAATATTTTACACCAATGCGACAGATGTTATCATTAAGTTTGAATTTTGTAACATATTTTAAATCACTTCACAAAAGCGGATATTTAATAAAAAATAAAGAAGCTAGTTATAAATGCAAGATTTCATTCATTTCCAACATTTTATGTAATTGTCTTTTGAATTATATTTCCATTATAACATGTATTAATTATTTTAATGATTCTTGAATCTTGGTTTATTTTTTCTATTCCTTTTTTAACCGTGTAAGTACTTTGTCACTTCGTTTCAAAGTAGCTTTTTTTCATGCACCACCAGAAACCAAAGCAAATTCCTTGTATGTGTAAACGTAGCTGGCAATGAACTTAATTCTGATTCTGAAATCCTCCACCCAAAAAACTAAATCCGAAAGACACGGACCTTAACCAGTTCGAAGGGGAAGCGTTCGTGGAAGATGCGATTGATCCTGGCGCCTCCTGACAGCTCCGCGGTGTCGATCTGGTCCCCGGAGCCCTCGATACATTTATCAAAGTCAACAGAGAACTGCTGCACCATCCTGAGGAGAGGACAGAAATATTGTTCAGTCTTTTATTCAGTTTTTACCTCATTTTTACTTCCTCTGTGTACTCACTGCAGCAGAGCCTTGGTCTTGCGGGACGGGTCGTCAGGTCTGAAGTTCTTGTACTCCTCCACCTCCTTCTCTATGGACAGCAGCTGACTCTGCAGTTTGGCCCTCAGGGCCGGCAGGGTGTCCCGGATGTGGTTGGTCAGTTGCTGTGCAGGTCAAAGGTCAGAGTCAGAACCAGTGGTGGAAAGTAACTGAGTACATTCAGTAATGTGCTGCACAATTTTAAGGCACTTCAATTTGAGATATTTCCTTTTCATGTCACTATCTACATCTACGGCACCACATTTCTGAAGGCAATATTGTACAGTTTACTCGACTACTAGTAACTTAGTTTCATTAAAGGTCCCCTATTATACTGTTTTTCATCAATATATTATAGGTCTTAGATATATACAAAACATGTCTCTGAAGTGTTTGGCTCGAAATACCAAACAGATCATTGTAGCATCCCATAATCCCCTCTGTTTCAGCCCTGTTTCAAAAGTGCTGAGTCTCTGTCTTTTACTTTAGATGAAAATAAGGAGCCACTCCCAACGCCCCTCTGCGAGATATTTGGTTAAAAAGAACACAATAGGCGCTTTCACACCAAGTACTTTGCCGTACTTAGTTCCCAGTACTTAGTTCATCGGAACTAAAGAGCAGATCGCGTTCACACCGGAATAAGTCCCTGAGGGAGGATTAGGCAAATTAAGCCGCTGACGTCACTTCTTCTTCTTCTGCTTTGGGTTTACTGGCAGGCCGCATACAACTTCACGGCGTATACTGCCGCCCAAAGTCCCCGGAGTTGGGGACTGGCTTCAGTAGAAGCTGCTGGGACTCCCAGCAGCTTCTACTGAAGCCTTCCGAGTAAATCACCAGAACGCCGACACCTCCTCATCTCCACCGCTCCCATGTTTTTTTTTTGTGTTGCCATAAATTAGTCTCTCTCTGTTGGTGCGCTGGGCTAATGCTAATAATGCTAATGCCAGCAAATACAATGGCGGCTTCACAAAACTTTTCTGAGTTTTACGGGGCGTGGTTTGCAATTCGCCCAGCCATTCAGAAATTTGAACCTTTTTCTCCCCAGGAAAGTCCCTGCTCTCTAGCAGGGACTAAAAAGGGGTGAAAAGGTTTGCAAAAAAAAGTTATAGTTCCAGATCTTTTTGGTGTGAACGCAAAATCCCAGGAACTATCGGAACTATTCCTGGGAAAAGTACTCCGGTGTGAAAGCGCCTAATGGTGCTCTATACAGGAGGAGATTCAGGTGATAAGGTGGGCGGGGGTTACCTTGGTTGGTTTATGGCCAAAAAATCGTTATGACATCATAAAGTGGCCAAAATCTGATCATCTTATTTTCAGACAGGTTTTTATATAAATGGATCAGGACAAAAAGTGAGAGAATCTTTTGTCCTGAAACTTCCAGAATCTCTTTCCACAGAGGAGACACATATTTATGTATAAAAGATAGGAAAAAAGTTAATGTTGCATAATAGGTGACCTTTAAAATTACATTGCTTGAAAAAAAAACAGACTCATAATTTGATGTACGTATTGTATTTTTGATATATTTTGATATATTTTGATGTGTGTCATGATTCAGTATAGATTCAATGGACGTTGAATAATCTGTTGCTGACACTCTCACTCTGTTTTACTTTTACACACCTGATTGAGGGTCTTCTGCAGGAAGGGTGTTCCCATGCGGTCGGCCAGGTGTCTGTATCCGGGGTGGGAGAGAAAGAACTTCCTCTCAGCGGCCATAGCAGCATTGATGTCCTTCTTACCGTCTATGTCTTTTTGGCTCCTGTTCACCACCCCAATGTAACCTGGACACACAAGAGACATTTTACAATGCAGTCTGCAACGCTGAGAGATTTGCAGAAAAACAGATCCAACTCTTTTTATCACTTCCTGGAAATGTTGAGAGCAGACTGGAACAGATTCAATAGCTGTGGCCTGACTGGAAATATAAATGGAAGATATTTCATATGTAGAAAATAAAGAGCCCGGCGCAATCTCAGTTTGCTCTAATGCGAAATTAAACTGTGTCGGATCAGTTAAACCAAAAATGAACAGCTCATCCAGAACCAAACCGCTTAAAACTGTGTTTAATAATCTTTTATTACCTATGTTGTAAATGTATTATCTTTTCGATTTACACACGGCACCTATTGCACGTCTGTCCGTCCTGGGAGAGGGATCCCTCCTCTGTTGCTCTCCCTGAGGTTTCTCCCATGTTCCCCTTTAAACTGTGGGTTTTCTCTGGAAGTTTTTCCTTGTACGATGTGAGGGTCTAAGGACAGAGGGTGTCGTATTGTCATACTGATATTCTGTACAAACTGTGAAGACCACTGAGACAAATGTAGCATTTGTGATATTGGGCTATATAAATAAACATTGATTGATTGATTGATTTTAAAAACATTTCAGAGGACATTGGATTCAAGAAAAGAATAAAGTGACGGTATGATTAGAGGATAGGAAGGAAGGGAGGATGGATAAATGTCTCTTTGTGTGTGTCCAGTTTTAAAGACAGAAAGAATAAAAAGTGAGAGGAGAGTTCACGCCGATCCTATTTCACCTCCAGTTAAGTTTTCTCATGCATCACTCGCTTAAAGGCTGTTTCATGCTCCATAACAAATGCAACTGTGAGCCAGCAGCCTTGTAAAATGTGAACATCCAGATTAGACAGAGAGAGACGGGGAGCAAAAGAAAGAGGGGGGGGGCATATAAAAAAACAAAAGACATGGAAAATATTCCAAAGCACATGCCTGGGTCCTAACCAAGTGCAAACGGAAAAGAAAAGTACCGCATCAGCACATAGCAATAAAGGGCAGCCCGCAAAACACACGCCAGCTCCTACATACACTGTTTTTCTCTTAACTGCTTTTTCCCTCTTCCACATTTCTCTCTCTGTCTTTTCATTTCACACTCAGTAATGTTTTCATCATAACCCCCTCCTTACATCCATCTGCAGTTTTTCTGTATTTTTTTTGTTGGGTTTTGAACATTTTTTTGTAGGACTTCCTTACTACCACAAGAGGGAAACAGAGTGTTTGTGAGGGCCCTAAAAAGAGAAGAAAAAAGTGTGTGTGTGTGTGTGTGTGTGTGTGTGTGTGTGTGTGTGTGTGTGTGTGTGTGTGTGTGTGTGTGTGTTTGTATAAATGAATGATTCAGTGGCTGAACGTTTATTTAATGAATATTTCTGTCTGAAACGGATCTGTGGGTAACACAAGAAGCTAAAATAAATCAATGGAATGAATTTGATTGGTCGGTCTTTCAAAAGGAAGTGATGCGTGTGAAGTGTGTGTGCGCTCACCCCTCCTGAGTGGGAGATGCTTATTTTCCAGGATTTCCTTTGCGTCTGTCCCCTCGTCCATCAGGTCCAGCTTTGTGATCACACCAATGGTCCTCATACCTACACACACACACACACACACACACACACACACACACACACACACACACACACACACACACACACACACACACACCACACACACACACACACACACACACACACACACACACACACACACACACACACACACACACACACACACACACACACACACACACACACACACACACACACACACACACACACACACACACACCAGCTCAATTATAGCAAACCAAATCTGAAATTGGATCTAAAAAATAAACTGAAAATAATTGGTATGCCGTAATGCATGATGTGCACCAATAGTTGTTTTAGCATTCGCATATTTACATATTTCCTTAAGAAAATGAAAAGATATCACAAGATAGAAATACTTACGATACTAAGTACAAGCGAAGGTCCTGCACAATAGGTGTTATGTAAGAAGTGTTTCTGAAGCGTTGTTTTGAATGAATATTCTTATGAAAAAGTATTTTTTTCAATAAATGACATGTCATGATTACATATTAAGACAGCATTGTATCACTACAGTGGACAAGTTGGACACTTTTTGTTTACTCTTATACTGATAAAAAGCATTTATTTGTAAAACACAGAAAAAAAACCACTTAAAGTTCAGATGAAGACTGAGTTGTGTGACCCTACTCTACTTTAGCCTTTGGCAGTTAGCACATAATGTGCACATAATGTAAACATGTGTGTGTGTGTGTGTGTGTGTGTGTGTGTGTGTGTGTGTGTGTGTGTGTGTGTGTGTGTGTGTGTGTGTGTGTGTGTGTGTGTGTGTGTGTGTGTGTGTGTGTGTGTGTGTGTGTGTGTGTGTGTGTGTGTGTGCATACACTCACCCTGAGGGTCGACCTCTTTGGCAATCTTTAAAGCGTCAGAATTGGCCAGATCAGAGTTTGCCGGGGAGACGGCCAGCATCAGGCAGTTGTCCTTGGTGACAAACTGCATCAGCATCTCTCTGATCTGCGCCTCGATGTCTGCAGGTTGGTCGCCCACCGGCACTTTGGTCATCCCCGGCAGGTCCACCAGGGTCAGGTTCAGCACTGTGAGGGGAGAAGAGAACAGGACGAAGATAAGAGAACTACAAGAGCTTCTTCAGATGCAGATTGTTGCCAAATAAAAAGCTTGGTGGTACATAAATGATTGATGATCCCACATGCAAGACAAGTCAGCCCAAATCTGTGAAGAAATAGAGTTGTGTGGTCTTGCACATCATTGAATCCTTTCTGGCAGCAGGTTCATGGAGTTTTACAAAAGGTTTTTCAGATAGACATTCCATTTACATTTGAATCGTTATGTTTGGGTGCTTTACCACCAGCAATTGTTTCCTCTAAAGATACATATCTATTTTGGATCCTGAGTGCTGCTTGCAAGAAGGCCATCAATGTGGTTAAAACCAGGAAAACTTACTTTGGATGAGTGGATTGACATGTTTTGGCATTGACATGTTTATGATATTTTCAAGATGGAAAGGATAACCCTTGCTTTGAGATTGCTACAGGGAATCTTTTTGTCAAGATGTGAAAAATCGATAATATATGTTACACCAATACGACCATCATTTGTCTAGAAGGGATTTTTGTTTTTAGTATTTTTTTTTCTATGGCCCCCTTGTTTGAATAAGTTGCAGGTACACCCCCATAGCCTTGTTCGTGTTTATGTTCATACTGTATGTTATAGCATGTTTGAAGGTCAGTGAGGCCTGCCTCTGTATTATCCACATCTATGTATGTTTGATTTGTGATTTCACTGTTAACTACAGAAGGCTTACAGAGAATATTGTATTATCTATGACTGTATACATGTGAAAAGCTGAATAAGAAAATAATTTCAAAAAAAAGAAATAGATTTTTGCGTCTCTCACCATGAGGGGAGTAGACCCGCAGGTTGATGGGCACCGGGGAGATGCCCTTGTTGGCCCCTGTTATGCGGTCAGTCTCTGCCTCGATCTCCTGCCGCACCTCGTCAAAGTCTGTGAACTTTTTGCCCTTACAGTGGAGGAACTCAGCATATTCTGCAATATAAGGTAAAATAGGAGAAATCATTAAAAGTGCAATTGTAAAAAAGGAAAGGAGTGTTTGTGATTTCAGTGAGATTCATTGAGAAAAACTCATTTTGATGCAAATTGCAGCAAATGGGACTGAGCTTTAGAATATGTTGCCTCTGTGAGCCTTGTCACAGTTTAAAATCTACTGGCAGACGATCATACAGCAGCCAAAAGCGTGTATTTAAATACAATTTGTATATTTTATGATTTACTCTTTCTGAACAGGCTGAAAGGATAAGCTTATTAGCAGACCTTGCAACAATCTAATGAAGTGTAACCATGGTAACAGGAGGATGTTGCATTACTCTTAAGTTTGTAGAAATAAATGAAGAGGAAAAGATGCCAAAGGAAGTTTATCCCTTGAGAAGTGTGGAGGAGGAAGGCTTTTTTAAGTCCTGAGGCAAGAGAGAAGGTTTGCAACAGTGTGAACTAAAAGCTAAATGTTTCTAAAAGGTTTTTTCATGTTAAAACCAGTGCCGAATTGCTTTGCTTAATGCCCACAATATGCTGACAAGAACCCTAATAGGAGCTTACTGTAAAATAAAAGTTGTTTCAAATGTTTGATTTAGAAGACCCTTTTATTCTCAAACCGCGGCAGGAACAAGTTGTCTATGGCCCACCCAGGAAAATACAAACACATACCCATGTATACACGATGAACACATCACTGACAGAACAAAGAACCCTCAGATGTATTATGGGTTAGATGTTTTTACCTGTGGGGGAGGTCATGAGCTGCAGAACTAAAGGACGACGAGTCACAATGCCAGAACCACGGGGGAGGAAATCCCTGTAACACAGACAGAGGGGAAGATAGTCAGTTAAACAAACAACAATACAAGAGACAACAATATGACTCACAACATGTCAGAAACTCAGCGGAACATGAGTCAGTGATAATGAATCAGCATCGTGAGGAAATGTGAGCAAAGTGCAGACCAGAAGTAAGTGTAAATGCGTGTTTGTGTGTGCAGTGCTAAATAACAACAAACACTCACACAACAGCTCTGGTCCCAACAGACTTAATGTCCTTTTTGGTGTTCTGCTATTTTATTGTACATAGAACGATAAAAAAAAGAAAAGGGGGCTATAACAAGGGGCTTACTGTAGTTTTCCATCTTATATTGTCAGCATGAGAGTATTTTAAAGTTTCTTTGAAATAAAACATACTTTGTTATCTGAGTTCCATGTCCACGAAATAGATGAGGCCTCTGTTTGGACCTGAAGCAAAGCCTGAGGCAGTTGGGATACATGAGTCATGAGCTGAACTGCTTTTGCTCTAAATGTGACCTAAACCAGAGAAAGGCACTACTATTATTTAATGTTATTAGATCATTCTCTGAGTGTATATTGTAAATAATTGTTAGTAATAATACATACATTGTACTCTAGCTTTAAATGAATATTTTGGTAAATGCTAAGAGTGACAGGAGAAGATCAAATTGTATGAAGCTGGAACCATAAGTGAGTTAGCATAGCATAACCACTGTATACAACTAGTAACACCATACATTTTACGGTTATACCTGAAACGTTCCAATCAACTCTGCTGTCCGACTACCCTAAATGTACATTTCTGGCATTTATTTAGTCATACTTTGAGAGGGATCAACATACTGTATAAACATGTGAGTCTATTGGCAATGATCAAATCAATAGACTATAAAATCATTCGAATTCAAACAACTCAAATGCTCAAGGTGACAAAAGATTGCTTAAAGCCATCAAAGTTAACATTTCTGTGAGTGTTTTAATCACAAGTTCTGCAGATGAGCCTTTCCTAATCCTTTCCCACCTGCGCTTTGTTGGAAAGTGAAATTATGAAAAGACATCATTGCTAATGTTTGCCAATCCTCTACAGCTGCTACACTGAACAACACAGCAGCAGTGAGCTTCATTATGATGTCAGTGATTGTTGTTATAAAGAGGCTTGATACAACAAAGGAAACTCTGATGTGTGTGTGTGTCCATCTGCTGCTCTACCTGCCTGCCAGTGTAAGTAAGATTGTGTGTATTTGGAAACCCTTTAGAGAAGACAGATGGCTCTAACTGCAGGTCTTCTTCTCACTTTACTCCTCCTCATCCTCCCCTCAGACTGCCATCACAAAGATGCTCCAAAAAGAGAGGAGAAGCCACCGACATAATCCGTTTTTCACACAAACACACACCTACACACACTGCTACAGTATGGGAAAGATTGTCTCTCTCTGTTTACTCATCTTTTACCTCATCCTGCTGAGAGCGGGACAGTCTCTCTGTGTCCCCCCCCCCGCCCCGCCCACAGTGAAGTGAAGATGAAAACACTCACACTTACATGACTGCCAAAAGCTCAGAGACAACCCACCTGCCCTACCCACAGATACACAGGAGAAGAATAAAAGAACAAATAAAAAAGGAGTAAACTGGGAAATAAACTAAACTGATATTAATGATGTGTTGCTACAGGGAGAGAGAGGATAGACGGCATAGAGAAGTTAAGGTCAAAACAAGATACCTTCAACAAGCACTTACCTTTAAGTGCACACAGTACAGAAACAACATTTACCCACTTTGTCCATCTATAATATTGTTAATTATTCATACCATGACAACATAAACAGATATTTTGCCAATGTATTATAGTTTAGGTTATCATGTAATATATATGGGGGTATTCTTTTTTTTCTTTAAATGAATGTGGTGCACTATATTGATTTGTCAAATTTGAATTAATCAGATAAAACAAAAATGCACACTGCCTGGTTATTTGACCCATTAACAGTTTCTTAAAGGATTTTGAATAATCAATACTGTGGGTCGGGGAGGTCACAGAAACGCTGAGCATCACTTTTAGAGAGTCGTAGCCGAGCCCCGATCAGATTAATTTCATTGATTTCTTTTAGCGTCTTGTGTTACCCACAGATCAATGTCAAACAGAGATTTTTTTTTAAAATAAACTTTCAGCCACTAAATCATTAATTCACTCATAGTCTGTCATTCTATCCAAGCTGAACATTTCGAAATAGTCCGGTCACACAAGCACACACGCACTAGAGGTGAAAGTACGCCTGAGAGCATTCACTCACATGTGCACCTGGACAGATACTCGCCAAAATACACACAGTTGATAAAATGCTGGAAACTGTTTTATGTTTAAATTGTGAAAAAAAAGGTATGAGAAATAAAGCTTTTTCAAAAGTGCAGCAACATTTTAGTGACTGCCTCTCGTCATGGGGAAAGCCCCTGCCGCAGCCAGGTAAAATACACACACACACACACACACACACACACACACACACACACACACACACACACACACACACACACACACACACACACACACACACACACACACACACACACACACACACAGAGGCTTGGAGTAGTGACTCATAACTTCTTTGTTTCAAACTGTACTTATTCAGTGATGTACAAACAATAACCACATATTGTGTGAACATCATGACCTTTTCTCTCAGCACTTCCCTTTTCATCAGTACAATGAGGCTTCATGTGAAAAGAAATGTTCCATACATGTTTAATAAAAATGCTGAAGTCATGTCAGAACAGTCATGAATGGTAAAATCTACCATTTCTAATTTATTTTAAAATGCATACATACATTTAATATATCACACCATTTCCAGATTGGTTGGATGTTCTTGTGTTTTTGTTATGCTGTGACTTGCTTTAAAAGAAAACAAGGGAATGGCCAATAGGGAGTGAGATGTGAAATCTAACCTTTCAAAATGATGCAACACAAACTCAACAAGCTGTATTGTTGGTCAGAATCAGAATCAGAAACGGGTTTATTGCCGGTATTTGGGTTTTAGAAAGATGAGACTGTTTTCTGATGATGAATTTACGCACGCAAACACACACAGGCACACACAACCACACATAGTGCTGTCAGACACAGTAGAAGAAGGAGCCAATGATATGGCCAGTTGCTGGGTGGTGGTCATCCAGATTAGAGCAGAGCCAATGGGAGAGTGATTTGCAGGTGAACTATGGCCCAAACAGAGATTAGTGGTAATCCTCTGTAGCAGTATCAGGACAAGTCTGTCATTCCCTGACTGATTTCCCTCTCACATGTGACAAATATAGTTTACATCAATGTTTTTATCAATACTTTAAGAGCTGCAACTTGTTTTTTTGGTGTAGCAGTTTACTTCTTATATCCTGAAAAAGATCCTGCAAAAATTGATATTTATTTAAACATTTTTAAATAAATAAAGCTTAGAATGACCTAATTATAGCTTCTCAGCAGCAAGGATTTGATGCTGATGATGATAACAAACTCTTTTAGTTTGAAGGGTTGCTCAGACACAGCTCAGTACAGCTGGGCTTTTTGCTAAATTTGATGGCCATTTTTCACTATTTTCTGCCATTATAAAGATCAAACAATTGATCAATTATTTTAAAAAACAGCAGATTAATCAATGATGAAAATAATTGCTGGTTGCATCCCTATTAGTATCGGACACAATGTTAAGAGACTGTTTAACCACTGTTCACAGTACAGGGTCATGTATTTGTTTAATGACTCATTTATTTATTTTTAAGAACAAACCAGGAATTTTTAAATGCTGCTGGGTAGTTTATATAATCGCAGCATCATCATCTGTAAATCATTAAAGTGCTCTTCTTCCCTGTGTTTCTATATCACTACCCCCTCCTTTTATTTGACAACAATGAAGACACTGTACTGTCCTCATCTTTCCTATGATGGAAGCTGCTGCTGCTCATCGTGATGCTTCCGGCCCTCTCTGTGTTATGTAACTCATGAAACCAGCTATATATCATTAACTTAATCTCTGCGTGGGGGTTGGAATAGTGCTGGCAGGCAGCAGGGAGAGAAAAGTGTGTGTGTTTCTGCTTTGCGCTGGTGCCTGCAGTCTTCACTGATAAAAAAAAGTGCTTGACTAGGATCAGCTGCGCACCATGCAGCAGCAGCAGCAGCAGCAGCAGCAGCAGCAGCAGCAGCAGCAGCAGCAGCAGCAGCAGCAGCAGCAGCAGCAGCCTCCTGGGTTTGAGGACATCCCAGGACAACGTCGTAAATTATGTGACTCAATTCTCCTTCGGCATGTCAGCTATTGACCCCACATCCCTTTAAGTAATTATTGCCAAAAAGATTCATGCAGGGCTTACAATGAGAGTTACAACAACAAAAGGTTTCTCTTGTTGTTTCTGTAATCCAACATGCTGGCAATAAACATGGGTATCCTTAAGCTATCATGATCATATTAATAATAAACATGAAAACCTATTCTAAGAGGAAAGTTAAGTTCTATGCGTTCTATTTACGGGTGAACCCAACTTTGATGCTGATTTAGTATCAGCTGTTTTTGGAAGAGCTCTCCTTGGTGCTGAAAAGTGCATTCAGGACCAAAATAAGAACATACACCATGCTTTTTTAGACAGTATTATAGGTGGATTTGTGACTTTAGTTTGTATCGCATATTAACTTAATCAAATAACATAACCAAATGTGAAAAATAAAAAAATGCAGCCCATTTTCATACTGAAACTTGTTTGAACACACTGCTTGATATAATTTAGCAGTTTAAATTAGGTACAAAAACGTGAATGTGCAAAAGCAATTATCCTCTATAATCACACATCACCAAAAGACAGCTTAATTCACCGCTTATTTTAAGATACAATGTGCCTCTGTTCATGTAATAATGTTGAATTGAATCAAATGTCAACATGTCACCAAACGTCCTCACCTGCACACAGGTTTGCCCCAGCTGGCCCGGCCTGTGTCGGGCTCTGGAGAGCGGGAACATCTCGCTTTGTTTCTGATAATGAGACTCGTGGGAGGCTAACAGACTGTGTGACCGACCCAGGGTGGGAAACGGGTTGTGCTCAGTCTCAAAGCTGGAAAATGTCTTCTTAACTGTGGAATTACACGCAGGCATATGGGACAAAGGTGAGGAAGACCGCTCAGTGATGCTGAACCTGTGTGTTTAACATGGAACTGAAATGTATTAATGGCTGATTCAATTAAACTAAACTATCTTGATATGGATTTATTGCTGCTTTAAGTCAAATGACAGGATTTAATGACAAGCATTATTATTAACAGCAACTGATTTTTTCTTTTGTGTCATTATTTGTTCTATAACTGGCAGCTGCTGATTACATTATTTTACATTTTATAGACTAACTGGTTATGGTTATAGGAAAAAAAAGAAAGATGAAACGGTAATGAAAATAATCACCATATGCAGCCTAAAAAGATATATACTGCCCTATCACCTTTTCTTAATGTTCAAAACATGAAAATCTGCTTTTCATCCAAAAATAGAAGAAAAAGTGTTATCCCTAGATAAACAGCCAAACATGTCTAAACATGTTATTGTGTAAGACGAGAAAGGAAAACAATAAAGCAATGAACTGAATTGTTTGTGAAGGCAGACTTTGATGTAAATTGCTCAAAAAGAGAGTGTCTGTATCCCTGTTATTTGAGTTTAACCTAGCTGCCTCTACTTTGGAATGGAGCACTTTAATTTTCAGACAACAACAAAGCGCTTAAACTGAATGACGCAGACAAACCCTGAGAATGGGAAGTTGAACCGAGGTGATAAACAGAGAACTGAGCGATGAAAACAAAGAGAACAGAAAACTCTCTCTGAGGACAAATTATGAAAGCAGGATGAAAAACTGAAGGACAGAGAAGAAACACTTAGCGTCCTCACATGCTCCCTCATACCTCAGGCACTGCGTATCTCCTCAGCTTGTTTACCTGTCCTTGTCCCTGATTTACACCTGCAATCCAGATGATAAGGAAACGTGTCATTGTGAACTAAGGAGCAGCGGTTTCTAACTCCTTTAAATAAATTCTCTAGTTGCTAGTGTGTCCGTAAAAGCCATATAACCTATGTATTATAATTTGCATGACGTGATAAAAGGAAACCCAAACAAGCGCTTATTCATATTCCTTAATGTGTCTCTTGTATAGGTCTTCTATACTTTTGTATTGGTTGTCTTTGCTAACCGATAGCAGCAATATGAACTGTTAAGAGGGAGAACAATTAGCCTAATAGTAGCCAAAGATGATAGCTGGTTTGCTGGAAACATCCCATGAAATGACTGTCTGAGAGGCATCTATGGAAGATAGAGATGGAGGGAAGAACGAGTGTGGCAACTAAACACACAGTACAGCGTGTAGTAAGTGGGTGGGGGGCGAGGGAAGATAACACAAACACAATGGGGGAGAAGGAGGATGGGAGGACCTGAGCGACGTCACTGCAGCTGGACTAGGAGAGAGCATGCAATAACACAGTCTCGCACTCTCTCGCACACACACACACACACACACACACACACACACACACACACACACACACACACACACACACACACACACACACACACACACACACACACACACACACACCACACACACACACACACACACACACACACACACACACACACATACATGCTGCATGACAGGATGCAGACTGCAGCTTTTACTGGCACACACAAACAAATCCGTTGACATCTTTATAAATGTCCTTGTAATAATATTTCAAATGTTTCCCTCTCTACCTTCTGTCATGATGCATCCCCGGTCCCTCGGGTAAAGCAGTGTGATTAGACTCAAGCTGTTTCCATGACTACAGCTGAGCCCCCTTAATGAGTGTAAAGTGGAGCTTTTAATAGTAATTACTTAAAAGAAAAGGAAAAGGAAAACGATTGATTAACTGATATTTGAGCAAAATCTTTCAAAAAGAGCTGTAAATATATAGTCAACATATATTCTACAAATGTAAAGTTTGCTTTTTAAGTAGGCCTTTCACAATTATTATGGTACACAGTGACCATGCCTCGTCTACTGAGCTGTTACAATGGGGATACGCACTCTGGCCATCAGGGGAACTTCCAGAACCTACTGTGAAACCAATGTAAGAAAAGAGGGAACGTGAATATTGTGAGTTACTGCACAGGTTGACTCTCTCCAATAGTTGAAATTACATTTTGTTTTTGTTCTTGTTAGGCCTTTTTCAAAGTAGTGCTGAACTGGCTTGGAGCCAAAGAGTGAAGTACAGTCTGACCTTGCAGGAAATACTGCTGAATCACACACACACACACACACACACACACACACACACACACACACACACACACACACACACACACACACACACACACACACACACACACACACACACACACACACACACACACACACACACACACACACACACACACACACACACACACACACACACACACACACACACACACACACACACACACACACACACACACACACACACACACACACACACACACACCACAACAAATCTTCAGATCAAGTGAAACACAATTGAGAGCTGACAACAGTAAGGTAGTGACACCAATGTTGTTGCCTGCATTTAGTAAGCTTCACTTACAGCATAAGCACTGACAGACAGATGGATGAGCTGAGCTGCAACGGCTCAAAGCCCAGGTGGACTCTCCCTCTCTCTTTATATGCAAGGTCATACTGCAGCATATAGATCAGATGTGTTCCCCTCATTTTGTTTTGCATCAGCAGTAGCTCTGACAGTGAGAAACCTCTCTCCACACACACACACACACACACACACACACACACACACACACACACACACACACACACACACACACACACACACACACACACACACACACACACACACACACACACACACACACACACACACACACACACACACACACACACACACACACACACACACACACACACACACAGCAATAACTGTGTTGCCTCTTGCCTGCAGGTCCTGATTCGGACATCAAAATGGTAGCCCTGCCACAGAAAACAAACAACACATCCATCAAGCTGCCTGTAATTGTGTGTAGGAAGTCAGCGTAAAAGCTGCCCCTGCCCCTGTGACTGATGTCATAAGGTTTGTATTGATAAACTGTGCAAATGTGTGACATTTTGGACCAAGTTATAGAGTTTAGAAACCCACTTAGAAAATGTCACACTTAAATCACTTATGGTTTGATGTTGAATGCAACGTCATTTCAACAGCAATGTGTGGATCCCTGAATGCATCAGATTCACTTCATCAGGGATTTATGTTGGCCTAACAAAATAATCTCCTCGCCTTGGTGTTGTGAAAGAGGGATACAACTGGTGAAAGGTGCCACCATGTATACCTTTTAACCAAGGCTGGGAGGTGTATTCAAAGCTGCCTCAGAGGGGGGATGGGGACGGGGTTAAGTGGGGGAAAAAATGAAAGCGATTGCGTCCGCTTGTGTGATGCACCAACATGCATTTCCTGGAAAAGCTACTTACCTCCCGACGAAGTTCTCCAGCACCGAGCTCTTCCCTGCACTCTGGCCGCCCACCACAGCGATCTGCGGCAGGTCCAGGTCCGCGTTCTGCCCGATGGAGGAGAAGGCATCCTGCATGCGGTTCACCAGAGGAATCAAATCCTCCATCCCCTGGTTCCCCATCTTTGCGATGCAATGGGCAGTCTATCTTCCTTGTCAGAGCAGGGAGGGATTAATCTCTTATTTTCCTCTTCGTCCCTCCTCGCCACCCTCGCGTATCAAGGGACTTTTTCCGCACACACCGGATCACTTTTTGGTTATCCCCCTCATTGACTGCAGCCCCTCGGTGTGTCAGATCACCTCAGCTATATGACTATCTCCGCCACCGAGCATGTACACTACTCCTCTCCACCGAGCGCAGCAGGGGGGAGGATGAGGACTCTGGAGAGATCCCTGCCGTTCCCCATGCACACCGCTTGGTGGTGACACTGGTTTACTCTCACTGTAGTTGTCTGTCAAACTGTGCTGTTTACAGTAAAGGGATGTCTTGTTTATCTTTTTCTCTAAAGTTAAATCTTGTTTGACTGTTTTTTGCAAGTTGAAGGTGGGACATTTTACGTATAGTTGCAATGTTTTTGCCGACTTATAGATCTGTCCATGGCGCTGAATCTGTTAGAACCCTGGACAGAGGCCAGGGGGCTACAACTTCTTATCTAATGTAAAAAATAAAGCATGCAAATATGGTGTATGTACTAAAGTATGAATACCAAATAAATACAATTGAAAACATTTGTAAATGCAGGTATATAGTGTTTTTAAATGTGTACAACATAGCCTACAATCGACACAAACTATAGCCTACAATAATATTATCATATACATATACTATAATGTAGCCCATTGTTTACTGGTGTATATAATGTATTTACAATGCAGTGTTTGTTTCAACATGATTTATTTTTATTTCCATAATTTCCGGTGGATGCTAGTGTAAAATGATGTTCCACTTTTATGAATTATTTACATTTAGCTAGTGTTTCAAGTGTAAAATGCAAAAGCTTAAAAACGTATAAAGATATTTAATTAAAGAGGCCACTGTGATTTTGAATGTAATCACTAACTTTTTCATTATAATCATAAATAGCTACATTATCTAAAGCTATTTTATGATGTGAGCATATTATTTCCAGCTCTCCAGACAGCCACCAGGGGGCAACACCATGTTGTAACCTCACCACACTGAAGACGGTTCGCTGCCTTATGCGAGTTGTACCCGGGACTGAGAGAAAGAATTAAACTCTCTGCTATTATTTTAGTTGGATTATCAACAATACATCGCTGCTTTCCTCTGTGAGATGTAAGTCGTTACAACTGTTGCTATAGTAATATGTAGATAGTACCCCTGAAGCCGCTGTGTTTTTATCCGTAAGTTTGCTAGCTATTTTGAAGCTAAGCTAAGCTAAGCTAACTTGTTGTGTTCAGTCACTGTGCGGTGGCTAATGTAGCTAGCTTCGTTTGTTTCATAGCAGGTGTAGCTTGTTCATTTTTTTCTAACATTATTTTGTGTTCGTTATTGAATAACATGTTGCTCTCTTCTAAAAAATCACGGTTCCCGTTATGATGTTAGCTAACAAGGTGAAGGAATTATAAATAAACCATGCAAACCAAAAAAATAAAATTGTTGTTAGCTTACATGCTAGACTAGTGCTAGCTAGTTGTCATCTCGAAATATGAGAGCGACTCGCTGTCTCAGGAGGTGCGCACTGTTATTGAATGCGTCTGTACAACAAAGACAACGGGACAGATAATGACACAACTTTGTTCTCTCTCTCCATTCAGAGACACCTCCTCTTGAGGGTTTTTAAAACAGTGTCACCTTACCGCTGGTGGTCTTTACATTGTGTAACATCAACGGAGGAAATTAAAGCCCGTTATGTTCAATCCGCACCACCACCAGCAGCAGCAACAGCAGCAGCAGCAGCAGCAACAATTTCACCAGCACCTGCGGCAGCTACAACAACTTTTCCAGCAGCAGCCTCCACCTCCCCCTCCGCCACAGCCGCCTCCTCGGCATCATGTCGCCCATCACCACCACCAGGCACAGCGGTAAGAGTTAACTCGAGCCCGGTGATTAGGCAGGGCCCTCTGGATGAGGTATGTGGGACTGGCGGTGGCTAACACTTAAACCACAACACAAGCCCCACTGTGGGCAGTATATATTTTAAATTGAATATGTGTAAAGCCTGTCTATATACATAATTATTTGCAGTGGTGTAAAGTAACTAAATACATGTATTTAAGTACAATTTTCTTGTACTTTACTTGAGTATTTCAATTTTTTGAAATGTCTTCTACCTGACTACAATTATTACAAGAGGTAAATAGTGTACTTTTACTCCATTACTTTTATTTCATATCTTTAGTTACTTTGCACATTTGGATTAATGATTTGGAATATAAACAACACTTAAATAAGACTTTAGTTACACCTGGATTAACATTCACAAGCTATTGTGCAGCATTCAAAACATATCATATATTATTCTGATCTGTATAATGAGTACTTTTGGTAATTTAAGTATATCTTTATGCTTATACTTTTGTGAGTATCTGTGAGTTAATGCAGGACTTTTACCTGTAACAGAGTATTCCTAAACTCTTTTACTTGAGTACAAGATCTGAATACTTCTCCCACCTCTGGTTATTTGTTGTTGGGGCATTTAATCCAGGTAGGATATGTTATGTTATTTATTATGAAGTACATTTAGTTGATAGAAAATCAGCTATGCCATATTATGTATATCAGTCCCAATCTTGCAGCACTGGCATACTTTTCTAAAAAGTTTGTTTTGTTATTGTGACCAACGAGAACTTCTAACTCCAACCAAATCACCATCTTTCTGTATCAGGTATTAAGAGTTGGCAAAGGCCTGTTATCTGGCCTTCTCAAAAGTAGTGTTGATAAACTGCACATTATATGAAACACTTTTAATTGCAGGATTACTGGCATTTATTATCTTCACTTATGATAAAACCATAAAATACGCTGTGGGCATTTTGGCTTTTGTCACTCTTATCTTTAATCCTCAGGTCAGCTGGTCCCTTTTATTTTATTCTGAGGATGAGAAAAAGCATATTGTCCCTTCATACTCTATATACTGTACCAGCTTTCATTTAAATATTCCCATTCTGCCATTCCATGATACCTTCCTAATATTTGTTCATTGCCTTTTATAATTTATAGCCTCCTTATTGTTATTTAAGA
Organism: Gymnodraco acuticeps; assembly: GCF_902827175.1. NCBI lineage: Eukaryota > Metazoa > Chordata > Actinopteri > Perciformes > Bathydraconidae > Gymnodraco > Gymnodraco acuticeps. The sequence goes on from NW_022989894.1 coordinate 2,654,953, forward strand.
AAACCAAATATTTGTATACTTATTCATTCAACAGTAAATTATTGCATTAGGTACTTTTTGTTAAATGTAATGACAAATACACATATAATTTATAAAGCTTATTGTAAATTGCCTTGTAATTTCTGCTATAAAAAAATATAATAAAACCTGAAATAGAATCTGAGCCAGAGCAGATATAGAAAGATCTTTGATAAAGGCTAATCCATATCTGAGCTGCGCCACACTTTCACACAACAATCATAATCATGAGAATGAACATTATCAGCTTGTGTGCAGCTTTGTCCGTGTTATATCTGATGTGTAAAATACATTTCCAGGTTTGATGAATCATTTGAATAAAACATATATCTGCAAATGTACTTGAAATGATGCTCTATGTTTATTTACTCATGTGTATTTGTTGCGCAGATCCCTTCCTGGCGCTCAGCAGTCAGCCCCTCCTCCCAGGATGGTCAACATGGGCCAGGGGTCCATGGCCCCTAATCCCATGCTGCAGGGGGCCCTACTGATGCAGCAGATGCAGGGTACACTTTGAATTCAAGTTAAAAGACAACTGGAAATCATAAAGAACAGGCACATATTAGTTGGACATTTACACAGACAATGTGTTTAGAAGCATTGGAAAACCAGCTTCCAAGGTGTTTAAATGTGCGTCTTTTCTTACGAATGCGTCTCTTTTCATGCTCGTTCAGGTAGCATGCGGGGCTTTGGGATGGCTAGACAGCAGTTCCGTCAGTTCTTCACTGCCGGGTCCAGGAACTCTCTGCTCGGCCCGGTCCCCATGGGCATGGCCATGAAGTCCCCCATGATGGGTTACCCAGCTCCCCGACAGTACCACCAGCACGCTCGCTACTACAACAACAACAACAACAACACCCCCACCACAGCCTCTTCGTCCTTCTCTTCCACCACTACTTCCACCACTACTGCGGTAATTACAAAAGCACCATTATGATTATGACATTATTGACAACTTTAATTTAGGTCTGACTTTAGACTAGTCAGAACAAGTAAACATCTGTTAATATAAGAACTGATGCAGCAAGCATCAAATCATGTGTTTATAACTTCAGCTAATGCTTTCATTGTAATTAAGTCATATTTGACCCAAATGCAATCATGTGGTTATTTTGTATATTTTATTTGATATTGATAGTAGAGCTGAAATGATTAATCAATGTGTTTATGGTTAGAGAATTATTCTCCATTATTTTGTATATGTTATTTATCAAGTGATAGTAATTACATTGGTAGTTTTTGAGCATAAATGCAGAACAATTAATACGTTTCAGCTAAAAAATGAAAATATTTACAGTTCTTTTACGATGGTATACGAAATAGCCATGGGGTTTGGACAGTTGATTGGACACAAAAGTGTATTTGAACAACATTACTCAATTCAAACACAATCATTTGTTGTCAGTGATTTGTGCTATGAGACACCTTTGTTTCATAGCTGCAATGTTATCTCAGACTTTGTTGTATATTTGTGATCCTATCGTGGTCTCTCTTGTGTAGGACACTGCAGCCCGTCAGCCTGACAGGAAGAGGGACAGCGAGCAGATGGCCTCAGGGAGCACAGACGACCAACCAGCAGCTAGCAGTACCAATGAAGCCGGGGACAAGACTGAAACAGGTAGAGCTGCAAATCACCAGCACTGAAACATGCTTAAGGTTTAAGGTGATGGGTGTGTTCAATGTCATGTGAGACTTTATGAAGAAGTTAAATGGTGAGCATTTGTTTGAAAATGTTCTTTGTGACTGTTTCCAACTTTGTTTTTTGTCGCACAGATGGTGCCGTGGGAGGAGTGGATGAACCAACGCAGTCGTCTGAGGAGCAACTTGAAGAACCTGTAGTCAAGAAGCAGAGGACAGATGGGTATGGAAAATGTTTTGAATTGCCACTGTGTTAATGTCTTATCCATGGAGGCAGCAAGAATACCCAGCCGAAATATGGATCATGGAAGGACTTTACTCCAACCTAAAGATTTGTTATTTGTTCCATCGTTAAATCTTGTTATTTTCACTGCAGGTCAGAGAATCCCAAGGAGCACTGTGGTGTTGAGACGATCACCATCGCAGATACAGATGGGGATATTCTGTTTTCAGATAGTAACAGCAACACAGAGGACAGCCAGCCTGGAGGTAAAACCCCCAGAAACATTGAGTAGATGGTTAAATACTCTACTTTTATTTAACTGAGCAGTCATTTAATGTTACTGTAGTTTAGGTCAGTTGAGATGATAACTTCGATTTTTGCTTTTTTACCCCCTTTTCCCAGACTGCATCCTTATGGAGGAAGGAGGCTCCCCTGGGGGGTCGGATGTTGTTGAGGCACTGGAGGAGAGCAGAGCTACTGAGGTGAGGAGTCTTTATTTGGCATAGACAAAGTAATTTGAACGCTAAATAATCTATTTTGAATTAGCTAAATCACTATTGCAAACGCTAGGTGGGTCATGTGGTGCTCAATGCTGGCTACCACTATCTGATGACCTCCTGTTTATCGCCTCAGTTACATAAATACTTTGGGACACTGGGTTTAGTTCTGGTTTGAACCTCTCTGTAGGAGCACAGCCATTTGTCAGCTACGTCCCCACCAGGCAGGCTGAGTGAAGAGGACCAGCAGGGGGATTTCCTCTCAGAGGGGAAAGACGCCTCTTTAGCTTCAGCAGACAACCAGGAGGAAGAGGAGGGTGTAGCAGATGGCACCAATAAGTTCTACTGCTACCTTTGCAGCATTACCTGCCACAACCAGCAAGTATGTTGAATGGACGCACACATTCACATACATAGGCCTTGGTTATCTAGTCTGAAAGGTTGCGGGAAACGTATAATGCATGTTATCTCATAAACTATTATCTTCTAATGTTGTTGTGTTTTTTTTCAGAACTTCAAGAGTCATATGAACAGTGTTTCGCACCAGCAGAGGATGATGGAGATCCAACACATGAGCAATGCCTGCCTGGTCACCCTGATGCCACGAGTGCACGAGTCCCTACAGGAAGCAATTAAAGACGGGTCAGTTTAAAGCAGTATGCATTTGTTTTGTGTCAAGTCAAAAGATAAGAGAGACGAGTCGGCACCTTTTTGATTGTCTCCTTCAACGGGGTCTTTTTCCTAGCTTGTCATTTTCATGAATAGATTTATGAATATTGTTTGTCTTTATTTTCTGCAGAGAGAAGAGGTCTGACTTGAAGCATTGGTGTGCCACCTGTCACACCCACTTCACCAGTAGCCTCACAGAGCACCGTCGCACCGAGGAACACAAAGTAACCCTGCTTACGTTATAGATAAGCACATCTCTTTATCAAAATGGTTCAAACTGCTTTCCTGGTTGTTTTCAAATGTAAAGAATCATTAATGTCCTGTCGTCCCTTCATCTCTCCTCAGCTTGCCAGCAGAGCCGTCATCTCCTCCTGCACCGTCTGCAAGAAACGTTTCAGGACCTCCCAGATTTTTGTGGAGCACTTGCGGTCTCAGGATCACAGACGGAAAGTGGAGGAGGTATCTGTGTTTTATAATGATTTCAAAACGTTTTAACAACAAGCTAGTATTTCCCAGATTGAAATATTAATGCTGTACTCGCTACTGTTCACTAGCTCCAGGAACAGGAAGGCTGCGAGGCCTTAGGCAAGCTGACGGAGCTGGACACAGAGGGCTTCTCATTGGAGGAGGTGGATGGCGAGGAGGTGGAGGAGGAGGAGGAGGAGGAGGAGGAAGAGGATAAACAGATGAACGAACAGGTGATTTGCTTTTATGTTTTTCTTGTTTTCGGACCACATTCTCTTAGGATCTCAAATTGCACTATAAGGACCCTGTAGTTTGTTAAACTATACTTGTTTACTGTGACAGGATGACTGTTCCTCCGTTAAAGAAGTGACTCTGAAGGACATGGCCAGTGACGAGCAGTATGACGCTGACACAGTCTATGGTGAGTCCTTTGAAGTGACCTTTGTACGCGTTATTGTTTGGATTTACCGATAACATTCAGGCGATGTTAATTATTTGGTTTCTTTTACTGCAGGGTCCAGTTTTTTTGTTCCAGTCGCAGGTTTTATCTGCAGACTCTGCAACAAGTTCTACCACTTTGAATCCTCTGCCCTGCACACTCACTGCAAATCAATGAAGCACTTTGAGAAGCTCAAGGTTGGTCTTTCCATTCTTTTACTCACCTTGGTTTTTACTTAAAAAAGATTATAACTGATTATCTCTGGCACAAGCTATTGTTGATCTACTTGTTTCTACTAACTATAGTATTCATGTTTGTGGTTTTTTGTGTGAATAGTTTTGTGTCACAGATTGTTGAACGGCAACTTCAATCCCAGTATTTCTTCGAGGGTTTACTGCATGTAAAGAGATGTGCATTAACGTGTGTTTCCCTTGGAGAATGTCCTTCTGTATTTGTAACATATATTCATGCTTCGTCTTCTCAGGGGTACCGAGATTTGAAGAGCGACGCTGTTGAATCTTCCAGAGAGTGTCTCCCCGCTGCAGACAGCCTCAGGCCTCCTGTGACCGAGACCCCCACAGTCTGTTCTGAGGAAACCTCCCCCTCTGAGGAAACCTCCCCCTCTGAGGAAAACTCTGTTTTACTGACAAACCCAGAAACCCAGCAACAGGAGGAGGAAGAAGCAGAACCAACCTCACAGCACGTTGTCAGCACCTCAGCCACCAGCACTGACAGCACAGACCAAGAGCTCCGCCTCCAACTGAAAGAAGAAGAGACAACGAAAGGAGAAGAGACAACGAAAGGAGAAGAGACAACAACATCCCAGGACTCTGTAGATATGGAGGGGCCAGTTGAGCCTCCTGCTGCCAGCGGAGAGGAGCCAGTTGCTATTAAAGAAGAAGAAGAGGAGGAGGAGAAGGAGGAGGAGAAGGAGGAGGAAGAGGAGGAGGAGGAAGAGATGGAGGAAGTGATGGAGGAAGAGATGGAGGAAGAGATGGAGGTTCCTGCTGTCCCAGGGAAAAAGAAGGCAAAAGCTAAACCCAAACGCAAGACGGGGAGGGCCACAAACAGACGCTGAGTCAGAGAGGAGGTGGGGAAAGAGTGGAACCTGGCAGAAATGTAACCTGATACTGACCGGATGTGTCCGTATGTGATGAGGTGCTTTCATGAAACTGAGACCAAGGTGTGAGCAGCCCCGCTTCTCTCCATGTCGGAAAGTCTGAATTTACCACACACATGTAGGAAGATTGATAATATTGGTGGAACATGACTTCCCATGTGATGCTCTCCCGGGGTGGGAAATTAACACCTGACAGCTATAGCATACATGTTAAACCAGTGGGTCCAAATGTTGGCTCGTGGTCAAAGAATGATGTCGCATCATCTCTAGCCTCACCATTACATTACAGCAATACACATTAGGTCATTGTAGTTCAGATCAAACTGTTTTCCTTATAAAGAGAAGCTTCTTCTACAAAAACCATCAACTTGATACCATTCTGTCCCAATTTCTTCCTTCATACTAAAATCAAAGCATTTTCGGCATGTTTATTGCAATGTGTAGTTAACTCAAAAAGTCACTTGCACACAGGTGGTAAAAAAAAAAGACGCTTTGTGAACCCCCCAAGTAAACTAAAAGTGTATTTAAATTGTAGTAACTTTAGCGGTCCCTAAATTTCATCTCGTTCCATCATCAGGTACAAATCTTATCTTGTGTCAAATGTAATTTATGACCTTTTACCATATGTCTTCAGCTGAAGTACAACCACACAGAGCCACAAGTGAACTATACTGCAATGAATTGACTGTTAACAAGTAGAATGGGATTGAGACACTGATAAAAGCGTATAGTATATATACCTAGACAGTTTTTTAATGTAAAGTATTACATGCATTTCCCAAACAAGTAGATCTGCATTTGACATCTGCTTAAAAGAGCAATTACCCCATCTTCCAGAACTATTTATTAAAATCACTGTAATTGCTTATGACCCCTAAATGAACAGCATCTAGGCTTTTTATAATTATGCTGCGTTCAAGTACCCAAATAGGCTGGTAGTCCCTCCAAAACGTTAATTTTCCACCCTGCTGTGCTCAAGGATCAGGATATTGTTTTTGCTCATTATTAAGCTAGCTAGAAGAGTGATTGTTATTTTAATATAACGTACAAGTGGAGACATGTTCAATAATGGCACATGCTTATAGAGAGCTGAAAGGAGAATGTAAGCAATGTAAGTGTTTGAGCGAATAACGTCTTTTGTTTTTCAAACTAAAGTGTTAAACAGGGTACTTTTAGATGGAGTATTGAGACATATTTTTTTCTTAATAACGTGTTTAAAATGTGTTGGGATTCAACAGGCTCTAAACACAAAAGTCTGCACTATCTGCTCATTTGGATATTTGAAAGCTTGTCGGTTTAGACATATGCTGCTGGGTATTAAAGATTGACCCACAAATCAGTCTTCTAACTCATAATTCATAACGATAAAAGCGTAGAATGGATAGTAGAGTGTGCCTGCATTCAGAAAAAAAGTGTTTTCCATTGTCTTACAATGCTGTTAGTGGTAGTTGCTCATTTTCCTCTAATTTATCATTGCATTGATTTTCTAAGATATTTGTGTTTGCTATACACTGGACAGAAGAAACCACAGTTATTGTGAGGAGGAAAGTGTTTCTATTTAATTTAACAAACGGACTGAGTAGCAGTCACACAGTAGACCATCCCATGATCATACAAATGTGTAACTTTGGTTCCAGCATTTCAGCAGTCACAAGGTTTGAGGACTAGTGTGGCGTTCTGGAAACATTTCATCGTCCACATCGGAGAAGGATATTTTGAAGCACACAAGTGGTTTGCTGACGCATGTAGCAACTATTGTAGTCTTGGTGGTGACTGTCACATGACACGTACTTATGATGAAGAAGTGAAGCTCAGAACGGAAGAGAGAAAAGGACGTAAAAGATAATTTCAGACAAAGCTGTATGTTTCTTATTGTATTTTTATTCAGCTACTGACTAAATGGAGGTGAATAAACGGGATGTTTTCTAACTGCTGGAAGTTATGGATTTGGGGATTTTTGTTTTCTGTTGGGGGGGTTCATTTTAATTTCTATTAAAATGTCTGACAATTCCCACACTTGGTCGACTTTATTTTAACTTTTGTGATCACTTCACTTATACAAACACTTGTTAGCTGACTTATCCTAACACAAACAGGACAGCACATTTACAGTCATGCTGCAGATACAACTCTATATCAAACTGGTAGACATTTGATCTTTGCATATTTACTTTTTGGGACAGGAACATACCATTTCAGAAAGCTGACTACACAACTGGATCAACACTTCACGTGGACAAATCCTGAAACATTGAGCAAGTCATTGTATAGATCAGCGTGTTGTATTGTTAAAATAAAAAATGAATCAGCTTTTTAATAAAGTTCTTATGTCATCCTGGCTTTAGAATTGTTCTCAATATGTCCCACTTAGGCCTGATTAGCTTTTTAAACATCAACGCAGGAGATTTTACAGTTATATTCCCAGGTCACTGCAGTTTACAACTTGTATAAGAAGCTGCTAGAGGTCACTCTAAGATCAGTTGTGGAAGCAAACACCACAGTTCAATAAAGGAGGAAAACAATATGGACATCTGCTGAAGAGATCAGATCCAGGTAGTCGATAAGACAGAAGTAAGATGCTTTCATAAATATTTACATCCCTGTATTTGGCTGAGCTTAGCCCTCCTCATCATACATTTTCAATCCTCCTTGTCCAAGTCTTCCTTGCTGGAGGACTCGTCCCCCTCTGCAGGACAAAGCTGCTCCTCCGGGGTCTGCAGCTGTTGGGCCTTGAACTCCTGTCGGGCCTCCCGGTTTGACTCCAATAGTTCGTGCAGTTTGCCATTCAGTGAATCATTACGATCTTCTATATCATCAAGATAGGAGTTGATCTGATCAAGCGCCGAGTTGATGGCTTCAAACTCTGTGGATATGCATGAAAGAGATTTCTGTTAGAGCTTCTATTGAGAAAATAGATTCTTTAACATAAAAAGAGGCTTCTATGTTTTTATCCCTGAGATCCCCATTTATTTGGACAGGATTAAGGTTTCCAAACGTACCATTTGTTTTGACTTCCTATTCATATAAGGAACATATTTATTGCGTAAATAGCTGGCAAAGACAGGCAAGAAGAGAGTAGCCTTAATTAGACTGTCTGATAATCTGATAATCCCCAGCATTAACCAACACAAATTCTGAGTATATTTAACCTGTGTGTATAATATACTTTCAGATAAAGAGTAAAAAAATGGTCTTAAAAAGACAACAATTTACAAAACTAAAGTGTTACTAAATCTGATTTAAAAACAATTAATTTAGAATAATTTGGTTTCTTTTTATTCTCAGACAACTTTTAAACAGATTTTAATCAAATTTCTACTGAACACATGCACTTTGATGAACTCTTAATTTGAGGATTTGATCTCGAGCAAAAAAAAAAGCAGATAGACAGCACTGATCATTCAATAAGTCTTATATATGCTCTACAAACAGAGAACAACGCAACTACTGTCACTTTGAAAACCCATAAGAATACATGTATTGATATGACTGATATGCAGAAGTTCAAAATGATATTAACATGCTTCAATCAGAAAGCCCCTCAACAATGCTAAGCTAATTCAAAGTCAGTGTCACCTAACATCAGGTGAAGGTGTACATCTAATAGAAATGGCTGCGTATGACTTTATTGACCAAAAACCTCTGAAATAGCACACTGCACGTGACCCGAGTGATTATCCTTCACTACAATAACGCTACACCGATTATAATGAATGACCACATTAGTGCATTACCTTCTTCCTCAAATTCATCTTCTCCGTCGTCGATAATACCATCGTCAATTGATATGTGTGGATCTCCATTTGGTCCAGACATTGCATAAATATTCACGTTTATTATTGTTACTTTATTCTATCGTAGCTAGCTTACTTGACATTTGTTTACCGAAGTGATGGATTGTGGGGGAAATGTGGGCGGGGTTTTGCGTTCTCAGCAAAGATGTTAATAATAAAGACGAGCAGTCACTCTGTACAAATAACCTGCGGATAGTTGAGTTGATAGTTTTCAACTCTACACCTCAGAAAATCTTTCAAGCGTTGATACCGTTGATTACTATTACAAGAGTACGTTTTCGATAAATGTCCTCTTTTTCTCTTAAACTTGTTTTGCTCTTTGATTTCGAGTTGTGATATTCTGCCTGTCAGTTGACTTGACGCACTAAGAGCACATGACTTTATCTAATTAACGTTTATTTTTGCATTCTTGAGTTTACTGTTAGTCTTGACTAGTCTGTGTCATTGTAGCTGATTTATTGTGGACAGTTATATAATACTAGTGTGCCTCTACATCTTATTTGATCAGTTTTCCTATGAAGAATACTGAAAACGTAAAGCTTTACTTGGATAACCAACATTTATTTAATCAAATGGTCCTGTTTATAAGTTAAATACAATTAAAGCTGAATAGCTTAATCCAATCGTTAAAGCTGACCTACCTAACTTTGGTCAGTAGATGGCGCCAACAAATCATGCAACAGAGCATGACCCTTTGCCCACGTGTAGTCACTATTTCCTGTAAGGGGTTGGACTATTCTATACACACCGATATATCTGTTTTGATTAGTTATTTACGCTATGGAGGAATTACCTGCGGACGTCAAAGCCTTTCTTCTTAACCACCCTTTCCTCCAGTTTACAGATGGCAAAAAGGTTGGCGAGCTAATTCCATCAGATCTCACGAAACACACTGTCGTACAATGTGATGCTAGCCGTAATGCTAAATGATCACATGGACCCATGCAGGGTGAAGTGTTGTGATGATTGCATGGTCACCTAATTTGTTGTTTTCAGATCAAATGCACTCTGAATGGCCATGAGTTTCCATGCAACCTGACGGAGCTCCAGGCGTTTACTAAAGGGAAGAAATATGAGAAACTGAGTACGACTGCCGAGTTCAACTACAGACAGTATGAACCACATGTTGTACAAAGCTCAAAACAACCGTAAGGAAGAATAATGCTTACCATATTATTTATAAAGACAATCACATTTCTAATCTTACTTGCAGAAATTGCACTAGGAATGCCATAATGTATCATCACTCAAAACATGTCGTGTAGCTATCTGCATTTGTGTGATATATCTTTAATGTGATGTCTCCTGTCTGTTTCCCAGAAAACAGCTCTTCTGCAGGCTGACCCTCAGACACCTTAACCGACAGCCTCATCATGTCCTAAGACATGTCAACGGGAAACGCTTCAAGAAAGCCCTCGAAAAATGTCAGTCCATTACTTATCTGCAGGCATGTCACCTTGTTCTTTACAGGTTGTGATCTTAGGTATAGACTGCTTTTGAACAGTAGAGTATGTTAACAGTGATTCTCAAACTTTTTTCAATAATGTACCCCCTTTGAAAAAAAAAAATTCAGCCAAGTACCCCCTGATCAGCGCAAAAACTATTTGTTAAGGAACAAATGCCTATATAAAGAGGTACAGTACAGCGCTGCACCATCAGTGTCTGATTTATTAAAACAACAACCTTGTAACTGAGAAACACTTAAATGCTACATTTCAAATGTTTACAATCCATCACTAAATTCATGGCAAACCAATTTTAACATCATGCAATAACACTAAGGCGACATTAGTGCATTGATCTGATCTTTTTAATAAATTGTACTTACAATTTAGTGAGAAACATGGGCTTGTGCTTCACTGAGGATCTTTGTCATTCTGACAGGGAGGCAACTGCAGTTATTATACTTCACGTTTTGAAATATGTGTAACTGTTCATATAAAACCCACACTGCTCAAACTTCCTTACTTTTCCCAAAAATTGTTTATTTATTTATTTTGGGGCATGGGGAATGTAGAGAAACAAATATATGAGCATTTTATGAGCATGGGATTTTGACCCCTCATATAAACATATGCCTAATGCTGCGCTATACTCTGCGGCCGCAGGCCGTTGCCAAGCAACGCTTATTGTTTAGGTGTCCTTTGATAAGCAGGCAGTCATATAATTAGCTAGATCTGATAGATTTGGACATAAACGCGAGTGAAGTATAACCGGACGCGAGAGAGAGATCAGAGATCAGATCAACTGCTGCTGACGGAGAACACGCAGCTCTGCATGATCACAGCTCCCCCGCTGTGACGGACCGTTGAGTGGAGCAAAATTAAATACACTAAGAGTTAGACCTAACACACTTAGCTATTTCATCTACTCTGGAACTAGCTAAACTAGTTATACATACACGTATTCTTTACTGTCGGGTCACTTATTACAGGTTCAGCGAGCTGCACGAGACTGAGGGGCTGTCAGGAGAGGGAGAGGAAAAGAGAGCACCCTGTTTATTTTTCCCATTTTATTATCCAGAATTACTGTAAACCTTTGAATAAAGTAGTTACTATCAGTAGTTTGTTTACATGCATTACTTATGTTGTTTTTTTCATTAACATAAAATAAATCTCACGTACCCCCTGCAGTACTCCAACGTACCCCTAGGGTTCCGCGTACCCCCATTTGAGAACCACTGTGTTATACAACCTTCGTGACACAGACTTTTCGTGTGATATTCTAATCCGGGAAGGAAATGGAAGCTATCATGATGATCGGATTACTTAAAAAATGTATTTCTATGGTATCACTGTTATGATCAAGAGAATCTTTCTAAATCTGCTCAGGCAGTTATTTTGTGACAATATTCACATAAAGATTGGACTTCACCATCTATTTTATATGTACACTGTAGTATTATTTCAGTTCTTATCAGTGTTGCCATTGTACCTTGGTTCTTCGAAACTCATTGATAATATTACTAAACGTTTATCACGCCATTCTATTTAGAGCTATATGTTTGCCTAGCAGTTACACATAATTGAATCTGGGCGTTCACATCTTTTAAGTTATGAATAGACAAAAAACATTAAATTGTTCTCTCAGTATGATCAATATTGAGTCAAGCTATTCAACCTCAGAAATATTTTATTATTTACACTTTAAACTTACTAACATGACTGTCTCATTCCTGCTCTAGATGAGGAGTGTGTGGAGCTAGGGATTGATTATGTTCCAGCAAGACAACAACGGAAAAAGCCCAGAGACCCTGAAGAGGAGGCCAGTCGGGGGAAGACCTCAACACATGCGGGAACTTCATCAAGTGACGAGGATCACAGTGACTCAGAAGACAGCATGAGTGACCTCTACCCCCGTCAGTATCCCAAGTGCACACACTGTAGACATCTTTGTCCACTTTTTATTATGGTTATTATGTCTAACTGTGCGTCCCGGTGGTCTGCAGAATTTAACTCGAGGCAAAACCTCTTGAATTAAATCACTTGTCCGTCTGAATGGTGGCTTTTAGGATAGGAGTTTTAGTTTGCTGTAACCCTGTTATATGTTCCCACAGCTACTATGTTCAGTTTAAAAGACGAGCCAGAAGAAGTTGTAGAGGGTGAAGCAGCTAAGGAGGAAGATGACTTCAAGACAGATGAAGATGAAGAGATGGAGGTGGAGGTGGACACGCAGGTGCAACAGCAGAAACGCAAAAAGGTATGTAGAAATCTACAATACATTTTGTTTTTTTGTGTAATTCAATTCATGTTAATAGCTGTCGCTGATGAAATGTTATTTTAATTATTGTTTCATTCATTTTTTTAGGAACAGGGCGGGGGTGGTCTTCAGAAGAAATTCAGAAATAACCGCTGGAAATCGGGGCGTAAGAAACCAGTTAAAGTGCCCAATGGACAGTAAAAAGAGAAACCATATACATATAGTATTTTTATAACTGGTAATCTGTCAGGGATTTACACAGCACGACCAGTTTGGAGGAGTATTCCTTTCAGAGCCAGCCTGACCTTGTCCTATGTGAACATCCTTTCGATCTTTCATATTTTCTGCATGTGAAAATGTGTCTGTTGTCAGAGGTGTGATGTTGCACAGTTCTAAAGAGGCTGCTTTATGTAAGGAGGAAGATGTGATAGTGGCAGTAAACACATCATTTTGACTGGATAAGTTGTATTGTCTGGTTTGCAACCAAGTGTTCTAGTATAAAATACAACGATTTGGATTTACTAACATTGTCTATGTTCTCTTTATTTCATTGCCTGAAGAAGATGAACATAAATATAGATCTTTATAAAAAGTGACTTTAGCAGGTACAGTATGAAAAAGCTATTAGCAAGTCATTTGCGATTTGACAGCTACATCAGCTTTCAGTATGATGTTAAGCTGTAGATAACAGCTCTTCCAGTTTCTTTTAATGTTTCCCCCATGATGTACACATTTTCTCTACAAAAACATTAAGTTGAAGACTATGTGGAATTACTCCGCCCAGGCACTGCATTAATTCATCTAGTTAACATGTAATTAAGAATTGTAAAATATCTTGTGTAACCACCAAATTGTTCTTCTGAGCCTCGTCATCATTTGCTATCAGGGAGTGTATATATGACTTTCCCAAGGCTTTGGTATCGACAGTTAAAGAGCCACAGTGCCTCCTTCAGATTTCCCTCCACAAAGCTGCAGCCAGGCATTTTTAGCAAATAAGAAGCAGCATTAATAGTTAGTTGAAGGCAGAAATTAATAAACATTATGACTCAAATTCATTACATTATTTGACTTGTGTGTGCAGCTTTTACTTCAGTGAAAAAGCCTGTTGTTTTTGTATTCATTCATTTACACATTCAATAATTGTATTGTGTTTTTGAAATTATGATTTTCAAATTCAGCTTTTGTTACAACAGGTTTTCTCAAGACATTTCTATTGCTATCTTAGACTTAAAGTCTAAGTCTAAGATACCAATAGAAATGTTAGAGCATAAAAGCAAATGAAGAATCATAAAAGCAGTAAGTCAAATAATTCTATCTATAAATAGACATTTCCAATAAAAGAGTAAAGTTTATTATAGAAAAATGAGAGGCATGTTTTACTAAAAGTAGCAAGAACAGTGTATACATACTCATTCAAAATCTAACTTGTATTAAAGTACGAGATAAGTACAAATATTTAAAATAGACTTCAATTGCCCAAAGTAAAAGTACTTATTATGCAGACTGGAGCATTTTTGAAAAATACTATTATGTAACTCTTAGTTAAATTATATTGTTCACTGCTCCTGAAAACTGGTACTCAATTACATGTCATCACTTACTAAATGTGCCAGCTTTACTTTTATAAAAGGATTAATAGACCATAATAAACATTTTTAGCAAAGAGGAATGAACAGGCATTGTAAAATATCTTGTGTGACCACCAAATTGTTCTTCTGAGCCTCGTCATCATTTGCTATCAGGGAGTGTACATATGTTTTAAGACTTTCCCCAAGGCTTTGGTCTCGACAGTTAAAGGGCTGTTACCCTGCTGAACTCTGCCCGCTGACAGACTCAAGCCCATACCCACCACCCACCTGTTTATATATTTTACTGTCAATTCCGTTTACACTGTATATATTCATCTGTTTATAGCTATTTATAATTATTCTATGTATAATAATTCCATGTATAATTATTCTCATTATGTAGACTCCTGCACTGCTTTTTTGCACTTCTGGTCAGATGCCTAAACTTACATTTCGTCGTTAGTACTGTATACGTAATGACAATAAATTTGAATCTGAATCTGAAGAGCACAGTGCCTCCTTCAGATTTCCCTCCACAAAGCTGCAGCCAGGCATTTTTAGCAAATAAGAAGCAGCATTAATAGTTAGTTGAAGGCAGAAATTAATAAACATCATGACTCAAATTCATTACATTATGTGACTTGTGTGTGCAGCTTTTACTTTACTAGTGAAAAAGCCTGGTGTTTTTGTATTCATTAGTTTACATATTCAATAATTGTATTTTGTTTCAAGAAAGTACTTTGACATTATGATTTTCAAATGCAGCTTTAGTTACAACAGGTTTGCTCATTAAGACATTTCTATTGGTATCTTAGACTTAGAGTCTAAGATACCAATAGAAATGTTAGAGCATAACAACAAATGAAGAATCATAAGTCAATAACGTAAGTCAAAATAGTAAGTCAAATAATGATATCTTTAAATAGACATTTCCAATAAAAGAGTAAAGTTTATTGTAGAAAAATACATCAGTGTATAAATACTCATTCAACATCTAACTTGTATTAAAGTACAAGATAAGTCAACATAATAGACTTCAATTGCCAAAAGTCACTTACTAAATGTGCCAGCTTTACTTTTATAAAAGGATTAATAGACCATAATAAACATTTTTAGCAAAGAGGAATGAACATCTGTCCAAAAAGTGAAACCTTCCATATGAACTACTTTACATGAGAGTGTGCAGCGTTTGCAAGGCTGAACAAAGACATATTCTACAGATTATGGTAACAATGAATTGAGGTGAGGTGAAGATAATAATCCTGTGCTCATTTAATCAGTAAAAACCTGTAAACAACACTGAAGCTGGTTCAAGCCCCTGTACGGATCAGTATACGTGGCATACAGCGGTTGCAGTACCATCTAGGGGGGCTCTCACTCGTCAAATCGCGGGGCATTGTGGGGCGGAGGCGGCCTTTCTCTGCGTTCAGGCAATCGGGAAATCTTCAAGTAAATAACGTTAACCGGTGGGAGGAGCAGTTCAAACGCTGCCTGCAAAAAATACCGAACACATCAAAATTGTGTTGCGCTGATCTTTACTTATTAAAATAATCGTTATATTAACGAAACATGGGGCAGGAAGAACTCATGAACACAGCCGAAGACGTGGCAGACCAGGTAACTTCAGTTTTAGCACGACAGTTAGCCGCTGTTAGCATGTAACGGCTAACTAGTTTCTCTCTGCATGAAGTAGCGTCAGCTCTTCCTAGCTGTTTCCTGGAACGCTGTGAAGCCTTTTCAATAAGTGTTTTTACCGTTAG
Source organism: Gymnodraco acuticeps (assembly GCF_902827175.1). Classification (NCBI taxonomy): domain Eukaryota; kingdom Metazoa; phylum Chordata; class Actinopteri; order Perciformes; family Bathydraconidae; genus Gymnodraco; species Gymnodraco acuticeps. The sequence goes on from NW_022989894.1 coordinate 2,670,843, forward strand.
CATGCTTATTTACGCTAATGTTTTTGCATGACAACTGGTTGAGGTGTTGTCATGTGTCTCCAGATGGGTCCATGGGCTAGCATTATTATTTCACACAGACAGAATGAAACTGACATATGTTTGGGAGCGAACAACCTAGTTTAATCAATATCAATGAGGAATTTGCTACATATATGTGCCAGATAGTTATCTTGTCGTCTCCTTCTGGTTTATTAGTCATATCTAAGCCAGGCAGTGCCAGACAGCAGTTGGGAAATTACTCGGCTTAGCCTCCAAGTTATTGGCTAATACTTATTAGACATATTTGGTTTTAAACCCGTTAGTGTTTGACATTGCTGGTGGCTTAGAGTTGCAACATATCTCAGAAGCATTTGGTTTTCCTAATCTTAGTTTCTGCATGTGGCCTTGACTCCACACAACTCACCAAATAACTGAATATAAACATTACCTTCACTTTTTTAAAACATGCAACAGCTGCCTTGTATAGTTGTGTCTGTCTGTTTTTGTTGTACTGATATGACTTCAGGCAATGCTCTGATCTATTAGAGTTGAGCTGAGTTATCAATATCAGATGTCAGGTTTGCCTGTGTCACTCATGGTCCTGTGAAGAATTAGGAAAAAGTCCCAGAGCTCTGATTTTGTTTCCTGTACCTTCTGTCCTTTTAAAAAGTTACTGCAGTCTGGCTGAAAAGAGTTGTGTGCAGTAGTGTTGGATTTATGTCCTTGTTTTGTTGCTGGATAAGCAACCTTTTTTTAAATCTCATTTTAGTAGTACTGTCAGTTTAATCATCAAGTACTAGAGTACGTTTTGTGTCTGTTATGGCAGCTGTGTTGACTGAACTCAATCGATATGCCACACACTGCAGCTCATCCCTAATCTAATCACAACTGATTAAGTTATACACTCCTATCACGAGTGTGTATTGTAAAACATTCAGAAAAAGGGAACCTGCACTTTTTCGCTTCATTTGCTTAACAAACTCTGCAAGCCCATTTTGACCCAAGCTAACATGTTTCTTACACGTTACTTTACAAAATGGTCTATTTCTAGGCTGTTGCGGGGACCTCGGATTGGCTCCCACTTCATCCATTCATGTACCAAATAGCAGTCGTCATAGCGGGAGTTGGTGGACACTGATAGGCTGCCGGGGTCTGACAGTGCTGATGTGGACTGCTCAGTAGGAGGAGCTGTGGGCAGTTCACTATACCTCTACTATGTCACTGTACTATCTAAGGATCAGTTCATGAATTATGTTTGAGAAAAGATCGTAGGGTATTTTATTGTTTTTTTTAAACATTCATCATACTTCAACTCAAAATAATTTAACATCAAGCTATTTAGGGTATTTTGAGGATTTGTTATTTTGTTGACGACAAAAGAACTTAAACACTGGGAACATTCTGCCTTTTGAAATCGGTGCAAAATGTTCATAAGCAGTTAGTATACCTTTGTAGGTTTTGTTTTTTGCTTGAATATTAAAGATGGGTATTCTGAATGGGTAGAACATCATGTACAGATTGACCTCTTAACCTCTTCTTTTAGTTTTAAACATTTTATAATAAAAAGTTGTTGTTGTAATGAAATGATAAAGAATCAATATTGGCGTCTAAGTAGCAGCTATGTCAAACCGGGCTACTCTTAAAGTGGATTAAAAGGTAAAAAGACCAACACTGATCCACTTTGTGTACTTATGTTACACATTGCAGTTCCCCGGGTTACTAAATCAAAGTAAAAACGTTCTCCACAGGTAGCACACCATCTGCCATATCTTCAGGTTATGGTGTTCGCTCTCCTTTTTTACAAGGGTCAGTGCTATGTGGCACTAGGGTTTCTCTGGAGTTTATTTTTGCCAGCTAAGCCTATCCAAGGCAGCAATTCAGTGTTAAGTGACTGTTGCGACATTCACTTCGCCTTGCAATTGTGGGTTGATTCCCATTCACATAATTGCCCATGTAAATAATAATTACTAGCAGGCCTGATGACTTATTTTCTTTTAATGATTTTAAACTCTTGGGAATATTGTTGGCTTTTTTTAAAGGAGTCTTTAGGTGACTGTTCAATACAGTTGAGTGACATTCAGCTTTCTGTGTTACAGCTTGGGCACCCAGTAATGTTACGTCTGAGTTCTGCTCTCCTTTGAATCTTCCTCTTTGCACTATAAGCCATCCTGTTTCTTGTCAATAACTTCTCCTCTTATCTCCCTCTTTTGCCCAGTTTCTGCGGGTAACAAAACAGTACCTGCCGCACCTGGCACGTCTCTGTCTCATCAGCACCTTCCTGGAAGATGGCATCCGCATGTGGTTCCAGTGGCACGAGCAGAGAGACTACATAGAGGCTACCTGGAGCTGTGGCTACTTCCTGGCCACGTGCTTTGTGCTGCTTAACCTCGTAGGACAGCTGGGTAAGTGAAAGGGAGGCAGTGCTCTGTGAGGTTACTGTCAGGACATGAAATTAGATTTTGAAAGTAAGAAGTGGCATCTTTTGGTCGGGTTACTGGGTGGAGTATTACACAACACTAACAAGTGATTCAAATGGCTAACCAAAAGATGTTGCTTTTGTAATGCTAGCAATACAAGAGTGTGCTTGAAGTAGTGGAAGCTAAGAGCTTTACCAAAAATGTAAGACATCAGTTTCAATATGAAAAACAATTTGTGGCATTCTCAAACATTTAAATAGGTTTGTGATTCAGGGCAAATATGTATAAAGTAGGAACAATTGACAAAAGTGCTTTTCAGCCCCAATTGTTTCCACATAAGTTGTGCAATAGATACAAACACAGTGAACTTCACTTCTGGGTCGTAAACCATCAAGCAGATTAGTGAGGTCACAGATAAATGACAAGACTTGAATGAGCCTAAAAGGCAGCTTACCTGTCCACGGATCACTTCAGAATTGCAGTGTGAAAATGCCTCCCTGAACTCATTAAACACATTGAAAACTGCCTCCCAAATACATTTTTTTAAATTATTTTAAATAGTTAAATAAAGCAGCACCTCCAGTGTGACTTCACTTTTAATACGCCGAATCTAGAAACCATTGTACTTCTCTGCCAAAAATGCTGTTCTTTCAGTCAAATGTGATGTCTATGATCTAACAGAGAAATTATAACTATTACTGTTGCATTTCAATTTGTCGTTATAAAGAAGAAAGTTGAAAGCCAACGCAGTGTGTTGCAGACATAATTACCATAACTTTGTGTGTGTGTGTTTGTTAATAGGTGGCTGTGTCCTCATCCTCAGTAGAAATTTTGTACAGTATGCCTGCTTTGGACTGTTTGGCATCATAGCGCTACAGGTGAGAACAATCATATTACATTTCTATTGTACACAAGTAATGTATCTTTGTAACTAATCCTTATTTATTTTTGTACCCCTACCAGACTGTTGCATACAGCATTTTATGGGATCTTAAATTTCTGATGAGGTAAGTGTCAGTCGTAAAACAAACTCTATTTGTATTTATTGGAATATTTACATCTGGTTTGACCTGTTTTATGACTCCTAGACATAAAAAGCCTGTTTCATTTGTTTGATTCTAATATACATACACATTTTGAATTTTAAATTGTACTGCTCCTGTTCACAGTTCAGAACTAACCTAATTCATTTGCCACTATGTAATGCTTTTAGTGCAGCATTGGACATTTTCACTTGCTATGGTACTAAATGAGAAAGCGACTCAGTTATCAAACAGAACCCATTCATTACTGTGAGCAAGACCTGTGATTTATTTAAACATCAACAGGACAGAACAGTCTACAGCCATCAGAGAAATCCCATAAATACAGTTCTACAGTCGAGTTTGGCTGTTTCTGCTTTCTGTATGTTTTAATTCATGTGATGTTGGTCGTTAGTATGCAGTCAGGGTAAATGTAAGTGCTGGAAGGAGAAGTTATGCTATCAAAGAGAAGCCAATTGTTTAGCACTGGTTACTTTTAAAGTAAGTTAAAATATCAATATGGGCTCTGATTGGCGTGACCAAATCAGTAAGTGTTTATTTGGAAAAAATAACAGATTCATAATATTAAGAAGAACATGTTGCAGCCACACTGATCAACCTCTGAGTGCCATTAATGAGTTCCTTAAGTGTACAATGTTGTGTGTTTTTCAGATGTTTTATGCACTGTCCTAAAGTAACCCTCCTCTCTCCTCTCCCAGAAACCTCGCCCTCGGAGGGGGTCTGCTGCTGCTGCTGGCTGAGTCTCGTTCGGAAGGAAAGAGCATGTTCGCTGGAGTGCCCTCCATGGGAGAGAGCTCTCCAAAGCAGTACATGCAGCTGGGCGGTCGAGTACTGCTAGTGCTCATGTTCATGACTCTGCTGCACTTTGACTCCAACTTCTTCTCTGTGAGTATTGACAACAACATAAACAGTTTTAACATGGATGGATATAACATCTTCAGACCAATGCAACGCCACCAAAAACATCGATAAAGACATAAACGTAATTAGATTAAGAGTTCAATTAAAAACATTTATGAGTTTAGGAAATATGCTTATTTACTTTCTTGCCAAGAGTAACAGGAGAATGATGCAGCTACTCCCATGTCTGTGTGCTATGTGAATATAAGTTATTTATAATAAGCTGGAAGCAGCGGAAGCGGCTAGCCTGGTTCTTCCCAATGGTAACATATTTTGTCTTACACCGTAAGTGCTAAATAATTAAAACAATACATCTTGTTTGTTTGAATCTGTATAAAAAAAACATAGTAAAAATGACAATTCTGTTGACAGAGGGAAGACGGAGGTAGAATAAGTATAAAACAAATCAAATGTACTAGGATGACTCACATTCACTTTCCAAAGCTTCCACAACAGTTAAGCTTTTGAGGTTCTATTCATTTTAGTTCAGTGAGTCATTGCAAATTAATTTGCATACTGATATGTCTATTTTACATGATAACCGCACTCTGTAACGTGCAGATCTTCACGCAGCTACTTAAACATTCTTCCGCAGATCCTGCAGAACATGGTTGGAACCGCCCTCATCATCCTGGTTGCCATCGGCTTCAAAACCAAGCTGGCGGCTCTGACCCTTGTCATTTGGCTTCTGGCCATCAACATCTACTTCAACGCCTTCTGGACCGTCCCCGCCTACAAGCCCATGCACGACTTCCTCAAGTACGACTTCTTCCAGACCACCTCGGTCATCGGCGGTCTGCTGCTGGTGGTGGCACTTGGACCTGGCGGAGTGTCCATGGATGAGAAAAAGAAGGAGTGGTAGGCAAAGGGGGTTAAGACGAGAGGATTGCACAGCACCACTAACTTCCCCCACCAACTGGGACACAAAGACCCTCCCTCTCCTCCAGCTCCCACCAACCAGGGTACAACAGGTCTTTTTTTTTTCTAGCTTATTTTTTATTTGGCCAAATCCACAGACACCACCTCGCCCATCTATGGACATTTTTTCTATTTTCCTCCAGACTAATATATTTGTTTTTTAGATTTTTTTTCTAAACCATACTTGTATGTCCTTTTCCCCCCCATGACAACAAGAATACAAAAGGACCATGTATTTCAAAGTGCAAGGTTAACAACTAGTGGATGATGACTGGAAGAAGAGATTTATTTGTTCTGTGTGCAGAAGGAATGAAAACAATTTATTGTATTTTACGGGTGTTAGGCCATGAGTTATAATAGATTAATGTTCATATTTTCTGAATAAAACCATGTTATTGGATCAAGTGCAGCATTTTGGGTTTCCACCCGAGGATGTTGATCTTTTTCTGCCGTTGGATCTTGGAGTGTTGTGAGATTTTTCACCATAACGAACTTGTGCACTGATTTGACAGCAAATTGCATTGAATCTCCAGGTCTCGCTTCCCATCTTTTTTTCACACCCTTTCAATACATCTGGTACACCTTCAGTCTCAACTGACTCTTGTTCATGGGAAGTCGAGTCTGGGGGGACGTTGTATACAAAGTGGTGGATTTCTTGACATGCTTGATTGAAATTTCAATGCAATTGTTAGCTCCAGGACTTGTTATTGGGCACTTTGTACTGTACGTCTTGCAAATGCCTGACTAGTGAACTGTATTTGAAAGTATAATAAGGGGGGGGAGGCTCAATGTTTGTGAAAAAAACATATTCTGCGATCTAGAAAAGCAAAGAGGACTAACAGAGTCACTAGCCATCCGGACTTTGTCTTTGCTCTGTGTTTTTTGCCCTGTGTAAGAAAAAGTTAAAATAAAAAAAAAGTTCAGTGTATTGATTTTCAGAAGTTTATATTGTATTTTCGATCATTTGTTTTTTTTGATTTTGGAAGTTCATGGCAACATTAAAATTCAAAAATATAAAGTCACTGTCTCAATCAATCAATGTTTATTTATATAGCCCAATATCACAAATGTTACATTTGTCTCAGTGGACTTCACAGTTTGTACAGAATATCAGTATGACAATACGACACCCTCTGTCCTTAGACCCTCACATCGTACAAGGAAAAACTTCCGAAGAAAACCCACAGTTTAAAGGGGAACATGGGAGAAACCTCAGGGAGAGCAACAGAGGAGGGATCCCTCTCCCAGGACGGACAGACGTGCAATAGATGCCGTGTGTAAATTGAAAAGATAATACATTTGCAACATAGGTAGTCCAAATGTTTGGAAATGCATGTGTGTATAATAGGAAGATGAATCCACGAGGATATCCATCCTGGACCTATGATCCAGGACCACAGCCACCACTCAAGATCCAGGGCAGAGGAGCGCAGGATCATCCATGACTCCGGATCCCGGCGTATACAGACACCAAAAAGAAAGACATTTGGGGAAGCTGGGTTAATCGGAACATGAGAGCACACAGGTATAGACAGAGAGAAGGAAGAAGTAAGATGTCCCCCGACAAACTAAGCCTATATCATACTATATATACTGTCTCAAGGTTTTAGCTCTTATTTTGTTCTTAGATTATGTTCCATAAAGAGGCTGAAGGACATTGTCGCACCATCGGATAATTATATTAATATAAATCATCTACATAGGAGCCATGCATATGTTGTTGTATGGTTTTACAAACATGCAGTATAGTACATCCTTTCAAGTGCATTTCAGGTATAACAGAAAGAAATTAATGAAAAGTAAAAAAACATGTTTTCCAGATTTAATATAACTTGCATTCTCTGTAATATCCAGAAGGGGGCGACTCACTGGTTACTGAACAGATTTTGAGTGTGTAAAAGGCTATCTGCAACTGAACTTGGTCTCAATTTATTTATTACCTCCATAAACATTCCACTTTTAAGAGTATGTTTTGAATTGCTAGTTTCAAATCTTAGTTACATTTTGAAATGATAGTTTAATAGAGGATTAAGCAGAGTTAGTTTGCTTCCCAGTTTCTAAGCAGCTCCATAGACATTTCCCTTCCAAGTGTACTATTTGAAACTAGTTTTTTCTTCTGTCCTCCCTTAATCATCTCCCAACAGATCAGCTCACATGTACTCTGTGAACCTTTGAAGGGGGCTGGGGCCTCAAAATACTTAACCACTATTTGGTTTATAGCTTGAGCTTGTTTACTACTATGTATAAATAAGTTAAATCAAGCTCAACCTCAATCTTAACATAGCAGGCTAACAATATATCAGTTATCATTTTGAATGTAGGACATTTTATAAATTGGATTTTCACATGAATATATCGGTTATTTTACTTAAGTAAAGCATCTGCATTTTTCTTATCACTTGTTTTTTGTAAAGAGTATATATTTTATTGAAGGAAAGATGATAATGTTGAATTAAGGCCTACATTTGATGAAATAATCCACTCTTGTTTGTTATATTGTCAAGTTCATGAGATGCCACAGCGTGAGCCTTATCACAAGTAGCTGTCAATTTATGAAATGGGGGTTGCCAGATTTTCAAGATATCTCTATTAGTAAAGTAACTCCATATCAAGAAATAAAAAAATCCCCATCGCTGAGCTACTGCTTGAATATAGTCTTCCACCAGTGATTAAGTATAGCACTTCCCTAAAAGAAAAGATTAATTAAAACAGAATTTTCTCAAGTTTAGCAAAGAAGTGAAAGTAGATTAGCAAATAACAATCACACAATGATATTATTAAAGTAAGTAAGTGACTAACTTCTGTTAGACAGCCATATGCCCAGGGGTGCACATAACTTTTTTGCCCTGGTTCTCAAAGGAGCACCTGGAGATGTTGCTTGGTGCTCATCCTTAAAATGAAATAAATAAACCGGTCTTTATTTGTCAGACACACGGCACAGAACACACATGCAGAGGTGAACACTGATCACACACACAGAGGTGAACACAGAACACACATGCAGAGGCGAACACAAGACAACATTAGCACGACCAGTAATCCTACAAGCTGTCATCACTCCCTCCTGACTGTTCTCCTCACTGTCTTCCTCTCTGTCAGACATGGTAGCTGATGATGTAGGCCTACTTCTTTCTCTGGTTGAGTCTGCGATTAGCTGCTTGCATCCACAAGTCAACAGCTGGGTTTGGGTTGAAAGTCCAGTTTTAAAGGATATTTGTGGTTACTAACCTATAGTATACATTGGAATGATTTCAAACCTGTTTATCCCAATAATTATAAAGGAGTGCCTTGGAAATATGTGTTTACATAAATTGTGACCAAACCGTTTGAACTTAGACTAAAGTGAACTATCTAAACACTCAGAGTCCTTTACCTCACTGAGCTGTAGTTATCAGCCTCTCAGTCTGACTGGAGAGGACTCTCCCTCCACATCATTGTAGAAACATCTTCTTCTTATATCCGCAGCTAGCACCAGATTCTAATAACAACAGCGCCGGTACCGGTGCTCTCTCCCTCTCTCCCTCACTCACTGAGAAGGGTCTAGCTGCGGCCGCGGCCAGTACACGATGGTACACGATGGTACACGACACGCCCACCTGACACGACACTACGGTGGCTGAGAAGGGTCTAGCTGCGGCCGCGAAAAGTTGTACTTCCAAATATGGTCAGAAGAGAGCACGCCCAACACGTGAGGTTTACAGACAACAAACAACATGGCGCACCGAGTACAGGTACTTAACGTATTGTGGTTTTAGATATAATTACATACTATTTAGGTTCTCGTTTGTTTGTCGATGTGGCTGTTTAGCGCAGTGTAATTGTGTTTATTTTGCTATATATATATATATATATATCTATCTTAGCTTGACATGCTCGACGTTCAGTTAACTTAGCATATATGCTAACTGAACATGCATGTACTCTAATTTTTACAAGAATCTGATTTTATGTAAGTTTTAAATATTAATTGAAGGTGTCTTTCACATTTGAATGTTTTTTATTTAAAACATGTATTAGCTCCTATACTGTAGACATGTAAATATGTATAATTATTATTTTAAGTGTGGTTTAAAGTTAAATGGTAGTTATTGGGTAGAGCCAAGTAACCCAGGTGGATGCAATCAGGTAATTAGGACAGAGCCTCTGTTTTTAGATGGGGTTTATGTTGTAGGCCTGACATTTAAACTAGCTGAAGGGCTTTCTGTTCGAACCACAGTGAAATCTAGAGGTTGTTTTGTGCATTAAAGGGTTACCTTCTGAAAGTGAGGAAGTATGACCAGCTTTGTCCCATAGGATTATACAGGCCAGTCCATTGCTGCTTGTTTAAGGAGTTAACTATTTCCAATATTAAAGTCACTTAAATTGTATTCTATTTTATTCACCTATAGACAAACAACACAACACTCCGTGATGGAGCACGCCCAGAGCTCAACAAATTGGACTCGGACACCTTCCAGTGTCCATTTTGTGAAAGGACCGGGTCACACCCAGCCGTCACGTGTACATTATGTCTTGCATGTGCTAATAAAATTCTCATTACAGTATGCCTGGTATTTTGTCATGGAGGCCAGCTTTGACTTCAGCATTGTAAGTATTAAGGAAAGAAGTCACATTAAAATTCTATAACAAACTTAATGAAAATGTATGCTCTTTCTTTAGCATGACATGTCTCTCCTGAGAAGGTGGTGGTGTGTTATCCTGGTGGAAAACTTTGGACTGGAAGGGTATGCTGCAGTGCTACAAAAACATTTGAATTTGTAATTGTATTATCAAGAAGATTTGGGGGGAACACCTGGCTCTAAAATTCAACCTTCTGGTGAAGAAAATGTGTCTTAATTGCAGGTATGGAAAGAAGTTTGCTCACTATAGTGAGGAAGGCAGGGCGACCCTTAGCGACAATGTCCCACGTACATTCAGGATCAGTCGTAAAAGGACACATGCAAGCAGCACCATGGTCAGTGTATCGCTCAACGTATCTATGACCCTGTGTGCCTGTTTCAGAATGGGTTACTACTCCTAAAACACATACTACATAGAACTTATGGTACATGCAACATTTGTTTTGTGTGGTACTGTGTCATTCTGAATCGAGCCTGGATTATTTTTGGAGGAGTTAAACCGTGCATGTAAAGCACTGTCAAAATAATGGTTAACTGTCTACAGATGCCCCTGGACACTGATGAGGACCACTCCTATAACAAGAGGCCTTACAGCTTCCTTCCTAAAGAGTCGGTTAGTGAATGGACACATTAAAGTGTACAACCCCTGATGCATGTGATTTTATAATATTACATATGACTTCTTTATTAGGGATGCACCGAATATTCGGCCACCGAAAATTATCGGCCGAAAATGGTTAAAAAGGCCCTTTCGGCCGAAAGGGTTTTAGCACCGAAAAAATATCACCGAATGTCAGAACAGGCTTACGTTGGTAACCTAACATTGTGATGACGTAATAAAGACGCGGCGACCATGCTCGCGGCTGGCTCACAGGGGGGGGGAACATTGACCTTTGTCATCGAGATTGCCCTGAGCCTTTAACAAATCGTATTAAATAATCTGATGACAGACTGTAAACAGAATAGCTGAAATTTTAACTAAATAAATAACTCAGTTTCCTCTAATCATTAACCCATGTTTGTATCATGGAGTTAACTCCGTGTGTTGCTGCTAGCATACATAACACCTGACGTGGAAACGTTACTCGTGGATGGGGCTACAGAGCTGCTAGAAAGACGGTCGAACCCGGTACATTCCTCCGTCTGCATGCGGTGCACTTTTGCTAAATGTTTAGACAAATTGCTCGTGCTTACATGCTAAACTCTTATTGCACTTATGGTAACAAGTATTCTCCACATCGAGACGGGTAAAGTTTAACCACACCTCGGAGCGCGTTCTCTCCGCCATCTCCGCAGTGTGCTCCGCTGCATGTAGCAGCTGCATGTGTGTAAACTGCCCCGCCCCCTCGCACACAGACGGGGGAGAGAGATCTCGTCTGATCGAAAATACATCATAGACGCATTTGTTGTCTTTGCATATTAGAAACGAGTTGGCGACACTAAGACTGCGATATAATGTTTTTTAGCAATAATACATGACATATATAAATGTACTGTATGCATTCAAAAGTGCTGAATACATGTTTTATGGACCCATAATAGTGATTATTATTTAAGTTAAGTTTTGCCATAATCATGTCTATTTCCATAATCAGAACAACATTGGTAAAAAATGTATACATTATATATATATATATTTCTATTAATCATTTTCGGCCTTTCGGCATTCGGTTTTCGGCCAACTGTTTCCTATTTTCGGTATCGGTTTCGGCCAAGAATTTCCCATTCGGTGCACCCCTATTCTTTATACCATCTTGTCTTATCAGTGAGATGGAACTTTGTTCTCATCACCTCGCCAAGAACATGAGTGAGGAAGCGCACCAAAGGCTGAAGGACTTGTGGAAGATTCCGAGGAGTTTATTATTTATTCAATATTTTTTTAAGTTGACCAGCTCTGATTTTCCATTTGATGTTCTGTTCAATAAATGTTCATTGAGGAAAACGGTATCAGTGTCATATTTTATATACATCACAGTGAATGCTGAACTTGCCTGACCATATACTGCAGTTGAAAGTACACGATGAAACACTGGCTCAATCAATACAATTCCCACATGCTCTACCCCGGAACCTGCGGTCTTCAGACTCTGGCCCCCCGCACCAACCTGCGATCCTTCTGGGACAGAGCCTTCAGTATGGCAGCCCCCACTCTCTGGAACGCTCTCCCTGCGGAGATCTGCAACATCCCCACGCTTGATGCCTTCAAAAGGGCCCTCAAGTCCCATCTGTCTGCCAAGGCCTTTGGCCCCAAATCTATTTGTTGTTTTGTCTGACTGCCTTTTGTTATGTTTGTTTCTACTCCTGTTCTTCTTTTTAAAGGGACCTTGGGTCTTATGAAAGGCGCTATATATATCCTATTATTAATACATCATTGGTAAGCATTTTTACAATATTCTGGCTTTCACTGTTCAAATGAGATGTCAACCATCAAAATGGGATAAGGGGTTCCAAGGGGTTCTCAAACGGATAGGTTATTAATTGATTTGCCTAATAGTTGCTTAAAACGGATAGGTTATTAATTTAGTTGCTTAAAACGCCTAATACAGTGATTCCCGCAGAAATTAAATATACTTTGGGGGAACGACTCGGGGCGGAAAATCTCAACATGAAAAATGTTGAGATTTGTTTTCTCAATTCCTGCATTCTAGTGAATTTTCATAGTAACACTGCACTTCAGACAACCTACAACTGGTGATGGTGTCTAGGTCTTTAAGTGTTAAACAGCTGAGAGCAGTCACTGCTGTTTTTTGTGGTCTTCTTTCACACACACATCTTACCAAGTGTGTATGAACATCCTCACAAACCAACAAAGACCATGATCTATATCAAATTTAAGACAGAAAACTCCACACTGGTATCTGATCGTCAATCACCGGATAACTTTATTTGAACTATATACAAACTGGTGAATGAAATGAGCAACAAACTTAATGGTTGCACAGACTGTTTGAGCAGTGGATCCGTCGCGGCTTGTCAAAAAAAGTATAATGGTCTCCCCCCAAAGTATAATTTATGTTTTTTAAAGTTTTTTTTACTCACTGAGCACTCATTGCCACCAATGCAAATGAGTGCTCACTGAGTAAAAAAAAACACACAAATTATACTTTGGGGGGAGCCATTATACTTTGGGGGCCCCCCAAAGTATTAACATGCTGTGGGAATCACTGTAATAGTTGCTTAAAACGGATAGGTTATTAATTTATTTGCCTAATAGTTGCTTAAAACGCCTAATAGTTGCTTAAAACGGATAGGTTATTAATTTATTTGCCTAATAGTTGCTTAAAACGCCTAATAGTTGCTTAAAACGGATAGGTTATTAAATTAGTTGCTTAAAATGCTACAATAACATGCCATGTACGGTCTCCACCGTAGGCGGCGTAGTTGTCGTCAATCTGCCATGCCTCTCAGCCACCGTAGTGTCAGGTGGGCGTGTCGTGTACCATCGTGTACCGCCGTGTACTGGCCGCGGCCGCAGCTAGACCATATTGCACTCACGAAATGGGCTTGCTGTCTCTACTCTCTCCCAGTCAGACCGGAGCAGCCGCTGAATCAAACTCACTGCTCTCCTCCAGTCCTCACCGGACACTGACGACCAATACGTCTCCGGACAACGTTTGTTTTACTCACGAAACCCACTCTATTGTAAGTAAAACCAACCTTTTTTCATATTTGAACTAAGAATGAATATAATAAATGTAATTTGTCATCCAGAGCAGCGACCGCCTTGACTTTACTGGGCAGTATCTAGTGGCAACGGCGGGTCGTGTTGGTTGTGACATGCAGGGTCGGCTCCAGAACAAATCGAATGGGGGGGCAATCATTTATCATGGGGGGGCACATACTGCCGTCAACAACCAACACACAAGCACCAACGCAACTTCAATTAAAAAAAATGCTGTAAAGTGTATTTCACACACATTGCAGGGTGTAGTGCTATTGGATAGCGTACTATGACTTGTGCATACATGCACGGTTGTGGCACGACCACCAAAACAGAAACATATGGACATAGGCCACCATATGAAAAGTGTGCAAATGTATTTAGTATCCTATCCATGTGAACATGTTTTAGGTGGGGGGGGACCTAACCTCCTCTAGGAGGGTCCGTGGGGCAAGCTCCCCCGGGAAGATTATTTTTAAAATATTGAAGTTAAAAGCATCAATCTGGTGCACTTTGAGAGCAAAATGAAGAGATCTATAGCCTATCTCTCAGCATCCATATGAAACAGAACTGTAAACAGATTAACTTTTTCTTTATGGATATTTTACTAATCACTCCCCTTTTAAACTGTATTCTTGTGTTACTGTCCTATAGTAGCCTATTTCATACCCGTTTTTCATTTAGTCTCTTATTCTTTAATAACTATAATGATCATATAAAGGTATTCCTCGCAAATACTTGTTTACATAAATGGTGACCAAACCGTTTGAGACCCACTGAGATAATTTACACTCAAGTTAACTATCTAAACACTGAGAGAGTCCTTACCTCACTGAGCTGAGGTTATACGATCCTCCCAGTCTGACAGGAGAGGACTCTCCTCCACCTTGGTGTAGAAACAGCTCTTTATATCCGTTAGCATAGCTAGCTAACCAGATGCTAACAACAACATTCCACGTTACCACTCCCGCACTCACAAAATGCGCTCGTGCCACACACACACAGAGCCGAGCTTGAATGAAACACAGAGACCCAGAAGTAGGCTACTTGTACTCTACTGTATATCATATTATTTTCGATGGCTTTACTGTATAATCAGTGTAACAGATGAACAGATCGCCACTGGGCTTTCATCTAAACACACAGCCACGTAATGATAACAAAACAAAGGTCGGGGGTCATTGGTCAAGCAACACACCAATCAGAGAGCAGCAGTGAGCACACCTCAGGCTGTGTTTTATATTTGTATTCTTTATTTATGATGTATTTCGCACAAAAAACCTTTAGTGGAAACGTTTTCACTGATATGATTAAAAAAAAAAAAACTGCAAAGTGGCAAGGCTTGCCCACCCTGCGTTGGGGGGGCACAGTGACTCATTTGGGGGGGCATGGCCCGCGAATGACCCCCCATGACGCCGACCCTGGTGACATGAGTGGAACGTTTACATTCTTGCTGCGCAGTTTGTAGCGTATGCTATGTTGTTCGCTAGAGAACCGCAGTGACGCGTCCTAAAACCCGGTAGTAAGTTAGCATTTTTACCACGTCCGGTTCCTTCGATAAAAAGCAATGCAATTTCTCCATAGGATTTTGGAAAATAGCTCCAAATAACGTCTGTGTTTGACACAAATTGAAGAGACAGATCACGTTTTGTTCTATGACATTAAATACATCAGCAGTGACCCCGCTGGTGATTTTTTGAAGAGTTTACGTGTCTGAAAAACGATGGTTGTTAACAAGTGGCTGAATAGGACTGAGTCATTCTACAGAAAAGGTGGAATCTGGGTGATACAAATCTGCTGAAATATATTCCTTCTAAAAACATCTAAAACCTGTTAAATAGCGACATTTCCTATTGACGCAGCAACCACTGTAAGTTATATTCTTGTTTAATTAGACTTCTCTGTTTCATTTATTCGACTCTGTATAATTGTTCTGTAGTTATTGTAGCTAAAACGGCTAAATCGCTTTTGAGAGATTTTAAATCTCAGATCTGCTCAGGCGAAACCTGCTTCACAGGTCTCAGCTCTCAATCCTGCATTATAATATAGGCAGGGCCAGTCTATTGATTGCGTGAAGTACAACCGCGTGACTCAGTCATCTTTCACTTAAAAAAGCATTTAAATACCGCATTTAAAATCTGATGAACTCAGTGTACATCTGACCGGGTTACGACATTTCCTATTGACGCAGCAACCACTGTAAGTTATATTCTTGTTTAATTAGACTTATCTGTTTCATTTATTCGACTCTGTATAATTGTTCTGTAGTTATTGTAGCTAAAACGGCTAAATCGCTTTTGAGAGATTTTAAATCTCAGATCTGCTCAGGCGAAACCTGCTTCACAGGTCTCAGCTCTCAATCCTGCATTATAATATAGGCAGGGCCAGTCTATTGATTGCGTGAAGTACAACCGCGTGACTCAGTCATCTTTCACAGCCCTGAGCCTGTTTTTCAGGTTTCAGGCTCGAAAATGCCACTAACACAACAAATGATATATCTTCACTTCTAAAAGGGGTAAATTAATAATTATTTTTTCTTAAAGCAAGGTTACATCTGTGAGTTGGATGTAGAAGTGTCAGAATCAATATAGATGTTTTTTTATTTTAAAGTAAATTCAGATGGAACATAGTAAAAACATGTAAATTCTAATGTCCACCTAAAAAAAACTTTACTTATAGTGAAAACCACCCTTGCATGATGGGTTAGTAGACTAAAAGCTTTAGGAATCCAAACTATAACATATAATAAGTACCCTGTATCAAGATTGATGCAAAACAAGTGAAATATGACCTTTTTAGAGAGATTTAGAAAAAATAAAGTCTTAGCGGACTCACCTCTGGGTAATTTGGGAACCATCGGTTCCATTTGAACTTTTTCACTGTAAAAATCATTTTATTACTTTGAATTATCACTATAGGTATTCATTCCATCCAAATACAACTGTTGTGAAAAAAATAAAAAAAATAAAACATAGGCCTACTCTGTTATCCTCTGAATTAGCCCCGAGCGAAAAATGCTAGCCTATTACTGCACCGAAAATCACTCCTCGCTCCCTTATTACTTATCCTAGCTGCACATCCAACACATTGTTTATGATCGCAAGGAGACACAGAATCGAACGGTGCCCACCTGAACAGCCCAACACTGAAATATACAAACTCGCGACGTTATCAACAAAAACGTACATCAAAACAAATGGCGCTAGCGCTAATGCGCTAGGCTAACAATGACTTACCTTCCTCGTTGTCTGGTCTAAACTGGTCTTCAATGGCATTAAAACGATAAAAACTATGATGTAGTTAATCCATAGATTAATATCCAATGGGGCTGTGTCCCCTTTGAAATGTTCTGATAATCTATAAGCAATAAAACTGCAATTCCGTTATCTGCTGTCCGCTCTGTGCTCCGTGCGCTCTGGGTCCTGCTGCATTTCCTGCTTCGTTACGTTGTAAACAATAAATGAAGTCGGCTGCGTAATGTACTTAAGCTGGCTGGCATTCTTTATACTTTACGCAGGACCATATCTCTGGAACCCATTGGTCGATTCGTGTGATTTACACCTTTTTCTTAACCATCAGAACTAATAGAATCGATGGGCAGTTCCCAAATCTACGTAAACATTACCATAGCGGACGTAATAGAGAAGCAAACGAAGCATATCTGAAAGTGCAAGCCTGGACGGCAATACTTTTTACCGAGTATATTGCCATAAATATGATGATTGATTATCAGTAAAAAATTCTACGTGACACAAAGACATTGGATTAACCTTGAGATGCGTTTTTATTCTGTTGAACACAACTTTTGATCACAAATCAAAAAAGGTAAGACGTAATTATTGTAATATTTTTGGAACCGGATGTTGTTTACTTTCTCTTTTCTGGCTGATAGCTCCAGGAATTCGAGGTCTTACAGTGATGATATTACATGTGTGGAATCTGTGGAGTCTCAGCTTTAAATCGTATATCTTGTTTGTGCAGTTAAGATAGTAATAAGGGTATTTCTACCGTGTGTTGTGTGTAAAAAAGCGTTAGCATTAGTTAGCATTTTTTTTGCTCAATGCTAATTCAAAGGCTTGGTATTACTCTTGTGTTTTTTTTAGCTAACAATTGTTCTTATTGTCAGTTAGCGGAGTTTCTTACCTTTAAAAGGGTATGAAACATTAATAGTTTCATAAATGTTAAGAAGCCCTGAGACATGTGAGAAAAAAAAAACTGGGAGGGGTCCACTGGGGGACCTTCGGGCTTAACTGGTTAAAAAAGCATTTAAATACCGCATTTAAAATCTGATGAACTCAGTGTACATCTGACCGGGTTACGACATTTCCTATTGACGCAGCAACCACTGTAAGTTATATTCTTGTTTAATTAGACTTCTCTGTTTCATTTATTCGACTCTGTATAATTGTTCTGTAGTTATTGTAGCTAAAACGGCTAAATCGCTTTTGAGAGATTTTAAATCTCAGATCTGCTCAGGCGAAACCTGCTTCACAGGTCTCAGCTCTCAATCCTGCATTATAATATAGGCAGGGCCAGTCTATTGATTGCGTGAAGTACAACCGCGTGACTCAGTCATCTTTCACAGCCCTGAGCCTGTTTTTCAGGTTTCAGGCTCGAAAATGCCACTAACACAACAAATTATATATCTTCACTTCTAAAAGGGGTAAATTAATAATTATTTTTTCTCAAAGCAAGGTTACATCTGTGAATTGGATGTAGAAGTGTCAGAATCAATATAGATGTTTTTTATTTTAAAGTAAATTCAGATGGAACATAGTAAAAACATGTAAATTCTAATGTCCACCTAAAAAAAAACTTTACTTATAGTGAAAACCACCCTTGCATGATGGGTTAGTAGACTAAAAGCTTTAGGAATCCAAACTATAACATATAATAAGTACCCTGTATCAAGATTGATGCAAAACAAGTCAAATATGACCTTTTTAGAGAGATTTAGAAAAATAAAGTCTAAGCGGACTCACCTCTGGGTAATTTGGGAACCATCGGTTCCATTTGAACTTTTTCACTGTAAAAATCATTTTATTACTTTGAATTATCACTATAGGTATTCATTCCATCCAAATACAACTGTTGTGAAAAAAACAAACAAAAAAAACAAAAAACATAGGCCTACTCTGTTATCCTCTGAATTAGCCCCGAGCGAAAAATGCTAGCCTATTACTGCACCGAAAATCACTCCTCGCTCCCTTATTACTTATCCTAGCTGCACATCCAACACATTGTTTATGATCGCAAGGAGACACAGAATCGAACGGTGCCCACCTGAACAGCCCAACACTGAAATATACAAACTCGCGACGTTATCAACAAAAACGTACATCAAAACAAATGGCGCTAGCGCTAATGCGCTAGGCTAACAATGACTTACCTTCCTCGTTGTCTGGTCTAAACTGGTCTTCAATGGCATTAAAACGATAAAAACGATGATGTAGTTAATCCATAGATTAATATCCAATGGGGCTGTGTCCCCTTTGAAATGTTCTGATAATCTATAAGTAATAAAACTGCAATTCCGTTATCTGCTGTCCGCTCTGTGCTCCGTGCGCTCTGGGTCCCGCTGCATTTCCTGCTTCGTTACGTTGTAAACAATAAATGAAGTCGGCTGCGTAATGTACTTAAGCTGGCTGGCATTCTTTATACTTTACGCAGGACCATATCTCTGGAACCCATTGGTCGATTCGTGTGATTTACACCTTTTTCTTAACCATCAGAACCAATAGAATCGATGGGCAGTTCCAAAATATACGTAAACATTACCATAGCGGACGTAATAGAGAAGCAAACGAAGCATATCTGAAAGTGCAAGCCTGGACGGCAATACTTTTTACCGAGTATATTGCCATAAATATGATGATTGATTATCAGTAAAAAATTCTACGTGACACAAAGACATTGGATTAACCTTGAGATGCGTTTTTATTCCGTTGAACACAACTTTTGATCACAAATCAAAAAAGGTAAGACGTAATTATTGTAATATTTTTGGAACCGGATGTTGTTTACTTTCTCTTTTCTGGCTGATAGCTCCAGGAATTCGAGGTCTTACAGTGATGATATTACATGTGTGGAATCTGTGGAGTCTCAGCTTTAAATCGTATATCTTGTTTGTGCAGTTAAGATAGTAATAAGGGTATTTCTACCGTGTGTTGTGTGTAAAAAAGCGTTAGCATTAGTTAGCATTTTTTTGCTCAATGCTAATTCAAAGGCTTGGTATTACTCTTGTGTTTTTTTTAGCTAACAATTGTTCTTATTGTCAGTTAGCGGAGTTTCTTACCTTTTAAAAGGGTATGAAACATTAATAGTTTCATAAATGTTAAGAAGCCCTGAGACATGTGAGAAAAAAAGAACTGTGGGAGGGGTCCACTGGGGGGACCTTCGGGCTTAACTGGTTAAAAAAGCATTTAAATACCGCATTTAAAATCTGATGAACTCAGTGTACATCTGACCGGGTTACGACATTTCCTATTGACGCAGCAACCACTGTAAGTTATATTCTTGTTTAATTAGACTTCTCTGTTTCATTTATTCGACTCTGTATAATTGTTCTGTAGTTATTGTAGCTAAAACGGCTAAATCGCTTTTGAGAGATTTTAAATCTCAGATCTGCTCAGGCGAAACCTGCTTCACAGGTCTCAGCTCTCAATCCTGCATTATAATATAGGCAGGCAGGGGCGGACTGGCCATCTGTAGAATCTGTAGAACCACAGAACGGCCGGTCGTCAAGGGCCGTTGACGGCCAGCCGGCCCTTTAAAAAAAAAAATAGTTTAACGTCATAATTTAAATTGCGCTGACGGCGGCCGCTAATGCAGTTGTGTGGTTCTTATCTGTCAAATAATCACACACAAAGAAGAAAAAAGACCGGCCACACGAAGAGAAGGGATTAGACGCCGCGGCAGACAGGGAGAATGAAAAAACATGGATACAAATCTAAGAAAACGAAAAGAAAAAGGTGGGGCCGAGAAGGCAAGAGAAAAAAAGGTGAAGTCACTCGCAGGTGGAGCATATAAATGTCGCAAATTGACAGACCTTTTTGGCAGCAGCGCTGCTACGAGCACTATCAGCAGCATTTTAGCAAGATGATGAAGAGAATGATGAGGGCGCGAGTTCAGATATACAGCCAGCCTCCTGCGTTCATGATGAGAGACAGAGTTGAGCTGCTGGAATATGGAAGCAAACAAGAGACAGAAGTATTTGAATTTTATTAGACACCGAATTTATAGCATTGAAAATAATTACTTTGAAAATCATGTATCTGAATGTTTTTGCTCCGAATTTACCTATGTGAAATAAAAATGTAAAAATTCAAGTGAAAAAAATTCGAATGTTCAAATTCAGATCCCAAAAATTCGACGTCAAAAAATTCGATGTCAAAAAATTCGGTGTATAAAATTCGATGTCAAAAATTGCGGTGCAGCATCATCCGGGCTACTCAGACAGGATAAGCAATCGAGCCCTAATGCAATCAAACTGACTTGGCCTATCAGAGCACGGCTTTGTCAGTCATGTGATCACAACAACCCGGGAGAAAAATGACGGAGAACAGCGGGGCTCGCCGCTCGGGTAAGTTGTCAGTTTGTGCTCTTTATTTTACAAGCAGTGAGGGCTCGACAGCATTTGTATCTTACATTAGCTAGCTAAATGAGTGAAGTAGCCTTGTTGTTAGCAAGCTCCGTAGTTATCATTAATTGAAGTGAATCACAACGTTACCGTGTCCTTTTGTGTGTGTGTGGGGGGGGTGACGGTTTGCAAAGTAACGTAACGATCACTTCGGTTAGATAGGTCAAGTAGACCATGCTACACTATACGAAATACTCTCTTACAAAAGCCCTGCATTTAAACATGTTACTTTAGTAAAAGTATGCTAGTATAATTAGGAAAGTGTTGTTAGAGTATTTAAAGTAGACACAAGTTATACTATTATATTATATCATTTGATTTATTGTTATTACCGATGCACGAGTTGACTTAACTGTTGTAGTTTGAGCTCATTTTGAACAATGAGCTAACTAATTATTACTTTCATAATGGTTTAATGTGCTGACTATTTTCTACATTAAGAGGTTAATAGATGAAGGTCTGGTTTGTTCAAAGTCTCAAAATAGTAGGACCAGAGCCCTAGAGCTCTGAGTAGGACATGCTGTCATAATTACCCAGAGTCCGAAGTGACACCTTTACAATGTTAAAGCTGTTAGATAAATGTAGTGACGTAAAAACTAAAGTATTCAAGATAGTGTAGTGGAAAAGAGATAATGTTTTTTTTTAATGTTACTAAAACAACATCTCTTGTTTTGGACTGAGAGTAATGATTCAAGAAATAGTAAATAAATAAATACACACACATCAATCTGTTGTGGATGGAACACAACAAATGGTGCTCTTACCTGTGATGCCTCCTCCAAACATTATAACCAGACTGTATCATTCAAACTATAAGTAACAGTTCTAGCTACTTGACTTTAGACAAAGAATTCAAAAGACAAAATCAACACAATTTATTGAAAAACCAATCTTTATTTTACGGTGCCTCTCCTTTTGTTTGTATTATTAAACCCTTTCAATCTAAAAAACTGATCAACTCAACAGTTAACTTTATATTTATTATTGTCCAAAGCATCTAATAATAATAATAATAATAATACATGGGACTTTTATATAGCTTTGCATGAAACTCAAAGACTATTACACAATTTTGTTCCCCTCTCATATTCACAGGATGGATGATTAGAGACTTTGGGGGAAACCTCAGCTTTATGAACGTCCTGTCTGTTGGTTTGGCCGGAGAGGGCTGAGGGTCTTTCCCTGCGAGGAGTCCTCCTCGCAGGGAAAGACCCTGCAGGCCTGAGGGAGGAGGACCAGGCCTGAGGGAGAAGGACCAGGCCTGATGGAGGAGGACCTGCACCTACAGAACTTAGCCCATGCTGGGCATAGCTGTTACCACCTGCACAGGCCTAGCCTGTCAATTAACAGATTAACATTTAGTGTAACTTATGTATATTATTTCGTTTTTATTTTGAAAAATAAATGGTGATGGTTCATGCTTGATAACTTTTAGTTCACATTTCAATAAATTGTATTTGCACTCCTTTTGTCCATTATTCTTACTGAAACTGTTAGATTACACATTCACATCTGACTGAAGATTGGTACCATTTATTTATGACGTTCCAAACTCCGCGGTACAAGGCACAAGTGATATGAAGCTCATAAAGTGAGGCAAATGCATTTGATCAGCTGACTTTTTTATTTGCCAAACTTTATAGGCCTGACAATAATCACACTGTTTCTGAGGTGCAACGTAAAACACAAAACAACACACAAATGAAGTTCCTGTTAGACTACAAAACTATTCTCTGTCTCTTAATGTCCTGTACTGCTCTTAAATCTCATCACATCAGCTTCTCCTTTCCCTCTTGGATGTTCTTCTGGACCCTCAGAGAAAGAGAACATGGTGAAGCAGTCCTGTCTCTCAGGCGTGTCCTTTCCTAACAGAAATATCAAAAAACATATTATTGCAGAGCAAGTGTGTTATTTAAGAAAGAGGTGTGTTTGTTTCTTCAGGGGCTATAAATATAATGATTTTTTTTTTATTTGAATGTGTACTACAAAGATAATCAGGTTATGAATAAACCGTTCTAAATTCATCAACATTGAAATAAATGTATTATTAAAATAATATTTAACTGTTATCAAAACTTAGTGCAACTGTAGAAGCTTGTTCGGTTGTCTCACTGAAAGACAAAGGGTCGCAGCTCTCACTATGTGATGTTGCTTGGTAAAATGTAAATGTAACCTTTTGCTAAGAAAGTCCACTCAACATCACTGATGTGTAGGTGATCTAGTATTCAACCATGTTTAATGGCATGTCTATCAGTGTATTAGAGTCATTACTTTATGCATTCTTTGTAAAGCATGAAAAAGGTGTACCTTGGAATCCGTGCTGAAGTTCTCTGCTGCTAGGAGTCCAGATCTGTCTCTCCTCCTCTGGTCCAGCCTGTCTGGATCACCTTGAGGACACTTTGAACAAACAGATGTAAAGTTACATGCGTGGGTTACAGACTTCTTTACATGCAAACAAATGTTTATCTTCTTTTAAAAACAGGTCATAATCTTATTGTTATACTTAAGAAATGGCTGGATATCACAGTCCTTATACTGTATCAGTTTGATTGAGTATTATTGTGTAGGTCCTTTTTATTTTACTGTTACTTTGGATGAGGTTTTCATGAGTCAGTCAAATTAATTTGTTTTCATGCCATATTCATATGTATCACACACGTAAGGGTTAGACACAAACCTATTGAACAAATGCAATGCAATGGATAAGCTTAATTTCCACTGAAGTCACAGATAACGTCATATATCATTTAAACAAATCATTTCCTTGTCACTAAAGCATTGACTACGCTATTCATCGTCCTTAAATGCAGGCATTAAGTTACATGTTCTGTTCTACAGCCACGATGAGGCTATTTCTCAAGTGTGAGGATAATACAATTAAAAGAGGCATTGGTAATAATATTAAAAACAACAATGTTTGGGTCGGATAGGCGGTTAGCTGCAATAAATAACTCCAGTTCAACAAACCATATTACAATATCTAAGGGAGCGTTATTATCTTGAAATGTGACGTTCATATTTTAAAGATACACACATTTCATTGTGAGGTTGATTTAATATACACTAAGCCTCTCTTCAACAATACGTTGACGTTAGCTAGTCTATTTTATGCTATAGTAGAGCATAGCGAATTTAAATGAACCTTAACAATGCATACAGTAACCTAAATAGCAAACTAACTATCTAACGTACAAGGATGACCTTATTTTAGCAACCTCGCACAGAAGCCTTTTGGTATATAGTAGCATCCCACTTAATGCTTTACACTCTTGGATGCTACGCATAGCATCGTTAGCACAGATGGAGCTACGATTGCTCAAATGCTACCCCAACTCTAAACATTCATTAACGTTAGCTTAATAAAAACACCAGTAACATAACATAAAGTACGCAGGCTTCACTTACCGAAGAAACTGCATTCATGGACGGTCTGTTTCAACCGCAGATAAATCCTATATTTGCATGACGAATAGTCCACCAGGAACCAACACAACAAACACGGCCGAGTTCAAGTAGTGTTCTCCTCATGAGCTGAGCCGCTGTAGCATCACGGAGCTCACGGAGCTAGCAGAGAGGAGCTAGGAGCAGCAGTCCCGTTGTCATGAAGGGGGAATCTAACTATATACAGAATATGTTTTTGTAGATCCAGGCTAGAAACATGTTCATTTTTTAAGTTGGACATTTTAACAAAGGGTCTACGGGAATTGCTCCCATCTGCATCCATCGCCTACAGTTTGCAGCATTGGGCTTCACCGCACTGTCCCGGGGTTTGCCGCTTGGCTCTGATAGGCCAGAAGTCGGTTTGATTGCATTAGGGCTCGATTGCTTATCCTGTCTGAGTAGCCCGGATGAGGCTGCATCGCAATTTTTGACGTCGAATTTTACACACCGAATTTTTTTACATCGAATTTTAAACACCGAAATATTTGACGTCGAATTTTTTTCACTTGAATTTTTGGGATCTGAATTTGAACATTCAAATTGTTTTAACTTGAATTTTTACATTTTTATTTCACATAGATAAATTCGGAGCAAAACAAATTCAGATTCATAATTTTCAAAGTAATTATTTTCAATGCTATAAATTCGGTGTCTAATTAAATTCAAATACTTCTGTCTCTTGTTTGCTTCCATACTGGAAGAACCAGCTCAACTGGCACACGTGCAGGGCAAGAGCAAGAGGTGGGTGAGATTGATCCCTTGAACTCAGTGGCATTTTCTCCTGGAGGCCAAGGGAAGCCAGGCTTCCCCTGTTTTTTATGGATTGTAGTTAATTGTAATAAATAAATAAAAACACTTCGTTTAGTTTCGGTAATTATTCTGCCGGCCCGTCTCTCCCCCATTCTCATTGAGTATTTTACAAAGAGTGAAACAGCGCCCCTCTAGATGTTATGGTGAAACAGTAGATTGCACTCTCTGTTGCGAGAGGAGGCCAGCAGAAATTGGCTTCCCTTGGTGAAAAAAAATTGAGGGATTGACCAATCAGGTGAGGCTCACGTCATGCCTCACAATCCAATCAAATCGCTTCAACTTCAGTTCGTACTGTATCACCGCCCTTAAAAAGTAGCACGCAACTGAAGCAAGTGCAATTATGGAGGGTGGAGATTTGGAGTATTTCATCAAAAATAATTTTACTAAACTTCCGCTACAGCAGCAACTAAAAACGAAATCTGATGACAGGCCGATGCCCAAACTGGAGCTGTGTACAGAGAGGGGAAAGGAGCGAATCGGACGTAAAACTTTAAATAATAAACTGCGGATTTCTAACATTTGACATTTCATGTGGCCGGACTGAGTCAGTTTCCAGGGCTGAATGTTAGTCCCAGTCCGCCCCTGTAGGCAGGGCCAGTCTATTGATTGCGTGAAGTACAACCGCGTGACTCAGTCATCTTTCACTTAAAAAAGCATTTAAATACCGCATTTAAAATCTGATGAACTCAGTGTACATCTGACCGGGTTACGACATTTCCTATTGACGCAGCAACCACTGTAAGTTATATTCTTGTTTAATTAGACTTCTCTGTTTCATTTATTCGACTCTGTATAATTGTTCTGTAGTTATTGTAGCTAAAACGGCTAAATCGCTTTTGAGAGATTTTAAATCTCAGATCTGCTCAGGCGAAACCTACTTCACAGGTCTCAGCTCTCAATCCTGCATTATAATATAGGCAGGGCCAGTATATTGATTGCGTGAAGTACAACCGCGTGACTCAGTCATCTTTAACTTAAAAAAGCATTTAAATACCGCATTTAAAATCTGATGAACTCAGTGTACATCTGACCGGGTTACGACATTTCCTATTGACGCAGCAACCACTGTAAGTTATATTCTTGTTTAATTAGACTTCTCTGTTTCATTTATTCGACTCTGTATAATTGTTCTGTAGTTATTGTAGCTAAAACGGCTAAATCGCTTTTGAGAGATTTTAAATCTCAGATCTGCTCAGGCGAAACCTGCTTCACAGGTCTCAGCTCTCAATCCTGCATTATAATATAGGCAGGGCCAGTCTATTGATTGCGTGAAGTACAACCGCGTGACTCAGTCATCTTTCACTTAAAAAAGCATTTAAATACCGCATTTAAAATCTGATGAACTCAGTGTACATCTGACCGGGTTACGACATTTCCTATTGACGCAGCAACCACTGTAAGTTATATTCTTGTTTAATTAGACTTCTCTGTTTCATTTATTCGACTCTGTATAATTGTTCTGTAGTTATTGTAGCTAAAACGGCTAAATCGCTTTTGAGAGATTTTAAATCTCAGATCTGCTCAGGCGAAACCTACTTCACAGGTCTCAGCTCTCAATCCTGCATTATAATATAGGCAGGGCCAGTCTATTGATTGCGTGAAGTACAACCGCGTGACTCAGTCATCTTTCACTTAAAAAAGCATTTAAATACCGCATTTAAAATCTGATGAACTCAGTGTACATCTGACCGGGTTACGACATTTCCTATTGACGCAGCAACCACTGTAAGTTATATTCTTGTTTAATTAGACTTCTCTGTTTCATTTATTCGACTCTGTATAATTGTTCTGTAGTTATTGTAGCTAAAACGGCTAAATCGCTTTTGAGAGATTTTAAATCTCAGATCTGCTCAGGCGAAACCTACTTCACAGGTCTCAGCTCTCAATCCTGCATTATAATATAGGCAGGGCCAGTATATTGATTGCGTGAAGTACAACCGCGTGACTCAGTCATCTTTAACTTAAAAAAGCATTTAAATACCGCATTTAAAATCTGATGAACTCAGTGTACATCTGACCGGGTTACGACATTTCCTATTGACGCAGCAACCACTGTAAGTTATATTCTTGTTTAATTAGACTTCTCTGTTTCATTTATTCGACTCTGTATAATTGTTCTGTAGTTATTGTAGCTAAAACGGCTAAATCGCTTTTGAGAGATTTTAAATCTCAGATCTGCTCAGGCGAAACCTGCTTCACAGGTCTCAGCTCTCAATCCTGCATTATAATATAGGCAGGGCCAGTCTATTGATTGCGTGAAGTACAACCGCGTGACTCAGTCATCTTTCACTTAAAAAAGCATTTAAATACCGCATTTAAAATCTGATGAACTCAGTGTACATCTGACCGGGTTACGACATTTCCTATTGACGCAGCAACCACTGTAAGTTATATTCTTGTTTAATTAGACTTCTCTGTTTCATTTATTCGACTCTGTATAATTGTTCTGTAGTTATTGTAGCTAAAACGGCTAAATCGCTTTTGAGAGATTTTAAATCTCAGATCTGCTCAGGCGAAACCTACTTCACAGGTCTCAGCTCTCAATCCTGCATTATAATATAGGCAGGGCCAGTCTATTGATTGCGTGAAGTACAACCGCGTGACTCAGTCATCTTTCACTTAAAAAAGCATTTAAATACCGCATTTAAAATCTGATGAACTCAGTGTACATCTGACCGGGTTACGACATTTCCTATTGACGCAGCAACCACTGTAAGTTATATTCTTGTTTAATTAGACTTCTCTGTTTCATTTATTCGACTCTGTATAATTGTTCTGTAGTTATTGTAGCTAAAACGGCTAAATCGCTATTGAGAGATTTTAAATCTCAGATCTGCTCAGGCGAAACCTGCTTCACAGGTCTCAGCTCTCAATCCTGCATTATAATATAGGCAGGGCCAGTCTATTGATTGCGTGAAGTACAACCGCGTGACTCAGTCATCTTTCACTTAAAAAAGCATTTAAATACCGCATTTAAAATCTGATGAACTCAGTGTACATCTGACCGGGTTACGACATTTCCTATTGACGCAGCAACCACTGTAAGTTATATTCTTGTTTAATTAGACTTCTCTGTTTCATTTATTCGACTCTGTATAATTGTTCTGTAGTTATTGTAGCTAAAACGGCTAAATCGCTTTTGAGAGATTTTAAATCTCAGATCTGCTCAGGCGAAACCTGCTTCACAGGTCTCAGCTCTCAATCCTGCATTATAATATAGGCAGGGCCAGTCTATTGATTGCGTGAAGTACAACCGCGTGACTCAGTCATCTTTCACTTAAAAAAGCATTTAAATACCGCATTTAAAATCTGATGAACTCAGTGTACATCTGACCGGGTTATGACATTTCCTATTGACGCAGCAACCACTGTAAGTTATAGTCTTGTTTAATTAGACTTCTCTGTTTCATTTATTCGACTCTGTATAATTGTTCTGTAGTTATTGTAGCTAAAACGGCTAAATCGCTTTTGAGAGATTTTAAAAGTAAGTGACAGCACTTCCACCTTTTCTGTAGAATGACCCGACTACAGAAGTTGTCCAGGCCGTTTTACCTCATTACACGGAACACGTAAAACACTCCCGCTAAGTTTGCCCTGTTCTGCTTGAAAGCAAGTACCTGCCTCCTGCAAACTGTTCAAACAAACACTTCAACTTGTACCATTTACAATCTGTATGTTTGAATATGGATCTTAAGTTGGCGTGATGTTGAAGCAGCGACCCTGCTGTAGTTCCTTTATAGCATAACGTTATCATTTTGCTTCTTGCGACTAGATTTATCCATCCATCCATCCATCTTCTCCCGCTTATCCGTGGTCGGGTCGTGGGGGTAGCAGTTCCAGCAGAGAGCCCCAAACTTTCTTTTCCCTGGCGACATCAACCAGCTCTGACTGGGGGATCCCAAGGCGCTCCCAGGCCAGCGAAGAGATATAATCCCTCCACCTGGTCCTAGGTCTACCCCTTGGTCTCTTCCCAGCTGGACGTGCCTGGAACACCTCCCTAGGGAGGCGCCCAGGTGGCATCCTAACTAGGTGCCCGAACCACCTCAACTGGCTCCTTTCGACGTGAAGGAGGAGCGGCTCAACTCCGAGTCCCTCCCTGATGACCGAACTTCTCACCTTATCCCTAAGGGAGACACCAGCCACCCTGCGGAGAAAACCCATCTCGGCCGCTTGTATCCGCGATCTCGTTCTTTCGGTCATGACCCATCCTTCATGACCATAGGTGAGGGTAGGAACGAAAATGGCCCGGTAGACAGAGAGCTTTGCCTTCTGGCTCAGCTCCCTTTTCGTCACAACGGTGCGGTAAAGCGACTGCAGTACCGCTCCCGCTGCTCCGATTCTCCGGCCCATCTCACGCTCCATTGTTCCCTCACTCGAGAACAAGACCCCGAGATACTTGAACTCCTTCACTTGGGGTAAGGACTCATTCCCTACTTGAAGTGGACAGTCCATCGGTTTCCTGCTGAGAACCATGGCCTCAGATTTGGAGGTGCTGATCCTCATCCCAGCCGCTTCACACTCTGTTGCGAACCGATCCAGTGAGTGCTGAAGGTCGCAGACCGATGAAGCCATTAGAACCACATCATCTGCAAAAAGCAGTGGTGCAATCCTTAGTCCACCGAACTGCAGACCCCCTCCCCCACGACTACGCCTCGAAATCCGATCCATGTATATTACAAACAGGATTGGTGACAAAGCACAGCCCTGGCGGAGGCTAACCCTCACCGGAAATGTGTCCGACTTACTGCCGAGGACCCGGACACAGCTCTCGCTTTGGGAGTACAGAGATTGGATGGCCCTGAGTAGAGACCCCCTCACCCCATACTCCCGCAGCACCTCCCACAGTAACTCCCTGGGAACTCGGTCATACGCCTTCTCCAAGTCTACAAAACACATGTAGACCGGATAAGCGTACTCCCAGGCCCCCTCCAGGATCCTTGCGAGAGTAAAAAGCTGATCCGTCGTTCCACGACCAGGACGGAATCCGCATTGTTCCTCCTCAATCTGAGGTTCGACAATCGGCCTGACCTTCCTTTCGAGTACCTTAGAGTAAACTTTCCCGGGGAGGCTGAGTAGTGTGATGCCTCTGTATTTGGCACACACCCTCTGATCCCCCTTTTTAAAAAGGGGAACCACCACCCCGGTCTGCCACTCCTTCGGTACTGTTTCCGACTTCCACGCAACGTTGATGAGACGTGTCAACCATGACAGTCCCTCAACACCCAGAGCCTTCAGCATTTCCGGGCGGATCTCATCCATCCCCGGGGCTTTGCCACTGTGGAGTTGTTTGACGACCTCAGTGACCTCCCCCCGGAAGATTGGTGTGGATCCCCCGTCATACTCCAGCTCTGCCTCTAACATAGAGGGCGGAGTTGTCGGGTTCAGGAGTTCCTCAAAGTGTTCCTTCCAACGCCCTAACACTCCATCAGTTGAGGTCAACAACGTCCCATCCTTACTGTACACAGCTTGGATGGTTCCCTGCTTCCCCCTCCTGAGGTGTCGGACAGTTTTCCAGAACAACTTTGGTGCCGCCCGAAAGTCCTTCTCCATGTCTTCTCCGAACTTCTCCCACACCCGCTGCTTTGCCTCGGCCACGGATGAGGCTGCTGCCCTTCGGGCCTGTCGGTACCTTGCAACTGCCTCGGGAGTCCCCCGGGATAACAAATCCCTGAAGGCCTCCTTCTTCAGTCGGACGGCTTCCCTGACCACCGGTGTCCACCAGGAGGTTCGAGGGTTACCGCCCCTTGAGGCACCTAGGACCTTGAGACCACAGCTCCCCGCCGCGGCTTCGGCAATAGAGGCTTTGAACACCGACCACTCTGGTTCAATGTCCCCAACCTCCACAGGAATGCCCGAAAAGCTCCGCCGGAGGTGTGAGTTGAAGGCCTCCTGAACTTGGGCCTCCTCCAGACTAGGGATGGGTATCGTTTGAAATTTATCGATTCCGGTTCTGCTTATCGATTCCGGTTCTTATCGATTCCCCGTTTCGATTCCAAAATTGTAAAATAAAGAGGTCAAACGTTTAGATAACAAAAATATATTTATTCTTAAAAGCTTTAACTGAAATTGTTACTAAAAAATATACATGCAATACAAATGTATTGCACAATAGCTGTGCTTTATTTTAACTGAGCTATGCCTGTGGCAAGCTATTAACAGGCATTACACTTTGCCTTTTTCTTTTTCTTTTTTAGTGTAGTGGAGCCTCACTTCAGAGTGTTTACCGCGACCTATCTTTGGTGTTATGAAGTGACTGAGCTCGTGAAATGTCTACGCCGGGGGCGGGGGAGCATCGCTGCGGGGCAACTGTGGACCTCTGTCGCCTGTCAGCGCAATTTATATGATGCCGTTTAAAAAAAATGAAGGGCGGTGCCGGCCGTCAGCGTACCGAGCCGGCCGTCAACGGCCCGCTGACGACCGGCCGTTCTGTGATTCTCCAGGTCCGCCCTGTATTCCACCGGGTCACCGCAGCACCGCGGTGCAGACGGACCCGCTGGAATACAGGGTCTACCGCGTTTAGGAACCGTTAAGCAGAACCGAAATTGTGTATTTTGTATGGGTACCCGGTACCCGGCATTTTCTTATCGGTTCTCATCTGGAACCGAGTTTCGGTTCCCAACCCTACTCCAGACGTTCCCAGTTCACCCGAACTACACGTTTGGGCTTACCAGGTCTATCCAGAGGCTTCCCCCGCCACTCGACCCAACTCACCACCAGATGGTGATCAGTTGACAACTCCGCCCCTCTCTTTACCCGAGTGTCCAAAACATACGGCCTCAGGTCCGATGATACGATAACGAAATCGATCATGGACCTTCTGCCTAGGGTGCTCTGGTACCACGTACACTTATGAACATCCTTATGTTCGAACATGGTGTTTGTTATGGCCAATCCATGACTAGCACAGAAGTCCAGTAACAAACCACCACTCCGGTTCAGATCAGGGGGGCCGTTCCTCCCAATCACGCCCCTCCAAGTGTCTCCATCATTGCCCGCATGTGCGTTGAAGTCTCCCAGCAAGATTAAAGAGTCCCCTTCAGGAGCCCCATACAGGACTCTTTCCAGGGTCTCCAAGAAGGCTGTATACTCTGAACTGCTGTTGGGTGCATAAGCACACACAACAGTCAGAGTTTTCCCCCCCATAACCCGCAGGCGTAGGGAGGCGACCCTCTCGTCCACTGGGGTAAACTCCAACAACGAAGCACCTAACCGGGGACTTGTGAGTATCCCCACACCCGCCCGGCGCCTCACACCTTGAGCAACTCCGGAGAAGAATAGAGTCCAACCCCTATCCAGAAGTAAGGTTCCAGAGCCGACGCTGTGCGTAGAGGTGAGCCCAACCAGATCCAACTGGTAACGCTCCACCTCCTGCACAAGCTCCGGCTCCTTCCCCCCCAGAGAGGTGACGTTCCACGTCCCCAAAGCCAGCTTCTGTCGCCCGGGTCTGGTCCGTCGAGACCCTCCGCTTTCACTGCCACCCTTCTGGCAGTGCACCCGACCCCATCGATGTTTCCCGTAGGTGGTGGGCCCGCGGGACGGAGAAGCGGAGGTGTTGCCCACGTTGCCTTTTCGGGCTGGGCCCGGCCGGGCTCCGTGGCAAGCCCGGCCACCAGACGCTCGCCGACGAGTCCTCCTTCTGGGCCTGGCTCCAGAAGGGGACCCCGGGCTTCCTCCGGGCCGGGTATCCTCACTTCTTGTGTCGTCTTTCATGAGGTCTTTTGACTAGATTTATGCTTCGAAAATTATAAAAGTAGGATAGACATGTGGATATTATCCGGCTGAACAAAACGTGATCTGTCTCTTAAATGTGTGTCAACCACAGACCTTATTTCGAGCTATTTTCCAAAATCCTATGGAGAAATTGCATTGCGTTTTTGACGAAGGAACCGGAAGGAGTTTACATCCGGGTTTTAGGACGCGTCACTGCGGTTCTCTATTCCCAACAATTGGGAAAACAATATGTTTAGCTAATGATTGCAAGCTTGCCAAATGCCAAGTTCTTAGGATACAGGAGAGACAAACTGGGGCTAGGGTGGTTTGAAATGTGTTAACAGAAGCTGTTTGACCACTTGAACATTCATTTATCCACATAACATGAGCTCGTTTCCATTCCTGGTGGCTCTGGCACATGTGGAAGCTTTGTTTTGAGATGACACATTTTGTCAGTCACTCATCTTCTGAATAGAATGTGAGTGAGGAAACCACCTGTGGAGATGTCATCCTCCTTAAGCAATGCTGATAAGTTTAACGTCCACCCATACATACCATATTCTGACAAGTGCTGAGTGATTAATCCAATGGTTGAAACATGTTCATCATTTAAAAAGAAAGACAGGATGAGCAACTGTATTCATTAAGCTGGATATTTGCCACCTGACAATGCTTACTACCTTTTTAAAGCACATTCATTGCACTGGTAGATGATTCTGAGAGAGCACCTTATTGATCGCTAGGACTGCACCTTTGCTTTATTAGTTAAACTGTCATCCAGTCATGTAATTGTTTTTTTCTTTAAAAAGTCAGACAAAATGCTAATCACAAGTTCCCTGAGCCCAATTTGGCATTGTCAAATTGCTTGTTTTTCATAAATGTAATCAAGTTTTTATCTGCAGGAGATTGTTTTAACACTCACTCAGGTTATTGACATTTCATCCTGCACCAGCGTAGTGACTGATATAACACCCTGTCTGCTGTCTCTCCACAGATTCTCTACCTGTTGGACTGAAGGCCCTCATCATGTCTAAAGGTACCGTGGTTCTTGCCTACAGCGGTGGACTGGACACATCCTGTATTCTGGTTTGGCTTAAGGAGCAGGGCTATGACGTGATTGCATTCTTGGTAAGGTTTACCAGTTTGTGCAACAGGTGTCTTAAGTTAGTTTTTTTTAACCAACTGCTTTGGCATGTCATGTATCTTTGCCGTTTTTCACTGATTTTGCCGATTCACTGTTTTCAGGAAGCTGATGCAATTTGTCTTTCCATTTGTACGTGCTCTCCATTGGCTGCAAAAAGTCAGTTCCGGTTAACTCCCAACCACAGAGGATTTGGTTTGATAATGCCAGCACAAATCTAGCTGGATTTACTTTTTGCACTGGGGCAGTTGAGAAGTGCAAAGCAGGCAGATTGTCTTGTTGTCTAACTGTTCATTCAGTGGTTTTGTGATCTGGTGTGGGGGAGGGGTGGCTGATTGTCTGTAGTTCACTGCCGTGGCACGTGAGGCGCAGCCCTCCAACCCTTTTTGCCTTTCTGGGGGGTTGAAAAGAGAATAGAAGCCAACGCCTAATTTAATTTTGATGAAACCATGCACATGTTTCAGTTTGTCAGAGAACATTGCGTCAACAAACAGTCAGGCAGAAATAGAAAATTACACAATAATAAATGAATAATGCACCTGGTATGCAAGTTAAATTCACCCAAATTATGAGTTTATGAATTAAAAGTGTCATAGACAGGTTTTGTTACATGTATTAAACTGTAGCATTACATGTTTTTCAGGACATTTTTCAGGTAGGTTCACCAGATGAAACAACTACTGTTACCAATGATTATATCAACTTCTGTGTAGAACTAATTGTTCCCACTAAAGAAATACAAATCTATCCAAATAATAAATCTTATGTGACTAAGGACATTAAAACCGTTATAAATACCAGGAAAATAGCTTTCAAAAACAAAGACTATGGAGCACTTAAACAGACAGAGAAAGAACTGTAAGTCAAATTGAGGGAATCAAAACTGGCACACAGAGAGCTTTTGGAAAATGCTTTTAAAGCCAAAAACCCCAAAAAGGTATGGGACAAAATGAAATCCATGACAGGAATGTCATCCTCAGCTAAACCTATTGTGACGAACAATGAATTTAGTTTTTCTAACTAACTAAACACGTTCTTTACCCGTTTCGAGTCACTGGATAATTCTGTGTACTGAAATGCTCAAAACCATAATACCTGCTTCCTCTGACAAAATGACCATCAGTGTCAAAGAGGTCAGAAAAACATTTCAGTACTCCAACACCAAGAAAGCTGCTGGGCCAGATGGGTGCAGCGGTTTTCTGCTGAAAAACGTTGCTACTGAGCTGGCTCCAGTGTGGCAACCCATCTTTCAGGCTTCTATTGACACGCACACCATCCCTCTGTAATGGAAAACTTCACACATCAAACCGCTGCCCAAAAGAACATAAGGACTACAGACCAATAGACCTCACCTCAGTGATTATGAAATCACTAGAAATAATTCTGCTCCGATTTCTTATCAGTACAACACAAGACAAACTGGATCCATACCAATTTGCCTATAAACAAGGGTGCGGTACGGAAGATGCTGTGGCCACTTTGGTTCACATCATCACTAAACATTTAGACAAACGTAACACTTATGCAAGAGCCCTCTTCCTAGACTTCTCATCAGCATTCAACACAATACAAGCAGACATCTTGGTGTCAAAAATGGCCAAAATGGAAGTAAATCCATACCTGATTTACTGGTATGCTGCTTTCCTCACCAGTAGAGAGCAACTTGTGAAGGTTAACAAAACCCTGTCATCTGCCATCACAACCAATGTAGGTGCCCCCCAGGGCTGCGTGAGTTCAGCTGTGCTCTTTACTCTATACACTGATGATTGTCGTACCAACACACAAAATCAAGTCATCATCAAGTACTCTGATGATACTGCAATAATATCTCTGCTCAGCAACACAGACGACCCTGAGCTGCACCAACAGGCTGTAAATCAGGTGGTCGAGTGGACTGATAACAATGCTCTTGAGATCAACACCAAGAAAACTGAGGAAATCATTTTTGGCTCACCATCTGACTCCCATAAAGTCCCCATTGTCATCCATACAGATGAGATCAAGCAGGGAGTTTCATACATTACATTACATTGCATTTAGCTGACGCTTTTGTCCAAAGCGACTTACAATAAGTACAAATACAAATACTTGGGTGTAATGATTGACCATCTGCTGTCATGGAAGGATCACATTGATTATCTGTGCAAAAGGACAAAACAAAGAATTTATTCCGTCTTAGGTCTTTTGGCGCGAGCAGAGAAATTCTTCTGTTGTTCTTTACATCTGTGATCATGTCCATTCTACAGTACTGCAATACTACCTGGTACAAATGTCTGTCAGCAGCTTTAAAATCAAAACTACTCCACCTGTTAAAGATCTGCTCAAAGATTGTTGGTCAACCCTGTCAGAGACTCTATGACTCAGCCTATCATAACAACCTAGTGAGGCTGTCCAACAACATCATCTCCGACCCAAACCATGTTCTGAACAGTGAATATGAACTGCTACCATCTAATCGGAGATACAGGGTCCCACGATTCAATAAAGTCAGACTGAAGCACTCCTTTGTGCATCAGTCAGTCCTCACAGTAAATACAGAGCTAAATCCCAGATCAAATGCACGCTGAAGGCTCTTTGAGCAGCTTTTCTCTCACTGATTGTGCTGTTATGTTAAATGTTTGTTGTTTGTGTTTCATGTATTTGTGTCTGGATATTTGTCTGTTGATGTTGGACATGGAGCTGCTGTGACGCAAGTCAAATTTCAGACTTGATCTGACAAATAAAGTAATATCGTATCGTATGTGACTCATCCTAATGTTCTTGAAAGGTATGATCAGAAAAGCAACGAAATGTACATGATAAAATACTAAAAATATCTATAGCATAGTAATGTGTTGTCTTAACAAGAAAATGGTCCTTTGTTTAGTGTTCAGCTCAGGAGATCATGCAGCCTCTTCAGGCCCTAAGGTGCTGTGCATGCTTGGTTTCTGAGAGGAGATTGCCTCTACATGTCAACAGACGTGATCTGAATTCTAAGATCATCGATTGACAGAGTTAACACTTGCGCAGTCATGAGCCAAGGTTTATATATGGAGGGCTTGCATGTTATTTAAACATGAAGTGACTGCACATCGTTCTAGACTCCTGGTACTAGGATGGGTTAAAAGCAGACTACAAATGTCACTGCGTGTGCTGTGTGATCTGCATGTGTGACCATTAAAGAGGGTTTCAGCCCTCCCAATTCTATATAGTATTTTTAATGCGCAATTTAATGTGTTCTTCTTCTAGGCCAACATTGGGCAAGATGAAGATTTTGAAGCTGCCCGGAAAAAGGCAGAAAAACTTGGTGCAAAGAAGGTAAGATACAGAATGAAAGATTATGTAACTTTAAAGGACCATCAGTAGTTGGAATCTTCTCACCTTGACTTTTCCAAATTCTCAAAAGTTGTTGGAAAAGAGTCAGTTGATTGTTTCACAAAATGCTGATATGTTTAAGAGGTACAAACAAGGGACATTTGGGTCCCCTGTAGCTCTAAAGTTGCACCATATTGGTATTTTCTAGCATTTCTTTATCTAGCATTTTTTTTTGTATCTAGCATTCATGTGCTGAAGGGAAACATAGACATAAGATGTCAAATTTCAGTTATCCTATCAGACGTCAGAGCTGAGAGGCTCTGACTTCTGATATTATATGTATGCCATATGATTGTAACACTAGTAAACAAGTGTATATTGTAACACTAGTAAACAAGTGTGTCAAAATGTGGTTTTGAAGGTTCTCTATGGCCTTAAACTGCAATGATATTGAGCAAAAGCAAGTTTCCAGCCTCTTCAAATACAATGTCAAATCGTGCTGTTACGAATGGACATCAGTACCTGCCTCTTTGTGGCAAAACAATCAGTTTTTTTCTTAGAAGGAAAATATATAAATAATAATTCATTAAGGGGATGAATGGAATCATAAAGCCCTGTTCTGTGTCCTGACATCGGTTCTTGTGCAGGTTTTCATTGAAGACCTGCGTTCAGAGTTTGTGGAGGACTTTATCTGGCCTGCAGTTCAGGCCAACGCGGTCTACGAGGACCGATACCTGCTGGGCACGGCGGTCGCACGACCCTGCATCGGCCGCAGTCAGGTGGTGATCGCACGCAGGGAGGGCGCCCAGTTTGTCTCCCATGGTGCCACTGGAAAGGTAAACCAACCCCCAGACGAGAGACTACACTCTGGAGAAAGGAGGATACATAATCTGCCAATATGACTAAATCCCAGATCCAAATTACATCTATTTAAAGAATATCAACATAAACTTGCCTTTAGACTAGAGTTTGGACAGACGAGTAAAATTGGGGAATGATATGAAAATAAAGACTAGTTTCCTTGACTGCAATTACACCTTCAGAATTGTGTTTACAGGCTTTTTGCCGGATCCACAATCATGCCCCAGCCAGTTTGAATTTTAAACACAAAATAACAGGGTCACTGTCCATAGTCTGGACATTATGTTGAACATTAACTTTTTTAACCAATCTGCAACAGAAGTCCACCCTCCTCAGAGCCATTTCTGACCTCCTACATTCAGAAACTAAAATGTTATTCTCTTAGATTTCCTGCCAATCTAAGACAGATGTTATCATTTAGTGTCTGCATTTTTCCTTGCCTTGCACTGAACCATCAGCTAAATGACATGAGTCACTGCAGCTCAAAGGAAAATGCAAATATGTTTTTTCTGCCAAACGATTTCTGACTGGTATGAGTCAGGAGTGAGTGAAAAGGTAATAAGCCTACATTAAGTTACATTTTGACTACTTACTTACCCATTGTAATTTCAGTCAATTGTATGGATATATACCTCTTTTGAAAGAAACAAACACCAATAAGATGTATACATTTCTACTAAGTGTCGTGAAACTAGAATATAATTAAAACAACTGTTTTTTTCTCAACAAGTGTTGAGTCAGTTTCACATATTGTGCACCTAAGAAAAAAAAATTGCTCTTTAACCAAAAATGTGTTCAGGATGCTTTTATATGGAGTCCTCTAAGTTGTTGTATTTTCTCATTACAAAATTACAATATAATAATAGAAATTAGGTGATGAAATATGCACAATAATTGAAATGACTTATCATCTCTTTTGGTCAGAATAAGCACTTAAAATAGATGTTAGACTAAGGCTCTAATATTTTTATTAAAATGTTATGAACAGTATTATTGTTACTTTTTCTCTATTTTCAATGAATAAAGGAATCCTCTTTATTTACTTCTACCTTCACCAAGTTTTTTTACACTTCTACAGAAATATATTATTGACTGTCATTTGATGAAATGCAGTGTCCACAGTTGTCCTGTAGATGGAGACAGATACCGCATCATACTATACAGACCTCAAATCATTCTATGTAACTTTATCACTGATCAAGCCCTGCTGTGCAATACAGCTGAATTCTTAGGCGATTCATCTATTAAAGAAAAGTAATCTGCAATTATTAAAAATATATATTTTAGTAATTTTGTACATTTGGTGTTATAAGATATATGGGGTTTAGACTGTTGGTTGCACAAAACTGTTATTTGAATTATGACAACTTCAGCGCCTATATGCACACTTTCATTTCCTGTTGTTGATTTTAAACTGTTAATAGAATTTCAGCTGAACACTGTCTCCCATGTGGTACATAACGCTGAGCCTTCGTGTTTGTGCTTTGCAGGGAAATGACCAGATACGTTTTGAGCTCACATGCTATGCCCTCTACCCTGAGGTTAAGGTAGGTGTGCTGTTTTACTGTATGGAGATTATGGCTGGAACTGTTTGACACAGCATCTCAAAAATGAAAGTACTGCAGAGGCCGACACTCTCTCTGATCTGTGCAGATCATCGCACCGTGGAGGGTCCCCGAGTTCTACAACCGCTTCAAGGGGAGAATAGATCTGATGGACTACGCACAGGTAACTCCATCTGGCTGTTTGAGTCAAATGGAAAAATCAGTTTTTCAGTTCTATGGTATCTAGGGCAGGCAATAGAAAGTCTATAAAATGTCCAAACAGCAGAAAATAAGGTCCAAAAATGTTTTGTTCACAGAAATATCCAATATGTCACAGATGAAAGTTTAGCCTAAAAGTATTACATTTGAAATGTCTCTAAAGCAGGATGATTTCTCATGTGCATATTAAGAAAAGAAAAGCAGTGATTACAGAAATATGGGTGCTGCATTTTATTGTAAAAAAAAGCCCTAAAATTAAATATTTAATTTAATATTTATTGTTTCAATTTATTCCATTCTCAAATACTCTCCTGTCCTTATTTTACATCTGTATGGAGCGTTCCTCTCATGGTAGAGCTTTCCTTTTTTAATTCCCGTTGCTCTTTTTTCAATACTTTTTTAAAAAGATTGATTATTACACCCCTACTCTCTACTTTCATTTAATTTTAAACTCATGATTATTAACATTTAACTAAACCACAGATTTATATTATTTTGACAATGCATGCAATCCTTTGCACACGGCTCATATGTTCCCATTAGATTGTGGTTTTTCCCCACTAGAGGGAGGTCATGGTGTTTTAGTGAACACCACTCTTTTGTTGGAGAACTGATATCTCACAATCTTAAAACACTACATTCTTGACTTTCCCTTTGAACATACCAAAAATATCATTCTTGGTTGATTGTTTTTGCTCTTTTCACTGCCGTCTCTTTAAGACAAAAGCAGTGTGAGGAAAACAATGCAATTTAGTTTCACAGCATGCCAAAAACCAGCCGCTAGAAATAGTTTGCTTGGTTCCTTGTATTCTCAGATTTCTGACTGGAAGGTATAGCCCTGATTTATAGTTTCTTACCTTTATGTACTTTTAGCTTTCAGGTATGTAACAGTGTGTAAATGAACAACTCTCTCTATGTCAAACTCTAGAAACATGGCATCTCTGTGCCGGTCACTCCTCAGGCACCATGGAGCATGGATGCCAACCTGATGCATATAAGGTGGGTAGGAGTCTTCCGTTTCTATATTACTTTTTGTTTCAATCAGAAATAATAGACTGTCATTTTCTAAATGATCTTTTTCTACAGCTATGAGTCCGGCATCCTGGAGAATCCAAAGGTAAGACCACTTCCTAATGGCATAACAATACATTTCTGATTCCTTTCCTTAGTCCTATACTATTAGGTATTACTTTTGTCCTTCTTTTTGCCCCTTCTTTGATGAGTGTGCTGATATAATACTTTAAGAAACTGACATATTTAATGTAATAAAAGAAAAGGTCTGGTTAAATTCCAGGAAAGTCACTTGTTTAAATACCATATTTTTGTTTCGCAGAAATGTATGCTCAATGACATTTCTGACTTTAATCCAAACTGTTTAATTTGAATCTAAATCACTGATCCCATCATACAAGAACCTGCAAAAACTAATTGAAGCCATTAGCACTATTTTTACAGGTGAAAAAAAGATGTACACCCAAAAAGTTCAAGATAAAATTTTATCTTGAGGCTCTGTATAAACATCTGGACAGTCGATGTACACAAAACATCCATCAGCCCTTGATGAATAGATTTTAGTATTGGTAAAGTTTGCTATATAGTACAGTAAATATTTACCGTCTCACACACACATAATGTCAACAACAAACAACATATATATTTGTTTCACCCTTTTTGGAGTAACGTTAAAAATAACACAGCAGCACTGTTACGGTCCCTTCTGCTGACCCATGCCACCCCCACCAGAGACAAACACAACACTCTCTCCCACAGTGCCATGGGTGAATCAGAGTTTGATCTCTGCTGGGGTCACAGGTCAGCGCAGTACATACAGGTTG
This sequence comes from Gymnodraco acuticeps, assembly GCF_902827175.1. Classification (NCBI taxonomy): domain Eukaryota; kingdom Metazoa; phylum Chordata; class Actinopteri; order Perciformes; family Bathydraconidae; genus Gymnodraco; species Gymnodraco acuticeps. The sequence goes on from NW_022989894.1 coordinate 2,712,895, forward strand.
CCCCCGATGACCCCCAAAGCTCGCATCCCTTGGTCGCTGTGTCTGTGTCTCTGTCTCTCCTCACCCCGGGTCCTCGCCGGGCCCTGGGAAGAGCCTGGGACACACAGACACTGACTTGTCGTCAGCAACGGTTCGACTAATTCCCGATTTCATGGGAGCCGGGGAGGGGGAAGGGTTAGGGCGTTGCGCCCAGCTGGGGCCTCCTGAGTTCCAGCCCCAACTCCTCGGGACCTCATTGTTCCACTGGTTGCGCTGCCGCGGGCTGCGACGTGGGAGGGGAGCCATTTCATCGTGACACCGTGACACCAAAATGTCACCAGTAACAGTAAAGTACAAAGGCAGCGCGCCAGACAGATGAGTCCCCAATGGACGGGGTGTCACAAGGAGGCGAGGGGTCCCACTCTGTTGGAGTGGAGATGCAGGGGCAGGGCACTGTAACTCACAGACCTCTATCTCTCTCTTTCTCTGTCCCTTTCCCACCCCTCCGCTGCCTCTTTAGTGGTCGGCCTGTGGAGAAATGTTTTGAAAAGAATGAGGCGAACCGGCTCAATGGCATAGCGATGTATGATGACAGTATTGTGTAACTGATTTCATTCAGGGGTTTTGTGTTTGACCATTTACTCCAATATTGAATCGATTAATGGCATTAAATTCAATGAAATATTTATGGTCCATGGTTCCATAGTGATAAAAGGATTTGAATACATTACACAGGGCACAACATTCTATTTGGAACTTTGAAACAAGCTGGTATTATTGAGTCATTTTTAGCAGCCAAAATCTCTGGGGGCACGTCCCCCTCTGGTAATTGGACTTTTTCCAAATTTGTTAATTAGGGTCAGAGTAAACATCAACATCACACTAACAACAACAACATCTTAATATAATTCTTATGTTAAATATCTATTTACATGGTTTTAAAAGCAGGTTATTAATACAAATGTAAAAAAACGAGAATTTCTCACCCAACTCAAACCAACATGACAGATTCTGATTGACCCACAGGGTCATCTTAAAGAGGTCATCTTGTTCTAAGTATCTCCTCTCTGTATCAGCCTGTCTCTCTCCTCCAGTTACAGCCCTTAAGGCACAGGGCGGACCTCAACTATTCAAACCCCACAACGTACAAAGGCTCCTCTCTGCTCAACACAGTCAGATTAGAAAATGTCCAAATGGTCGCTCATATGTTCTCCTGTAGATAAGAGTCAGCAGAGTTCAGGTTACTCTATGATTAACACTGTATCCTTCCTGATAACCCTGGAGCACCTTGCCTGTAGCACAATGGCCTGGTGACTTTTTTTATTAACTCACCCCCATCTGGCAGCATTAACCTATGTGAAGACATGTGCCCAGGGCAACTGGTGTTATCATGTGGAGAATAGAGGTTGTCGTAAATAAAATGTATCACACTCCAACTTTAAAATGTCCTCAATCTATCTGTTCTTGTTTTAACCATTAAAGCAATATTGCAAAACAGTTAGAAGGACTACTTTATGGATATACTGCATTTAAAGGATTTTGATTTGTAATTTTATATTTAATTAACAGGATTATCTGAAGTTATCTTTCTATTTTTGCTCAATTGAATTCCAATTCATATTAGGATTCATACCCGGCATTGCATTGTAAAATGGTTAATTCTGCCATTGAAGATTTAAACCATATCATCCATCCGTAGGTCATTATAGTACTGTCTAGGCATTTTATAGACATTCATTTCTTATGTTGAGGTATTCATCAGATTTGATCAGCAATCTGTTAGGTGTCTCCACACCCCGCAGTTTTCTCCCCATACCTCCTCCACACATGAGCAGTCAGGGCCCAGCCGGAGGCAGCCTGACACTCGTCCTGAGTCATTAAAACATCACCTCAGTCTTAATTATAGCCTGTGTCAGTGGGCTTCCTCGGGCCCACCGCGCTCTTTGATCAGGGAGCTGATGGGCCGCTGCTCGTGTTGATCAGGAGTAAAGGAGCGTGACGCCTCTCCTCCGCTCACCTAGAGGAAATGAAATCTTGTTTTCTGCTGGTCGCATGGCTGGCTGGAAAGAAGGACAGACATAGGATGCCTGTAGGGGAAGGAAGTGGGCTTGTAGGTGTATGTGTGCTTTGAAGCAGGGAGGTCAGTGTTTGTAATCGGCCTTCGCTGCCCTCAGGTGTGATTGGTCTGACCTGTTATTCTTAGACCGCGCTACCTGCGTCCAACTCGCTATCTCTATAGCTTTGCTTCAGTGTAGAAGTGCCTGTTATCCTCATTAAATTCATCTGAGGACATAGCATTAACCAAAACAACCGTGGTGTTAAGAATGTAATATCTCTTCAGTATGCGTATATTGATTTATCCTTGTCTCAATTTACCATGTTTGCATTTGAAAGACAATGACAGACTTGAAACATGGTGATTTAAGCGTCATTTCCAACTCATTGCGCCAAATAGGTTTTCGCCATCCTCTTCTTTTCTATCTCCCTCTCAACTCTCCCCTTCTTTCCTCCCCCTTTCCCTCCTGCCACCTCTCCCTCTTTTGGCTCTGTTGGCTTCGATTGAAAACCAATGAGGCAACTAATATGTGGAAAGATAGAAATGTACTTGCTTTAAGTTCATGCGTCAGCCCTCTTCTTTGCTGTATGGGCCACGTTTAGCACAACAATATGGCAGGAGCAAAGACTGCCAAAGGAGCTGCTCAGCGCTACATGATGGTGAGCTTCATGCCCCATTTCCCACCAATACCCCCCGCCCCCGCCCTCTCTGTCTCTACCTTTTCCACTCTTTCAGGGCCATGGCTTTGGGACAGGTCCACCTGCAGGGGGTTTGAATTGAAATGCATTGATCTCTGGCTCACTGGAAACAAGCCTATTCCCTTTTTTTTCTTTGTATCCAATAGTCCAAGAGTAAGTTTGAGCTCTCTTGGTTAGCGCATGCATGAGTTTTCAAGCGTTCCTCAGCCAGAAGCATGACTTTATAGATTTTAACTTTGTTTTTAATTCAACAAGTGGAATTTGTTCTAAAATGAGACTTCTATCTAAGCCATGCAGTTAAGTAGTAAATACTTATTAATAAATAAAGGGAGTCAAATAGGTTATAAACTAAAACTGGAAATTAATTTTAATTCTTTCTTAACCAGAAATCGAGATATTCCTTCATTAAAAGCTAAAAGAAAAAGGGGTTGTTTGGGAGCCATCTGTATTTTGCAGAAAGACTTCATCTTGGCCTGCTTGTTTAAGAAGTGCATAACATGTCAAAAAACATAAAAATAATAAACACTTTAAGTTAAGTTAGCAACACATACAGACAAGGCTAATATGCACTGTGTTTTATTTGAAGATTGGAAATGTTAACCGTTGGTTTACAAGCAGCCTATAACACCACAGGAACTATATACTTTCACATTCTCCAGTATTTAAAATTCAGTCCATCGTCCTCCCCCTCAAAGTATGCATCAAAAGGCTTTTTAGGAGAGTCATTTCACCCCTCTCCTGTTCACTCTCATTTGGCATCTTTCAGGGCACTGAGGCAGAAAATAAAGGAGAGGAAGACGGGCGCCTTCCCAGTCAATTTTGGTGTTTAGTTAAAAGGAAGGAAAGTGATTGCTCTGCTCGTTTTCTCTTCACTGACAGGCGACGAGCCGATGCCGATTAGTTATTGTATGATGATTTAGTGTCTGGTAAAGCTTTCCATTTAAATGCACCCAGTAGTTATTTTGCATAGTCCCCCTGCAATTTGCCTCAGCTCAGGAGACATTGGCCATTGCCTTGTCCTAATGCTGTGTAATTGTTGGAGGGCCACATCGCTGGGCGGACACGTCAGACTGCCACGCTCTTTTAGGTCCTAACGCTGACTTACTGCAATCTTTACTGGCTCCCACCATCTGGAAAAACAACAAACATCTGTCACCCAGGACAACTTTAGTGGATTTAGGGTGTGGAGTTTGCAGCGTGATGCCCATGTTCAACATTTGTCATTTGAAATAGAATAAAAGGGAAATGTCAGTCAGAAAATCAAAACTGGAAAACTGGAAGACAAGAGAAAGTGAAAGCATGTAGGCAACAAAGTACATGATAGAATCAACAGATCTAAGATGTTCACAGACAGGCAGAATAATATTGAGGACAAATAGGTTCCTTTATATTATCAGGTGTGATTTGACTTGTCAAGTGTTCACTATTCTCGTGGATAGGAGTCATTTCTTTCTTTTGCCCTTTCTCTTTCTCGCTGCCTCCCACTTTACCCCGTCTTCCCCCTGTGGTGAAGGGCCTCGCAGGGAAAATGAATCAAATAGAGGAGAAAAATGGAACATTGATTTTCTTTTTTTTCCCGTCCCCACTCAACTCTTGATGGTGTTTTCGGGTTTCCCTTTTTTCACGCATCATGCTCTCTTTTCTTCTCTCGCTATGTCTGGAGTTGTCCGTTATCACCTCACACAATAGTCTCCCCATCCGCACTTTGATGAGGTCTCAGAAGGTCCGCGTTATTCATCAAGGGGAATCAAGTGTGTGAAATAGAGAGTGAGTGTGTGTCTTTGTGTGTGTTTCAGAGCAATGCTCCGGCTGACCTGTACCTGATGACCAAGAACCCAGAAGAGTCTCCCAACACCCCCGATGTACTGGAGATAGAGTTCAGCAACGGTTTGTGCTTCGTACACGGTTCACCTGTTGATGTCTGTCAGTCTTAACCTTATCACCTTAACAGTTTAAAAAAAATATGTAATATATACAAAATACGTTTTTTAATTCCCTTTATATATAAGAAAGATCTGCAACACAATTAAGTAGAACAATTTAAAAACATCTGGAATATAATCAGCCTTATATTTGTATAATTGATTTGGTGTTTGTCTGCTTAATGCAACCTGGTCTCTTGCATTTGAGCTTGCAATATGTCAGATTTTAGGTCAAATTCATTTGCAATCATTTTAGTTGATTACATTTCATTGGCTGCAATAGGCTGTTTCCTATTATAGGTTTACTTAGCATAATTTGTTTATCTAATTATCAGCTCTGAACTTCTCTGTTGCATCAATGAGATATAGGGTCCATCCTCACTCAGGGTCCACGTTCTTCCTTATTACTTAACATTGGTGTTCATGGCCGCAGGGCTACAGCTCTCACACTGACCCTGTTGCACTTTATCACCCTTCCTGACCACCCAGACTTATCCTTAACCCTTCACAGCATTACTCGATCCAAAGCTGCCATGTTTAGCTCCAGGGCACACACAGGCCGGAAGCATTAAGTCCAGCTAATACACCAAGCCCCGAGGGGCCAGAGAAATGCTCATTAGATATATTGCCAAGAGGGCCGAGCTGAATAGTGGAAAGTGTCACATGCTTGCGTAAAGAGTAAATGGCAAGAAACATCCCAGCCTGGGGCAAATGGCACAGATGTCCCTTCATCCCTGGTCACTAGTGGAGGCTGCAGATCACTAACTTCAATCGGAGGAGAGACACTAGCTCCTCTGATCATATTGACTTAATGGGCAGCTTTTATGAGCTGTAATATAAGGGAAGTTCAGAAGGTTGGCAGAAGAGTTGGTGGGAACATTTGTGACCACTTAAGCTGCTTGTGACAATTAAAATGCCATTGAGAAGTCAATATGTATCTGCACTGAAACGGTGTTCTGAATATTTTCCTTGGGAAACTGGTAAAGTGTTAGCAGTTTCTCAAGGAAACAAGTAGGTTGGTGTCAGTTCAGCTGGAGGTGAGATATGCTTTTGTCAAACAGAGACGCAGTAGTAACATCGAGTCTGCTTTCGCGGGTTCTTTGCAGGCCTGCGCTACGTTTTCACACATATTCTCTGTGCCTTTTATTGAGCACTCTATAACAAAAGCTGTTTTAGTTGTCCACACAAAGGCCCGAGCCTACTCCTCCCTCTGAGCACAAGATCAGCACAAGAATGTTTCATTTCATTCCCCCTCCCACCTTTTCATCCCTGCCTTTCTCACCAAAGTTTTCTCACTGATTAAAAAAGAATATTTAACGACAGGAACCTTTTCCCCCGTCAAACACTCCATTCCCAGATTCTCTCCCCATTTTAAGAAGGAAAAAAAATCATCCCTCCCTCTTTTCATACCAAAGAAGTATAGAGGAAAAAGAGACAGAGAGGAAAAATGTAAAGCAGTAATTTTTCCTACAACTGTGTCTGTGCTCCCATTGTCTGCACTGTTAGGCTGCGAAAAAACTGAAGAAAAGGATCACGGAGAGAGAAAAAGACCCCTCAGTGAATGATCGAACCCGTATGATGGCGAGAGCGAGCAAAAAGAGAGCGCAGGGACGAAAGGCCAGCCCCTACACTCCCACGTTCAGACACTTAATTTATTTGAACTTTTAATCTAATTATTAGGTATCTGGGAGGGGGTGCCGTTTTGATAATGCACCATCCACACTGCCCTCTCCTGCGCTGGGAGGTAGGTTTTTCTTCTGCCATGGGAGCAAGCACGATTCCCGCGATATGAGAATGGGCCATTAACAAAGCCCTTGTCTGAAAAAATGTGTCAAGTCCTTCACGTGTCATTCCTATCAAAGCTTTGTTAGCGCCGGTTGAAAGGCCAACAGAAGTGCTGCTCTTCACCTCAAAGCTGTGTGACTGACAACTGCAGGCATGCTAAAGTGTGTGTGTATAGGAATGAGCACTGCGGATGAAGAGGGAATATCAGCAGATCTTATCCTCTTCTTGTGTAGTGCGCACATGGTTATATTCCCTTCTCATCACACACACACACACACACTAGGACACACAGCCATGTCTCGTGTTTGTTTCCTCGCCTCCACCTTTGGCCCCATGTTGCTCATTGAAGGCCATGAATAAGCAGGTCCATGACAGTGATTGATGTGTACTTGGTTTAAGAGGCTTTAGAGAGGAAGTGTGTGGATTGAGCGTGGGTGTTTTTTAAAAAAGGAAAAGAAAATGTGTGTGTGTTTGAGACATGATACCAGGTAGATGGAAGATGATGAATCTGCAACTTGTTGGGGTTTTTTTGTCTCCTGCACATGAACACACAAACACCCAGTGGTGCAACAAATCTCAGCGCTAAGGAGAGTATGGGTAACAAAGCTGCGTGTGTAATTGAATTAGGAAAAGGCCTGCCCACGATTTCACAGCTTTCAAATGAGCTGGGCCTTTGAATTTATTAGCCTTTCTCACCACCTCCTTTTGTGATGGCTTTTACTTTTAGCTGACAACTATTGATTTCAGTGGCTGAGATAATGAGCACTTGTCAGCTAATTGTATCAAGTCTTTGCGATTTTTTTATTTTATAATTTGTTTCTTAAAAGCCATTTCACAAACTGGTCGATTAACTGTTCCTGTAAGGTATCAATTTAGTTTTGTGCGGATTATTTGTCGATTTGATTATCTGATATCATTGAAAATCACTTTGGGCTTGCACTATTTTTATTGTTTTTTTATATTTATTTTTTATGTCTTGTAAATTGCACTGTTGAGGAACCTCCAATCTAAGTTTTTCATACATAACATAATTACACCGTAGTTTTGTATATGTTATGACAATAAGCCTTTGAATATTGAATGAATCTTTGGGTGTTGCATTGCTTGTAGATTAGCCTGTAGACTTCTGTTCTTGTTTGTACAGCGACCTTGGGTCCCTTGAAAGGCGCTATATAAATATCATTTATTATTATTATTATTATTTTATCATACAAATGCACACAGATGTTTTTTGTTTTCTTCCAAAAAAGCCCAAAAGGACCATGACAGCTCTGTTTAAAGGCTATATTTATGAAACATTGATATCATATCTACAAACTGAATTACTGGACAAAATACATTCAACAACGTCTGACAGGAAATACATTTTTATTTTCAAATCAAAATACACATTTCTATTAACTTACAAAGATAAGAAGAACATGTTACATTAATTTCTGTTTCAGTTTTTTAATCTTTATCAAATTATGATTTGAATTTATTTCTATTAGATAGTGTTACGAAAAAATGCAATAAAAATGCAATAAACATTGTTCCAATTCAGAGCTTGAAACTGATGCTAATGTTCTAATTTTCTTCCTGCCAGTTAGATTGTGACATGGTTTTATTACATTCTTAACACTATCCCAAAGATGGGTTCCAAATGAAATTCAATGAATTTAGGGCAAAGACTATAAATAAGAAACAAATGAGTTGTAATATAATAAATATTGTTTCCCCTTTAGGAGTGCCTGTGAAGGTGACCAATGTGAAGGAGAGCACATCAAAGGACTCACCCCTGGATATCTTCTCATACCTCAATGAGATTGGGTAAGCCTTTTTTCTATTATCATTAAAGCTTTTATTTGAAAGCGCCTTTACCTTCCATGTATGATTTGTTTACTATGTTTATGTAAGTGTCCCCAGAGGTGGAGCAGTGGTTAAGTGCACCACATCTGGAGTGATGTGTGTCTGTCGCTGCTGGTCTGGGATCCGATCCCAGCAGAGCTTTCCCTCCCCTGTCTCCTCCACTCTGTCTCACTCTTGTTGGAGCAAGGATTCCTGGAAGTTTCCGAGAACAATGGGGACAGACTGAGAGATTGATTCTCAGTGGAATCAAAAAGAGTTAGAACAAGAAAGTTAGATAAAATAAATAAATGTTCACCAAAGGTAATACGTATAATGGAAAGTAGACATAGGTACTTGAGTCAAATTATATTACGGTGATCTGATTGGTGTGCTCTGCAGGTTTACTATTGTTCTAAGTAACGGTGGGATTTAGAATATTGAAGAAAATATGGAGATGTTCTTTCGTAGTGTGTGAAATATATAATGCTTGAAACATGTAAGTATTTCAATTTATAGGAGAAAATGGTTTCCTGAAAGAGTTATGTTGGGTAAACTCTGTCGACATAAATAAAAAGTACTGAAGGTCAGCCGTCTGAGGAGATGTGTGTGATCTCCACCGTTTGAAGCTCATTGCAGATGAGGGCTTTTTGGAGGAAATTGTCATTAACTTTATACATTGTAATTGATTTTTATAAGGCATCTGTTTAAGTTAAAGTTGCTTCTTCATTACATGCATCGAAAACGAAATTGTAACATGTATTATGTCAAATAAATGTGTATAGTCAAGGGATTTTCTTTTTTAGCTTTGCTATTCTAAATATCATATTTTAGGAAAGTAGATGATGAACAAAACAGATGTAAAATCTTCTTCTTATCACTATACCAATGATGCTCATAGGTCTTATTAAAACCATTATTAAAATAAGGGTGTGATTTATTTTTAATTTTCTCTGTATTAATTGGAATTTGTAATATATATTGTATTGTGTATAAAGAGATAATTATGTTTGAGTCTAGCAGGTTTTGCTCCACTGAAATGTGTATGACCCTCCTTCTTTTAGTGGAAAACATGGCGTGGGTCGGATTGACATCGTAGAGAACCGTTTCATTGGCATGAAGTCCAGAGGTAAGGAATTAAACATTTATATTTATTTTCAACTGTCTAGGTAATGATATATTTTTTTCTGTCTACAAATCAGCCTGACAGGTGCACATAGACGAACAGTAATATACGCTGTAATATGCAGGGAGACATATTGGCACTGAAAAACGTCTGAATATTTGTATCTATTCAAAAGCTTTCCTTTCAGTGTCTGTCCAGGGCTTTCATGCAATTTGCAGCTATTTTACATGAGTGCTTTTTGTCACACCTGCTTTTCCACTTCCATAAAAGCGGGCCGTATGAAAAACACACTCCTTCAAGGAAAGGTTTTTCTCTAGTTCACCTGGAATAAAAGCCACTGAAGTTATTTTCCTTCTCTTATGCATGCACAAACATACAGAAAACACCCACACTGCGAACAAGATAACGGCGCACACGCTTCACTGGATACACACAAATACACAGTGGATCACGTATGTGCACATGCAGTCGCACAGGGAGGTTTTTGTCTCTTTATCTCTGGTGTCAACAGACAACTTGAAAAGCTCCTTTGTTAGATCTCTACATGTGTTACTGCAGCTAATGCACGAGGGCAGTGAGCTGTCCTGGCCTTGTATGACGCACCCCCCCCCCCCCCATATGTTTTATGATTGGCAAATTGACTGGCCAACAGACTTGTAGCTGTGGCGCAACTTGGCAGGTAGAAATTGGAAAATGGGAAGCCCACTTTTCTCTCCCCTCGACTGAACAAAAGATCAAAGCTTTTTCCTCCACTGAAGCAGTAGGAAGAGGTGGAGCACAAGGTGTCCAAGTGGTTGAATAACTACCATCAAGTGTAAATGTTGGTCTCCTCTGGACTGGCAGTCTTGTTAGCACAATAGATGATGGGAGGGATTGAATGGGCACATGTCATACCTATTTGTGTTGGGTCATTTTTATTTGTATGGGGTCAGGGAGGCGGGGGGGTTTGAAATGGTTTGTCAAGAATGTTGTCACTGTGCTACAAAACATTCAACAGCCTGTGTGTCAGACTGACATTTCCCACCTGTCACAGTGCTGTCAGGCCTTTGACCTGTGCGCCGGTGATGGCGTTAGCGGAGGTGCACCTATCAAAAGCAGTCGGAAATTGCTGTGTCTCTTAATCATTAAGGCTGCCTGAAGTCCAGTCCTTGCTACTGTCAAAACTCAAAGACTGATGCACTGAAATCATTCTTACAGCCCCAAAACATTTTAAATGTAGTTTCCATGTATTGACATTACTCATACAGGAATGTCCCTCCTCTAAATAGCACAGTTTCACTTTAAATTGTACTTAAATCTTCATTTAAAGATATTGATCTGCTTTTTTAAACATGTGTTGCCTGTTTATGATGGACTCTTTGCCCAAGGGTTAAAGGGGATCAACTCAGGAAGAATTAATTCCTGACCTGAACCCCTTCAGGCCTGCAGCATGGTTAGCATACCTGCAGTAACCATATGAAAGAGTTAAAACTCCAAAACCACTGGGGGTGTTGTCTCTTTAAGCTTAACTAAACTGCCACTGTCGGAGCTTGCCCAGATAGCGTTTCATTGTTTGCTCCTCGCTGATAAGCCAGCTCTCTTTTAGGGTACTTAAGCCAAGTTGTGTTGGAGGGCATCTTTAACTGATTTATCTGATAGAGCCAACGGAAATGTCCCTACGTGCCCTCCGTGGCCCTGGATCACTAAAAAGCCACAAGCCGTTCTAGCTCAGGTGGAAACCTTTTGAGGATTTAGACAATTAGCAGCATTGCTAAGCTCTTGGCCGCCAGCATAAAGAAGGTGCTTCTCCATTTTCAGATCAGGAACGCTGTAGGAGTGTTTGGGGTCTTACAGATTTGAGCTGCTTCCCAGATCGGAAGAGATTAAATGGTGTTAATCTGTTTAAATGGCAGAAACACGTTTTAAAGATAATACATCACTCAAATTGTGACATTTAGCTGTCTTTTGTTGGCTTAAAAACGTCTGGTTGGCAGTAAATCAATTTTTATTTAACCATCATCCAAATTGACAGATGATGGGGGAAACCATGTATTGGCTTGGGAAACCTACTCTCAGGTTTTTCACAATTTCAGCCCTGACAAAAATGGATGTCATTGATAAAGCTCCAATTTCTGTTGTCAAATCTGTCGGGGAGCACTTCCACTGCCCCCCTTTTGTTTTAGCTGACATGTGATTGGCAGCTTCATTTCTCCTGCCATCTACCTCATATTTTCTCCCCTCACCCCTCACTCCCTGTCCAGAGGGGGTAAATTGCAGGGTAGGCAGAGCCCAGGTCCGGGCTCCAGGCTGGCAGGGGCCTCCTACCCTGTCATTTACACAGGACAGGCTCATCCATGTTCTGTGAGCGCTGTGAAGGTCTGTCTGTCAGCCGGCTGATTGCTAATAGAGCTTTGTGTCAGAAGAACAGGGCTTGTATTCCTATGAATGGCCTCTGATGATGGCAATGTTGACAGAGGTGCTTGTTGTGATCAAATTAAGTGATGGAGGATTATGTGTACTATTTGCTACAATTTCTATAACTTGTGTCTCAAAAACATGATAGATGATACAACATGTTGTGTATTCTTTTTGTTCTGTTTGTCAGGGATTTATGAAACCCCAGGAGGCACAATTCTGTTTCAGGCTCATTTAGACATTGAGACCTTTACCATGGACAAAGAAGTGCGTCGCATCAAACAGGGCCTCGGGATCAAATTTGCTGAACTCGTCTACAACGGTAAGTCCCTATAATACACGCTCTAATAAGATGGTTTCACTTAATCTGTTGTATGTATTGTCTTTCATTCCCCTCTGTCTCTGGCCTCATTGCTTAGTCATAACTTTAAAGAAGGGCATGCCGGTATATTTATCTCGGTACAGGTTAAGCTACGTATACAATGATTGGGCATTACACATCCACAGTAACTGTCCATAAAGACTTTATATTTTCCTAACTGATTAATTATGCCTTATTGTCATTTGCACCATCTCAATTGTTTGCCTTTACAAAAACGTATGGATGATCATCACTGGTAGTTGTACATGTCAGAGATAGAACTAGATCAAGCCTTTATATCAATGTTTGTGTGTAATTCCTGGAATAGGCAACACAAAATTGCAGCACGGAAGTGCAGGACATATAAATATTATAAATGTATAAATAGGATAATAGAAACAGTGTCTCAATTCATCCAGGACACAACATGAGACGAGTTGATTTCTCAACCAGTTTTAGTGGACCGATAGGCAGAAAGACTATTGGCGGACTGAAAGACTTATATACGACGTGTGTGTGTGTGTGTGTGTGTGTGTGTGTGTGTGTGTGTGTGTGTGTGTGTGTGTGTGTGTGTGTGTGTGTGTGTGTGTGTGTGTGTGTGTGTGTGTGTGTGTGTGTGTGTGTGTGTGTGTGTGTGTGTGTGTGTGTGTGTGTGTGTGTGTGTGTGTGTGTGTGTGGTATGTGTGACGTATGTGTGAGAGAGAGCTTTTCTCGGCTCAGGTGTCTTAATCATCCCTTCTGCTCCGTCTCCAGTCTCCTGCACCTTCATCCACATAATAGGATCAGTGCCATTAGAGACTGAATACTAGGCCACTTCAGTTATACCCTCCAGAGAAAGGAGACACACACACACACACACACACACACACACACAAAGGTGCTACCTCCAGAAGCAGGGCAGAGATTAAACCCAATGTGTGTTTAAATCATTAATGAGTCTGCAGATTGATAGCAGACTGCTGGCAATGGGGCTTATGTTAACAATCCACCTGTCCTGCATCTGTTTTGCATAAATACGTCATTAATAAATAAATACGTCCCATAAATATGTCCCAAACACATTTTCACAAGAGAATCTGCAGCAATTAGATGTAGCGCAGTACAGATTTAGCAATGGACAAGGGGCAAGTAAACAACAGCTACATGTGTATTATGTGTCATTTAATTCCGTCATTTAGAGAGATTTAATCAAAGGTGGTTTCATGTAAATGTAAATAATAAATCCTTATTGTTTAATGTAACATATATAAATCCTCGCTTTAAGATTGAAAACAAAATGTAATTGAAGAATCCATAATGAAAATAATAATCATTGAAATATCCCTCCAGAAAATCACCGTACAGAGACATATAGAGAAACATGTACACAGAACCAACATGAAGAAAGAATAAAAACTATTCGGCTCTAAACTTAACTGCGCCTGTGTTAGATTGTCATGTCGGACGCCTCGTGCCAATCCAGAGGCAGCGAGACGGGGAAGGTTTGTGTCTTTGAACATGGCCAGATGATGAGGTGGAGGTCAGCCGCTGATGAGAGGAGGACCCCCGCTGAGTGGGGCGTGTCCGACCTCTGAACATATACAGACACAATCTCGCCCATCTGTCTCAGAGATTGAAGGGCCAGGTCAGAGAAATGAGACAAAAGAAAGGGGAGTATGAAGTTCACCTGGAACAGAAATGAGACCAAAACACAGTTTCAGCTCATGAAAGACAAAAGTGTGTGGGCATCACACACACACACACACACACACACACACACACACACACACACACACACACACACACACACACACACACACACACACACACACGCCTGTAGATGTACAGAGGAGGAGTCTCTTTCTCCACTTTTCCATCGTGTGTATAGTTTTCCCAATGTTCTAATTGATATGAATGCAAATATGAGACAATAGAAACTAAAACAGTTTTAAACAAACCTTCACCATATATTATTTAAATATGTTTCTGTTTGCTTGCGCTCCTCAGGTTTCTGGTACAGTCCCGAGTGTGATTTTGTGCGACACTGCATAGACAAGTCCCAGGAGAATGTGGAGGGCAAAGTACAGCTGTCTGTCTTCAAGGGCCAGGTCTACATCATGGGACGAGAGTCACCCAAGTCCCTTTACAATGAAGAGTTGGTCAGGTAAGCAAGGACATAATGTCATTCTGTGTTTCTGTGTGTCATGGTTCCAATCATTGAACGTTTGTATGTCTGAGGAAACAAATGGGGGTCATTAACAGTTCTTACATTTATATATTTTGACAAAAATAGTTCTTAGGATTTTTTACTTTTTAAACTGTCTCCTGCATTTGCGCAACCTTCCTCAAAAAGTGTGAAAGTAATGATCAGTACCTCCAACTATGCAGTGTTGGGTCCTCTAGTTTTAAGGGAATTGAGCTTGAAAAGCCCCTTGAAAGTTCATTGAATTTGATGTTCAAACCCTGTGCCATGCGTCAGAGAATCAAAGTGTGTGCTTGTTCTTGACAGCTGTGTTTGGCCGCTCCTTGCACAGTGCGGCCTCTTCCACATGTTCACCAATCAGCCTGTTGCTAGGTCAGCTCGCCCAAGTTTCTCTTATGACCTCTACATCAACATACTAAACCGACCCTGCCTCACAAAGACATCAGAGAAGTGTCAAGCTCAGTTCCTGGAGGGCAGACCCGACCTCAGCCCCGCCTACTGCACCCCTGTGGCCTCTTAGCCGCACTAACAGTGGGTTTGTTCAGGACGCTGACCCCTGATGCCCTCTGGCCAGGCTCAGCACTGACCACAGTAAAAACCCTCCATATGCCTCTCCATCTCCTCTTCAGTCACACACACTCCAGTCAGAGAGCTAATGGCCTTTTCAGCCAGAGGAGGGAGGAGATTTCTCTGGGTTTTAAAAGGAAAGTACCTGGGTGTCATGCTAGTTAAGCAGGTCAGAAAGAGTAAAGCTAGGACATGTCTCACATGGTCAGCCATTCAATTTGGATGGATATTTTGTCCTGTGTGAGAGAGATAAATAGAGTTGACACTGTACTCATTCAGCCTGTTAAAAAGGACATTTCCCCAAAATATAAAAAAATATATACATTTCTTCTTCACTTTTGTTGCTATTTATCAATCTGTGTAGCTTTGGTGTAATTTGCCAAGTGTTGGAGTAGTTAAGTAGAAAGAAAGAAATAGTGTTAATCACCGGAAGGCGAGTGTCACCTTTTTTCATTATATATCTAGATTGATAAACTGCACTACAGGAAAAAAGAAAACATTTCTGTTTTGGGTTCAACTTTCCTTTTAACACATAGCATTTGTATTGTATTGGATAAAGCTTTGTCTCAGTTTTTGTTAGTATTCTGTGTTGAGTAATACATTATTTACTTTACTGCTGAGTCACTCTCAAGATAAACTACGACTCGTCCATCTTTCATCCAGTCAGTTGCTAAGAAACTCTCACTGAGGAAGTCTTGCGTTCTCAGTTCAACACCTGACCTTGTGAAGACACATTTATTATCTGGGCCGACACATGAGTGAGACAGAGGTGTTGTGTTGCAGCATCACAAAGTCCTGGAGGCCCCTGACAGATGGGGCAGTGGTTCCTCATGAGGGAACTCATAACAAGCGACCCCAATAGAAAACCATCACAAATCAGTTTCAAATGTAGTCATGCAGAGTGACACACATCCTTAAACCGTGCTAAACAACTATTTTCAAGTAATGCAGTTCTTCATTAGCACGGTTGTCTTACCTTCTGGTCACCCATTGCAAATATTTAGTTGGTTTAAATGTAAGCAATGTTTTGTCTCCAAGATTTAATAATAAAAAACATTCAATTACTTTATATAATCTCCGTATCTGTTTTTGAAATAAAATCTTAGGGAAGGATTTACCGGCACACATACATGTAAATATATCTAATATGTATATATGACCCAAATATGTATATATATATATATATATATATGTTCATTTCAAATAATTTCTTATTTTAAAGTTACTTAACTTTATATCATTTTAATTTGATCTTTAATTGTATTGATCTTTAATCTTGTGTGAATCTGTGCTGTCCTGTTTTTCAATGTTACCCTTTTGCGGTTTAAACTCCTGAATTTCCCCACTGAGATTAATAATATCTTATCTTAAATAATACATTTTGATATCAAAGGTGACTTTAATTGTTAATTAATAAATTGCATATATCATAAAGGAAACTTGACTGGAAATATTTGTATAATATAATATTTGTTTGAAATATTAACATAAAATAAATCAGATAAATTGATATATTAGATAAGTATTTGGCCATCCTTCTTAAATGCTTAGCCATGTAATTTCTCTACTGCCCACAGTCCAATTAAATTATTGTTCTTCTGTCACAAAATATGTATATTTGTACATATGAAGTTATTGTGCTTTATTAAAAAGTATTAAAAGAGTGCAGATGTATGCATACATGTAGTGTACCATACAGTGATACACCTGGAAGCT
The DNA here is from genome assembly GCF_902827175.1 of Gymnodraco acuticeps. Taxonomy (NCBI): domain Eukaryota; kingdom Metazoa; phylum Chordata; class Actinopteri; order Perciformes; family Bathydraconidae; genus Gymnodraco; species Gymnodraco acuticeps. The sequence continues at coordinate 2,729,505 of NW_022989894.1, forward strand.
GCCGTTTCGCACACGCACACTCATCTACCACTTCATGACAACCTGCCACAATCTCACACACACACACGCAGACCAGATTAGGCATGAAGCCCCCGCTGACATCCTGTTGGCTCTCCACAGGCAACAGTAAACGGCGTCATTAACACAGTGGTAATACAGCCCGTCACCGCACCCTTCTGAGAGAGAAATGTCACCCTCCTCACTGTCCGCTGGCTCCACTCTCAATTAGACTGCAGGGTTTCTTAAAGGAATACACAAAATATCCCCTGCTCGCAGCTACACACACACCCACACACACATATTCTTTAAAGCCACTCACTCATAATGGTGTTCAGGTGCCGTGCAGGGAGCCTTGTATTGAGAGTAGATGATTTAGTCGTCGGTCTTTCTTTTTATAGTGTTTATCCTATCAATTGTTGGCAATTTCCTCTTTTGCTAAGTGCTTTTGAAGAAGGCGTGCAGGCTGTACACTGGGAGCTTGGAGCTGGGGGTGTCGCAGGGAAGAGAGGACTCAGTGTATTAGGGAGTGTATTAAGCACTGCAGGTAGAAACTGCTGTAATTACACAGCACACGGACACTTTGTGAGACACTCGCACACACTAAGACAAGATGACAGCCTCAATTACATAGAAGCAGAGTAGCACAAGTTTTAGATTTGCGTCTTGTTTTGTTTTTTGAGAACAACCGGATAAACTTGAATACAGAAATATCCAATTAGAAAATCCTCTCAACACTTGGCTCAGTGTTGATATGATGGGATTGTTATAAAATGGGTTATGTGTGTCTGTTGTGTGCTTGTGTACATGAGCCAGTTTTCATTCTTCAGATATTGATCCTCGGTTATTCAACACAAACAATGATAAAGACGAGCATTCAGAGGATGATCGATCGCAATATTATTTCAAAGCATTGTCAATGATCCAGTTTTCCTAGTAGTTGATGAGGCTCCTGTGTTTACTGCAATGATACCAAACATTGACATCATTTTGTTAGCACAATCTCCTGTAAGTCTTTCCCTTCGTAGTTGCTCATAGCAATGTTTTCCTCGAGCGAATTTGAAGATTGGTCTCTGTTGACTCACAAGCCTATTTAAAACAAAACGTATTTTCCCAACAGCATGGACGTGCAGGGAGACTACGACCCATGTGATGCCTCTGGATTCATCAGGATTAATGCTGTCAGGTTAGCATCCCTTGCACTATAAGAAATCTCTCAACCGCTGCACAGAACAGTCACAAATGTCTATTAAAGCGACTTGTTCCACATGTTTAGACCTTATTACTAGCTTTTAATCCGCCACCTTATTCTTTGTCCTTCTTCTCCTCCACAGGTTAAGGGAACACCACCGTTTGCAGGGTCTCTCCAGCGTCAAGAAATAACTTGTGCAGTCCTGAAAACCATCTTTCTCTCTTTCCTTCTCTCTCTGCTGCCTTAAGCAGTAGTAGGTTTAGACTTTGTGCTTTTCGCCTTATTGTCTACTGTTAGTCATATTTAGGTATCTAGTACCTATATCTAGTACACTAGCTAGCACACTAGACGCTTTCTGTAAAATGTTAAGCTTCTATTGTCACGAATAGAGAAGAAAAATATAAAAAAATGTTACACAATGCCATGAAAATAATTAGAATTAGATTTGCAGATTTTGGGTGAGCATTTCTTTAGAATGTATTTACTAGTATTTTTATTTTTTTTAGTTTGTCTCCTTTTATGCATCAGTAGGTCAGTACAAATATTGTAACTAGGGAATAATTGTTTCAGGAATAAAGCAGACTGAAATGCGTTTTTTTCTTTTCTCTTTGTGGTAAATAATGAGCATTGCAATGAAGCAAAAACTGGCTATAGAAAACAGCCCCTTTGCGACTAATTGCGTAGGTGATTATTTGTTCTAATTTTTGGCAGACTGCCTATTTATCAGGGCCTGCCTGTTTAACTGTATAGCCGTATATAGTCGCTGCCCCGTGAATATTTCTGGGCAGCGCGGACACTGGATCATATTTACAATATGCAGATGAAGCGGTAGCAGTGCGTGAATTTTGCACAGCGATAGTCAGCATGGTGGTTTGATGATAGCCGCTGGAGCAGAAGTGATGAGGCCATTTCTGAGCTCAAATGGCACAAGTCAGATGGAAAGAAAAAGCAATTGGCCACATATGCATATTCCTTGCATCACAGGGGGTCTTTGAGCTTAGAGAACAGAAGAAAGGGGGGAGAAGCATTTAAATTCAGTATATTATACCTTTGTTTGAATAATCGATATCCTGGTATGAATGGATGTTTTTCTCAGTCTCGCTTATGACCTTTAGACTTAAATGCACACTAACATCAGTTCCTCCATAAATGTAAAATGGCAAATTACAATAATATGACACCACAAATAAGTGATGATTTTTCTGAAAACTTAAAAGAAGTCAAACCACCTGCATAATAAGTTTTAAAGAAGCAGTTTTCACCTCAAACAAGTGGAGGCTTTTCTTATCTAAATCCCATTTCAGTTCATTGGATCAACAAGTGAATGTCAGAGAGAATAAGGACGTGTTCATATAATGTTAAATGTTAAAATCATTACCCCGTCCTTCAGTCTCTGGGACAAAGCAGCTGTTTCTGTGCACCGATCCCCACTGAAAGGTGTCGGTCACGTATTATGTTGCCGGGTACGGTGTGGGCCTCAAGGTGGAGTCCACAGGCACAGGAGACCCCCTGCCAGGTCTAATGGGCAGAGAAGGATCCTCGGACCCTTTCAGTCCTGCTAGAGCCCCTCAGCCCCCGCTCAATTACACGGCAGGCGTCTCAGTCTTTGCCTCGTCAATTACCAACCAGCCCCTGCATTTACTGTCGTGCACACACAGGTTGCAGGATAATCAGTGTCCAAAATTGCCCGGTTAGAATGAGGGCTGGAGAGGTATTCAGATTAGTCAGTCAAGCTGAAGGGGAGGTAGGAGGCATGGGGACAGCTATCAATCTCAATCTGGCTTCAGCGTTTGCAGGGGGAAGATATTTCAACTTTGTTTTTTGGAAAGATATGATCCTGAGAAATGTATACTGGTGTGATAGGGGTCGTGTACAACCTGTGTTTGTTTGGGGAATAGAAAGTTGGTTTCTGTATGAAAGGTCCACTCTGGGACTTATTTAGTAAACAATCTCTGGTTGTCCATGTATGTGGACGCCTAGACTCACATCCCCTTACCCCACTCATTTTCCACGTCTCATATTCCCTCCACCTTCCCCTCCCTCCTCCCTGTCTACCAGCCAGCCAGGTATGAAAACTAGCTTACACCTGACCAAGGGAATTAATCATCCTTGACCCTGGACCAATTACCCCTCATTACCCACTCTGTGTCCGCCTCTCAGGGGAGAGCAGGGTAACAATAGCGCAGCATGAAAGTTGGCGGCGTCACAGGACTGAGCCCTAATGGACAGTCCTGTGCGACCGTGTCTCCTCAGGAGTCCAGGTCGACTAACCTTCAAGTCCTTGTCACTCTCAGACAGCACACGTACAAAGGAGGCCATTGTTCAGGGTCGAGGCCCATGACCTCTTGAGAAGAAGTGCACAGGGCCGCTGGCAAAGAGAGTGCAGCCATGCTGGAAATGGATCCTTCAAGGTTTTGAAACTGAAGCAACACTCGATACCTAGACGTTTGGTGGCACTTTCTAATAAGAGATTCTTTTATAAATAGTTTTTAAGTGGAAACTAATTACTTGAGTTGTTAATGATTCAGTTAAAAAGTTCGAATGCACCTGGGTTCCTAACTTTCTCAGAAGTCTGCAGGTATAAACTTTAACAAGTCATGTTTTAAAGGGTTTACACACTCATTTGACTAATAAGAAGTTGTGGATATTGTGAGAATTCTCTTGACACACATGGACTGTCTGGATTCTCCTTTTCCAGGAGGCTTGACAAAGTTATAACATCCTGACAACCAATATGTGTTTTCATATTAATGCAATTGATCTGTAGCTTCTGGGAATGGTGAATTTAATCTTTATGATGTTTGGAAAATAAATCTCATCTTTACTTTATGGCTTGCCAATTCAAAATCTACTTTCAAATGACTATATAAAAACACTTCACTAGGAAGTATGGGTTTAATTTGTTTTCTTTATATTTGTATTTTATTAGCTTATTTTTTATATATATATATATATATACATTTTTGTGTCTTGTAAATTGAAAATGTCAAATAGGTGCAATGCCAATAAGAATGATGAGTGCAGATTTGTCTCGTCGTTTCAGAAATAAAAAAAACAACTGTGATTTTAGCCTGATGATCTCTCATTATAGCCGAGGGATAACGGAGCTTTCTTAACACGCGTAGTACAACAACAAAAAAATCACCAACATTACATTTATCTGGTTTTCTCTCAGCAACAGTGATATTCATTTTTTGGGACAAAAGGAAATAACGACCTGAACAGAGCACATCAGGATGTTTTATACCCATCAGAATATTTCTCTGTCATTCAATCTGGGCTCTTCAGCTACCTGTCTGAGTGGAAAAGGCTCCCATGCTCACTGACCTTTCCTCTTTAAACACAATGAGACAAGAACAATGACCATGGGGGGTTAATTACCACCAATTAGAGGCAGAAGTGGCTCTCCTGCGCTGTGGTTTGCGTAACCCGAGCGCAGTGAGCTGTATCTGGGCTCCATTAATGTCCGTCAACCCGTCTCCAGATTTCCATAGAATTTATTTTGAACATTTGCTATTTCAATTTGTGATACATTTCATTTAAGTTTCTCATATTGCTGTCATGATTAGATTTTCACGACACAAGTGTTGAGGCCAAAAGCGTCAATGTTGATGATATCAAAGCAATGTAAAACATTTGAAAATACAAAATGCTTTCAATCAAAAACATTTATGAAAATCTTATTTTTTGGGCAAATGTATTACACATTTACTTGTGTATTGGGTGAGTGGGATAAAGCAAGAACAGAAATAAATGAAAATCATTTAAGAGCAGTTGAATCATTTTCATGATATACAATGATATGAATATAAATAAATCATAGTTGTATTACATATATAGTGCAACACCCCAACTTAGATCACTGTTAATTTCATTGCCTCAATCTTTTGTTTGTCTGTTACTTTGCTCTTATAAATATCCCACATTTTATCAGTGCAGTGGTCTCTCAATAAACTGTCAATTACTCCTTGTTTCTAAACATTTCACTTAATGCTTCTTTACTGAGCAGGTAAGGGGTTAATGGACTCTTCCCCTGTGGTTTGTGCTGGAAGCTAATGGGCCTGGCAAATATGAGGTCACTCACTGCTAAGACACAATGAACAATTTACAGAGCAGGATACCATGCTGATAGTGTTGGATTACTATTAATCAATTATTGATATTTATACTTTTTATATCCATAGGTAGAACTATGGAGTCAAATAAAATGTAATGATGATCAGTTCATGTTGTCTGAACTTAAGGAGAACCGTCAGGCTGATCAAACAAACTTTCCTTAATGTGGGAGCTGTGATTTTCAGCAAACCAGGGCAGACAACCTTTTATCAGCTGAGAGGTGATTAGACATTTCCAGCAGTTGTTAGTGGTATTAATTAGTTAATAAAAAATGTGGCTCAGATCGCTGCTTGTGTAAAAAATGCCTTTGATGTATTTGGACAGGGCTGATTTGTCCTAACAGCTGAAATGTCCACTTCATTCAAATTCCTGAAACTTGATCTCCTGCTCCAACATGAAGAGACCATCTGTGAGGAAACATCCAAATAAAGCAGGACACACTTTGCCTTCCAGGCAGCTAACATCCATGCATCCTGTGAGTGTGAGTGCAGTGTTTTTCCTTCATGTCGAAGCCTATTTTCTGGTGTCAAAGGACACCCATACACTGATGTCCTTAAGATCTATAGACAGATGGGACCATTACGGCCAAAGCCCCTGGCTTTGTTTGGCCTGAGCTGGTGATGAAATATTGATGGAAAAATATAAATATTTTGCCTGCTGCTCAATGTTGCCCAACTAAAAGGGTTAATGAGCGTGAGGACTTCAGTCTCCTGTTACAACAAAACGTAGCTCCACCACACACACTGACTAGACTAGTCAGCAGAACAAGAATCAATAACCTTTTGCAAAGATGGATTAAATTACCCTGTTATGGTTGCTAGAAGCTGAATCTGTGTTTATATTGACTATAGGTAACTTATCTTTGGCAATTTGTATTTCTTTTAAAAAAATGTAATCTGACTTTTTGGAAATATGCTGATTTACTTTCTTGAAAGATTTATATTGGCAGAGTGATAGCTCTAACATCAACCCTCATTGCACAGTTACAAGATTAGCCAATCCCTGCATCTGCTAGGGCCATACATCAACATTGTATACGTTGCTTGTTATGGCCATAACAAAAGTAAGGTGTAAAAAAAAAAAGTTGCAGAAGATGATGTATCTGTTTGGACCTGTTGAGCCTGGTACAGTATTGTAGTAGTGTTTGAATGCATTGAAGCTTGCCTATATGAATTGTCACGTACTTTCAGTGAATCAAAGTTGAATGCTAATGTGATCAAACTCACTCACTCAAGTACAGCTGAGGCCAATGGGAAGGCCATTAGCTTTGCAGGGAAATAGTCAGGTACCAAAGTGTTGAAAGAATTCAAAATTTGACAAAATGTAAATTAATTAAAAGTGAGAGTATCTTAGTGGTGATTGAGAAAATGGTGGTGAAGTTGTTGAGATATCTCGGTTAGGGATAATGAAACCGACACATACTGTAGGAAGAATTAGCAAATATTTCAAACCATGCCACTTGCATGGCTTCAAACCACCTTCTCTTGTATCCCCTCCTCCACCTCCCATCTCCTCTGGGGCAGCAGCAGTAATGCAACATGCTGATCTCAAATCAATAGATTTATCTCCCTCATTTGAAAGGGACTTGTCTCCTGCCTCTCCCCTTCCCCTCCTCTCCCGGGGGTGTACTGGTCGGGTTTGTTTGCTGGCACACACTCTGATGTTCTTCGATCTGTTGGCCCGCATGGTGGTGAATGGATGAAGGGCCTATCAGGTTCAAGGTGGCTGTCCTGGTAGCTTTGTCTTCCGCACTCTCAGTAAATCCCTTGGATGATCTAAATGTTTAATGGCGCTGGTTATTTGGTTGTTATGGCGTGTGTTATGATGGATGGTAATGCATTGTAGGTTTTATCTGATGGTGCCTAAATTACACCACAGGGTACGCAGGCTGTTGGGGTTGGGTGTTTAACCGGTCTTTAGTATTGAGCCTAGAAAATACATTAATATATAGGTTTTTTTGTGATCAAATATGTATTGCTTATATCTGTGGCTTTCATTCATATGGTCCATCTCAATTGGCACCTATAGGGAAGGACTTGATATCAACAGCTTACATAATATGCACATTCACAATATACAGTATCACTTGTTGAGTTGGGGTGATTGAAGGTCTAGATTTGGGTTGCAGTGTCGGGCAAAAGAGGAAGTGCATGTGAACGTTCAGTGTTTAACGCACAGAATGAAGAAACTTTAGTTACGTCAAATTCAAAGTACTTAGATGTTAAAAAAAACGATTTATTCCGTGAGTCTTCATCTCATACTTCCATGTCCATTTCTTAATTGGCTTCAACACCACCCTTTTATCATACACTATGTGTAGCTGCAGCAAGGCAATATATAGCCTCAGATGTATTTTATCTAACACATTGACAATCTATTGCTAAATCCCCTTTCCTGATTTCCCAATCAAAGTAAACCAACAACAGAAATGTCTTATTTGCTGTGGTTGTTGTTCGGTTGATAATCGAGAGAAAGAATCATAATTTGGGGCAAAAAAGAAATTCTATGTTAATTAAATGAGTGGCATATTATTTTATCGTTAATCACAGATACAAGTGTATCCTTGGATACCCTTGTTACTCTAAACTGAACTTTATTTAAACGTTGTCTTAAATAAATGTATTTGTATTATGTAAACAAATGACATATAATTGCATTAGGTTAGTTGAAAGCAATAATATTAAGTTTAAATAAAAAATAGTAGGTTCAACTTAATACTATTGCTTTCACTAACCTAATACAGCTATGTGGAAGCTGTTGACATAAAACATTTAACCCTTGTATGGTGTTCATATTTGTGTTACTCAGCCAGTGTTCGTGGGTCTGGTGGACCCGCTGCCTTTTGGGGCTTCAATTCAACACAATCAAACTATTTTATGTTAAAATACTCAACAGATGTTTACTTCAGCAAGCAAAATAAACAACATAATACAGTGGGGCAAAAAAGTATTTAGTCAGCCACCAATTGTGCAAGTTCTCCCACTTAAAAAGATGAGAGGCCTGTAATTTTCATCCCAGGTACACTTCAACTATGAGAGACAGAATGGGGGGAAAGAATCCAGGAAATCACATTGTAGGATTTGTAATGAATTAATTGGTAAATTCCTCGGTAAAATAAGTATTTGGTCACCTACAAACAAACAAGATGTCTGCCTCTCACAAACCTGTAACTTCTTCTTTAAGAGCCTCCTCTGTCCTCCACTTGTTAACTGTATTAATGGCACCTGTTTGAACTTGTTATCAGTATAAAAGACACCTGTCCACAACCTCAAACAGTCACACTCCAAACACCACTATGGCCAAGACCAAAGAGCTGTCAAAGGACACCAGAAACAAAATGGTAGACCTGCACCAGGCTGGGAAGACTGAATCTGCAATAGGTAAGCAGCTTGGTGTGAAGAAATCAACTGTGGGAGCAATTATTAGAACATGGAAGACATACAAGACCACTGATAATCTCCCTCGATCTGGGGCTCCACGCAAGATCTCACCCCGTGGAGTCAAAATGATCACAAGAACGGTGAGCAAACCCCAGAACCACACGGGGGGACCTAGTCAATGACCTGCAGAGAGCTGGGGCCAAAGTAACAAAGGCTACCATCAGTAACACACTACGCCGCCAGGGACTCAAATCCTGCAGTGCCAGACGTGTCCCCCTGCTTAAGCCAGTACATGTCCAGGCCCGTCTGAAGTTTGTTAGAGAGCATTTAGATGATCCAGAAGAGGATTGGGAGAATGTCATATGGTCAGATGAAACCAAAATAGAACTTTTTGGTAAAAGCTCAACTAGACGTGTTTGGAGGAGAAAGAATGCTGAGTTGCATCCAAAGAACACCATACCTACTGTGAAACATGGGGGTGGAAACATCATGCTTTGGGGCTGTTTTTCTGCAAAGGGACCAGGACGACTGATCCGTGTAAAGGAAAGAATGAATGGGGCCATGTATCGTGAGATTTTGAGTGACAACCTCCTTCCATCAGCAAGGGCATTGAAGATGAAACGTGGCTGGGTCTTTCAGCATGACAATGATCCCAAACACACCGCCCGGGCAACGAAGGAGTGGCTTCGTAAGAAGCATTTCAAGGTCCTGGAGTGGCCTAGCCAGTCTCCAGATCTCAACCCCATAGAAAATCTTTGGAGGGAGTTGAAAGTCCGTGTTGCCCAGCGACAGCCCCAAAACATCACTGCTCTAGAGGAGATCTGCATGGAGGAATGGGCCAAAATACCAGCAACAGTGTGTGAAAACCTTGTGAAGACTTACAGAAAACGTTTGACCTCTGTCATTGCCAACAAAGGGTATATAACAAAGTATTGAGATTAACTTTTGTTATTGACCAAATACTTATTTTCCACCATCATTTGCAAATAAATTCTTTAAAAATCAGACAATGTGATTTTCTGGATTTTTTTTTTTTTCATTTTGTCTCTCATAGTTGAGGTATAGCTAGGATGAAAATTACAGGCCTCTCATCTTTTTAAGTGGGAGAACTTGCACAATTGGTGGTTGACTAAATACTTTTTTGCCCCACTGTATATGGTTAATATTTGCCCTTTTACATTTGTTCACATTAATGAATAAAAGTGCTACTTGTTTTTTTGCCCGCTGACCGGCTGGTCCTGTGGCTCATCTTTTTTTTGCAACTAGCTGATGCTCAATTTCATCCTCTTCTTCAAAGTCACTGTCAGACTCAGTATTCTCAGAAATGTGATCCTCACATTCTGAAGCCTCTTCCTCTACATCATCATCCAATGGTTCTCTCTCTTCCAGAAGCATTTGCAAGGCCCTCTGAGCAGAGAATCTATTGGCCATCTTGATCAGTTGTGATAAGGACCCAAACTGGCGAAGCTTTATTTATTGTGTCTCGCCCCAAATGTGCAGCTTGGATAGAGTGTGAAAAAAAGATTGGTTCCCGCAAGACATAATGCTGGAATGTGAGAGCAGACAGGTGTCCGTGCTTGAATCTATCAACACTGTTGCAACCTTGAATGGCAGGGGCAGAAACACAACAGTCTCACACACACACTAACACACACACACACACACACACACACACACACACACACACACACACACACACACACACACACACACACACACACACACACACACACACACACACACACACATAACCTACACAGGGGGTGATATGTTCTTCACTGAAACTTAGCCAAGGCCATTGAGTGTGGGTTTGAGAAAATAACCCGAATACCATACAAGGGTTAACTAAAGTCAATGTTTTATATTTTCAGTGTAAAAGTTAATAAAGCATGCAAAAGAAAAAGTAGTAATTTCAACAAAATGTAATGCATTGTCTTCAGGGCATCACTCTGTCACTGCTACACATTGTTGTGTCCTTTGAGTCAAAACAAGTATAGTCTGTTCCTCTTTGTTTGCGTGAAACGAGAAAGACTTGTTTTGCTTCATGGGACTTGTGGATGCATTGCCACCTTAAAGCTGTTCCAACCGTATACTTTTGTTGAGCATTACTTGCCGCTTTGCACCTCAGTGAGTATGAAAGACACAGCAGTAGGTGAGGGTTTTGTGCTGAAAGCAGATTCAGCACCAACAGAGTAGCATCAAAGATAGATTCCACTTTTAAAAAGCCTCAGAGCCCCGTAAACTGGGGGGCTTAAAGTGCTGTGAAAGAATCACAACACTGCTTTGCTTTGGATGAATAAAAAAAACACTCTGTCCATCTCTGCTACACCCTGCCTGTTGATGTGCTTTTATTTTTGTCATGCCTGGTGTTTGTGTTGGAACCATTATCCTTAAGAAACTATTTTCTGAGGCTTGTTGTGTGGTCGCGGCAGAATTACCTGCAACAACACTCTTTGTCAATTCACCGTGCCGAGAGCTCACAAATAAGACCATTTAGCTATTATTCCCTCTCAGTCGCAGAAACACGCAACAAAGTAAACATTTATAAGGAAGATGGCTGGGCAACAGTGGGAGAGGAGGAAAATGGGACAGGTGGAGAAAGGGATGAAGGAAAGAGGAGGAGGAAGGCGGTTATTGGAGCCAGGGAGGGGTCATGGTGTCCCAGTGGAGAGAAATAGTGGAAAACATCCGTAATTTTCACCGCGGGATCCCATGTAATTGAGTCATTTAAAATACAGATACAGAGCTGAATCAAAGCAAAGTGGCTTGTGGAGGAGGAGGAGGAGGCTGCAAAGTGAAATAGAAGAGAGGTAAAAACAAGGATGTAGAAGTGTATGTGTCCTATTATTGGACAAAGCTGGTCTGTTTATCCTTTTCATCTGTCAATCTTCTCCCTCAAGAACAGATAAGAGATAAGATAAGACGGGAGGGATGTCATTGTCCTCCATCTACAGTTCAGTGCAGCTCATAGAAAACTACATGTGTTCCCTTGTGTGTCCCGGTTATCAAAAGAATATAGGGATGGACATCAGGTGCAAACAACAAGATACAAAAGCAAGGACAGAAGATACAAGACAAGAAAAATACACACATTTTGCAAATACAGTTAAAAGAAGTGACGTGATCAACAACTTTTTAAAACTGTTTACATTTGTTGTTTGTTTATCCTTTATGTTACTTCAACTTCCTGTTCTCTTTATTCACTTTCTTATGTTTTTATTTGCAGAAAGCGCCCTTTTAATCTCTTTTGTTTTGTTATTTCAGTCTGTGGCTTTCTGTTGCTGATGCATTATCACTTAACCTTAACACAGGTTTGATATTCTTATTTTTATTTCACTGACAGAGATTTAAACTCAGTTAGCAAAGTATGTATATTTCTGAATTACTGCAAAAGTTCATACAAATCTACATAACAAATAGATAATTTGACTGCTGCTAGAACAATACATTGTAAAGTGGCACAACTAATGCAAGTTTTAAAGGATGCTACAGATTAGACTTCAAATGTGTCCAATGTCTTTTTCAAATATGAACATGTTACACGCACTTTCTTTAATGTGCTGCTTTCCCCTGCACCAACAATGTGTTCATGAATGAAAGCTGAGCAGGGATACCTCTGAGGTCTCCGGATGAAACACTATCCGTTTCTTGTATCCTGCCTTTAGAAATGTACGCCCATAGCAGAACCGTGGCAATTATAAAGCAATTACAGTTTCATGTGGCCTGTTCTTTTGAGATTGAGGAAGAGAAAGGAGGAGGTAAAAGCTCAGTTAAAAAGAGTAAGTGTGCTAATATTGATGTTCCTTTTTTTATATATATAAATGCTGTGTTGTCCAGCTGGGGATGTATTTCACCTGTCTAACCATAAAACCTCGGATTTTCTTATATCATTTATTGAAATGAAAATAATTCAAAAAGATATGGTGATTTCTTGAACTTTCAAATCTTGAGACTGAAATGCTTTGCTGAAGATAGGATCAATTGATGACAGTGAACAAGAAGCTATTCTCTGCAGGACAATGGCGGAGAGGAAGCTATGTGTGTGTGTGTGTGTGTGTGTGTGTGTGTGTGTGTGTGTGTGTGTGTGTGTGTGTGTGTGTGTGTGTGTGTGTGTGTGTGTGTGTGTGTGTGTGTGTGTGTGTGTGTGTGTGTGTGTGTGTGTGTGTGTGTGTGTGTGTGTGTGTGTGTGTGTGTGTGTGTGTGTGTGTGTGTGTGTGTGTGTGTGTGTGTGTGTGTGTGTGTGTGTGTGTGTGTGTGTGTGTGTGTGTGTGTGTGTGTCACTTGATCAGTCTGCTACGGTATCTAATTCACACAGGCTTGGTCAACACTAACTCAATTCCCACCGTTCGATCGGCAGGATGCCAGAGACCCACACCTGCTTCAACTGCCTTTACTTTCCACGGTGTTACACCAGAATGGGGCTGAATTCATAATAACTATTTATATGCATGTATTTGCAGGCTGTATATGACGACCACCCTTTGATATCAGAGCTCTAAAATCACTTCCCAGCCACCTTGAAGACATTGGACCGCACATGGTAGCAATATGTTAGCGGAGCTGGGATCATACTTCAGTCATGCTAAATTGGAGGTCTTCATTTAGAGGTGCTGGCCTGGGAACAGCCTTCAGCTCCCACTTAATTTCCTTGCCTCTTTTTTGGAGGTGATAAAATGCCCCGGGCTGACAGGGAAGGGAAATTGATATCTGTATGAATGAATGTCTGAAAGATACAACATGCCAATCTGCTTGTCTCAAGTTCGAGGTCAATTGTCCCTTTTAAAGCAGCTGCAGGACCATGTTGTATTGCAGTTATAAGTGTTAGCAAACTGCACATGTTATCAAATATATTATAAGCTTTAGGCTAGTGCATTTACTTGTATTGCTTATGCCGTTTCATGTTTTTGACCTAAAAGATCTGATAGATTTGAAACCTTTAATATCAGGTCGAAGGCACCACTATTCATAGGTCCCAAAATGATCCTGATGCGTTATTCCTGAAGAAAAGCTAAACACCTAAATAACTGTTTCTAAAGCTGTTGGACCACACATTTAAGGTTGAACTTTTCTCATTGAGGTTTGGATACAATTTATGGGCCAGGAACAGTTTTGCATAAACAGTTTGAAAATGTGCAGCAATGTTACTTTCTTCTGTCTGGCTGCTGGCATTTTCCAGATGTGCATCAATAGATGTTTCCACATGTTCAGCAAGGAAGAAAAGTAACAATATTCCACAATGTTCATTCTGTTGTGTTAGATGGGATTTATTTTTATTCTGACTCGACAGCTTGCGTTGTTAGGGCCTATAAATAGCAAAAATATGTTTATAACATCTATGTGGCTCTGTAGAGGGAGCTGTGTGATGTAAGTTGAGGCTCTCTGTTGTTGTTGTTGTTGTTGTTTTTTTACAACACTATGGAAACTCAGTAAATTTAGAAATATAGGCTCAATGCAATATTTTGGAAAGCAACTCTTGCTGATGTTGTGTAACCTCAGAATGACAGAAAGTCCAAAGAGAAATTTGATGAAGGCATCAGTAAGCATCACATCCTGGATGTTGGTATATAATGATGTCTTCTTATAATCTGTTTTCTAATAATAGTTTTTTAATTTGTTTTATTTCATGACCATTTACATGTATGGAAAGTTAAGCAAATTGAGTATAGGCCTATATTGAGGCTGAAATGGATCCAGCTTCTCCAATATGATGATAAGCTGATTCCCTGTATTTCAATAACATTGTAAACTCAAATATCTTTGAAATTAAGTTTAGAACAAAAATAAAAATCATTTTTCAGATATCATATTGGGCTTTGAGAAACTCTGCAGCTAAACAAGCTAATTATGTTTGTATTAGGCCCTACACTGTTTAGTTTCTCACTTATTAAGACTTTTAACCAATTCAATATAGCAATTAAATACATTTCAATCAGGCATGGTAACTAAACATATTTATTTTGTGTTACAAAAACAAAATACACTCTTGTTATGGTAAACATGAACATGTTTTCATTTAACTTTATTTAAGAAAAAAAATCTATACATCAAAAATTATATACACACAAAACAGGGTTAACCACATAAACAGTTTTTAAAAAAAGGAAATATTCAAAGAAATAAAGAAAGAGATATAAAGAAAATTGTGATGGTAACATTTCAAGTAAAAATATTTATCAAACACACAAACATTGGGTTATAGCCATAGACTGTATACATATATATAAATATATAGCCTAATTTTTAATGGTGGTGCCATGTTGTTGTAATTCTAACAACAAATGTGGAACATTTGGTTTACAGTCAATCCATTTCTTATTTTGAATGTGAGATTTTACCAAAAAATAAAGTTAGTTTAGTATAAAATGTTATGGTAAAAGATGTTCCTAAAGTGTGGGTTTTGATGAATCTCGCGAGATCTTGTGGCTCGCGATGCTTTGGCATGGCACGTGTGCAGCTCCTTTTTTCTTTTTTTTAAAGTGTGGCTCTCAGCTGCCGAGGCGGATGATGATGATGGCGGAGCTGGTTCAGGGACAGGCCTCGGTGGCTCAGCCCGGAACGAAAGATGACTTCGCAGACACAATACGCCGGGTCCGACAGGTAAAACCGGACACACGGTCACCGCTTTCGGACCGCAGACAGCGAGTTTGACAGCTGGGCTGGGCAGGACTTTGGTCACCCAGGACCCCCCTTACTACAAACACTCCTCATGCATGCACCCAGCTAGCTAGCAAGCTAACGTTAAGTAGCCTAGAGAGCATAGCTGAGGGGACAGATTAGAGTTAACTCGGGACAGAAGACGTGTTAAGTAGCCGTGTCAAAGCTGTCAAAACCACCACACAAAGCCATGTCACACGCAAAAACACGAAGGCCTCTTGTGATGTCGAAGTTTGTGCAACTTTTGTAAGTTAAGCCGACAAACTGCAACCTGTTGTCAAGCCACATAAGTTGCAGTTAGCTTAGCATGCTAACTTACTATCAGAAGTTTGATACCCTGCAGCTCGACCCACAACGTGACCAAAGATGATAATGAGGTTAAACACGAAGCCTGGACACGCTGTCAAAAAGTTAGCGTGCTAGTTTTGAAGTCCTCAGTTAGCTGAAGTATAACCGGCTGTTGCCCCAGTTAAAGAGACGCACTGAGCTTAATCAGTGATCACATGCAGTACTAACGCTTACACTCCACCATTTCCCTTCAGCAACTTACAAATAACCATGTGTATAAAACGTGTTGCGTATTTTCAGCGTAATATAAATCACGTGTGGAAGCTAGCTTGTGTTAGCTAGCTAGCGTGTGTGGTACTCTGTGTCCTAATGGCAGCAGCCTTGGAGTAAGGCCATGTATGTAATGTAACGTCATCTGTTCAAAGAAGCCCCCCTCCACTCCTCCTGTTGAGCTCACTTGGATTTTTCCATTGCTGCCCGGAAAATACCTGAACATTTCATTAAAAAAGCTTTCTGTATTTCAATTCTTCCCCTGTTTACCTGATATTCAGATAGTAGTGACTGTAGCAGAGAGGGTCACAGTACTTATGCTGTAATAGAAGATAAGTACACACTGCTGCTGTTAATAGTTTGTAAATTGGACTTTAGTCATACAGCTACCAGTTGAGCTCCCCTGTGTATATTTTAACATATGAACAAATGAAATGTCCCTGCATTTTTGAACCCCTTAATCTTAAGCAATAATTTAGGACATTTGCTTTAATTTTTAATTGTACTCCCATTTTAAAACATGACATTTCACATACATGTCTAAGTGTATGTCATGATGCTTTTAAAGCCCCCTATGACATCTCCTTAGACTTTCTCACACATATGATCATAAGCAGTTTGACAAGATGTCAAATCAAAACCACAAGCTGCAGGAACATGTCACCTCTTAGCAATCATAAAACAGGTTATACGAGATTAAATTGTGGGCAGTAACCTCACTCTTGCATCATTAATTGCAGAAAGCCATTGATACTGACGTTAATAGTCAAAGATAAACCTCAGAATAACTTGCATACTGGCTATTTATGTCTGCCCATTTGTGTCTGATGGTAATTTGTGGATTTACCTCTACTTACCTTATAGAAACATAACTAGTCAAGTGGTTTTGCATGTTATCATATGACATCCATGTGGCACAAGTCTCAAAAATAGGAAGTGGAAGATTGTTCTTTGATTCTTTACACTCCATACATTTAAATCTTTAAGATGCACGCACTGCTTTGTAATGCATTTCATGTAATGTTCAGTGTTTGTTTTACTACCTAACTTTTATTAGAGCCGGCAAAACCAAAGCACACAAAAAGTCCATTAACTCATTAGCCTAAATCACAGGATGTTGACCTCCTAGGCAGTAAGCCTATCATTTTCCTGTAGCGTTCTTCCTCCTGCTTGTCGCTATTGTTATGTGTATTTATTTATGTTTATTTCCAGGACCTTTGTGTCATTAAATGTACCTATCCCGATCTTAAACACTAGGATTGACATAGCTCTCTGTAAATCAATAATAAACATAAAAGTACATTATTTTAAAGAAGACCACATGAGTGAGTAGTAGTAGTAGTAGTAGTGAGTGTCATGAATAGTGAAGTAGATTGGTGACAAAACAGTTGTGCCACATTGCCCAATGGACAAGGTGTTCTTGGACCCTAAATATAAACTATACATACTTTGGTTCCACATGTGACCACATGTCACAGGATTTTCATCCAATCCTCAGTGGTGTTTACCCAGAGGCCTCAGTATAAGTCAACAGGTTTGAACTGTCAGAAGGTTTGTAAAAGGCGTTTGTTGTCACTAAATCCACCAGACTGCTGCCTCTGGTGTGTGTGTGTGTTTATGTATACAAAAATGCTTCTTTTTATAATTTGAGGTACACTTGCGTGAATCTGTATCAATTAGACAAGATACATTTGTCCTAGTTAGTTTAAGGGCTTTAATCCTCTAAGCTGGCAGGCTTAGTGCATATGTATACTTAGTGTTGTTGTTTTTTAATATAAAGAAAGATTTCTGTTTTCTGTATGTGATTTCAAACGAGCTTAATTCATCATTATACTTAAGACCCAGTCTACACTAAACTTAAACAAATAAATATAAACCACATTTGTCAACAGTAATGTTTTCATAAAGGTCCTGCCACAGTGAAACACCTGAAAGGTAGCAAAATGGTTGAATCACTTGTCTTTCCTCATTTTCAGTCGGTTAATAAAAAACGGCAAATCACAGCTAAGATTACAACCCGACACGTCTGTTGAATCTTCGCCCTTTATCCCACTGCTGCTCTCTGTCCCTTTACTTTGTTTTTAATACAGCACTATTCTGTTGTTCATATTTATGTGTTTATGTTTTAAAGACAAATAAACAGTTAGTTGTTCTGACGAGAGGAAAAAGTTAATCAAAGTGATTTAATACTGGCTCATAAATACTTGACACTGCTGCGCTGTGGTGCTTAGAGATAACTGATTAGACTTGGCATCTTTTTGTAAAAGCTATTTTTCTTCCTGTGTATATACTATAACTTAAATCGTGCATTTAAGATTGATCCACTGTGGACATTGTCTTGCGTAATTAGGGCGTAGGACAAATATATAACCTCTTTATAATGTAAAAAGTGCTATCAAGCTGGGCTCTGTACAGATGCATGCATTTGGATTAAAGTGTTTCCAGTGCATGACATTAAGGATGTTGGGAGATGGCCCTGTGGGCCATCTAAGCTAATTTACAGATGGCCCTGAGCCCAATAGAGATTGCCCTGAAAAATGCGCGCGGACGAAATGACGCATGAAGGGTTTGGGGGGCCTCCCCCTAGAACATTTAGATTTTTGCAGGTCTTAGATGCTGTCTGGTGCATTTTCTAGACTGAATTATAAGATGAACCACCACAATATTATATTGTACAATTTCAATTGTATTCTTCATTTCACTTGTTTGTTTGTTCTTGTTTGTGTTTGCTCGCTTGCATGCCCTGCATAGCTATAAGAAATGCTTAAGTTGGTCAAGACACTTTCCATCTGATGAAGGCAAATGCCTTCCCAGATGTAAAAAAGTAGAAAACATTACATTCAGTTATAACTGCCAAAACAAACATTATTTACTAGGGATGCTCCGATCGATCGGTCACCGATCGAGATCGGCCGATACTCACTCTCTCCCGATCGATCGGTGCTCTCTAAACATGCCGATCGCGAGAACCGATCGCATGACGTAAAATACATGACACTTTTCTCTGTGTGCGGCAAAACAAGCTCGCCAAAATGGCTTCACCGGTCTGGCAGTATTTTAAGGTGTCCGAAAAAGACAGTAAAATAGCGGTATGCAACGTGTGTGTGAAGCAGAAATCCTGCAGCTCCGCCCGCCGGACCGGTAAGCGGAGCGAAACACACAAGAGTTAGACCTAACACTAGGGGTGTAACGGTTCACAAACATTTCGGTTCGGTACGTACCTCGGTTTTTTGGTCTCGGTTCGGTACGTTTTCGGTACAGCAGAATTTTTTTATTATTATTATTAAACTGAATATTCACTCAAATAAATACAAAATATAATAAAATAAACATTAAGGTGCAGCATTTCGATGAACTGAAATAATCTGTATTTGAACTGTACTAGCACCGAAGCAACCAGTTTGACATTAGAACTTGCTTGTCATTGTATTTTCATGTTTTTTTAAAGAAAAATTAACTTGTCCACATTGCTTGCCGAAAGGGCAGATCTGCTGGCACTAACAATGTCTCCTGATGTGGAGAAAACCCTCTCGCTAGGGACAGAGGTAGCAGATACAGCCAGGTAGCGCTTTGCTAACATGGCAACATAAGGATATTTGGTGTTTGTAATAGCTTTGGCTCGGTCTGATCTTTCTGCGAGTGGTGGAGGCTTACATGCTAGCGGGAGTTGGGTTTGCACTTCAGTCTTTTTTCTTTTGGTACCGGTGATATTCACGTTCGGGTGATGCCTTTTCAAGAGTGTGCAAGTTTGATGTATTGCCAGCCGCGTAACCAATTTTAGTTGAACAATGCCGACAAACAGCTTTGGTTTGGTCCACCTGTCTTTGTCCGTCATCCTTGTACGTAACTGCGAAACCAAAATGTTCCCAAACCGGAGACTTCAATGATGCTGGAGGATTTTCGAGCTCAACTTTATCTGCGTTCGCCATTAATTTGACAGTTCCTCAAATTACTGACTACATTTGAACGCATCCCTCTGACCAGCTCATCCAATGAAATGACTTGCTCGCTCTATGACGCGTTGAACCCAATGTGAGCAAATTACTCTGAATGCTGCGACGCAGTACCTGAGATTACTTCCAAAAAGTTATTCACGTTCTCAATTTTTTACGTTTAACGTTATATTCGTTCGGCACACTTCGGTACACACTTGTACCGAACCGAAGGGCCCGTACCGAATAATTTCGGTACGGGTACGTGTACCGTTACACCCCTACCTAACACACTTAGCTATTTTATCTACCTCTGGAACAAGCTAAACTAGTCATTATAAATATATGTATTCTTCACTGTCGGGTCACTCATTACTGGATCAGTGAGCTGCATGAGATACTGACAGGCTGTCAGAGGGGGGAGAGAGGAAAAGAGAGCGCTTCCGCTCATTTCTCCCGTGTTATTATCCAAAGTGAATGTAAACTTGAATAATGTACATCATTTGAATGTAATAATTAAGTTGATTGTTGTTTGTGGAAGCTCCAGTGAATGAGCCCCATTAACTGAGTTTTAAACATCACTTTAAATGGAAGATTTAAAGTGATGTTTAAATCTTCCATTTAGGCCCCGCCCACTCGATCGGATCGGCGATCGGTATCGGCCGATACTGATTCCGGCGATCGGCCCCGAAATTGCCGATCGGAGCATCCCTATTATTTACACTATTATGGCCCCTGTTAAAAATGTTTGTAATGTTATCTACTGTAAGTTGGTCGAACGAATGCCTCCTCATCCGGAAGCTGACCGAGCAGACCCGAGCAGCAGTCGAGAGGAGCCGAGCGCATCCGCGAAGCACACAAAATGGCGACGTCAGAGTTCCCGTTAGCCGGCAAATCTAAATCTCTTTGGTCAAAATGTCCAGTCAAAATAATTTCCCTTTAGCGCAATACCGCTTCAGTTGCGCCACTTATGTGACAGACAAGAAGAGTATGTGACAGACATGAATAATCAATTCTAATGTCTAACACTTAATGTGGAGAAAGATGTCCTGTATGGGTTGATTGTGCGTTGATCTGTTGGTAATGCCTCGGGGTTCCGGTGGGCATGTAAACAAATGCATAATGCTGCGCTATACTTTGTGGCCTCACCCGGTTGCATAGCGACACTTATTGTTTAGGTGTCTTTTTAATAAGCAGGTAGTCATATCATTAGCTAGAACTAGCTGGATCTGATCGATATGGACATAAACGCGAGTGAAGTCTAATCTGACGGGAGAGAGAGATCAGCTGCTGCTGACGAGTCGACACGCAGCTCTGCATGATCACATGCAGCGTGAGCGGACAAAACACACACTTCAGGTTAGAATATCACACGTAGCTATTTTAATTACCTCTCAAACTACCGTAACTAGTTATAGATATGTTTAGTTCTACTGTCGGGTCACTCATTACTGGATCCGCGAGCTGCATGATACTGGCATAATAGATTGCCCGATCGGGCAACCAGCAGGTGAGGCTTCATTGCCCGATCGGGCAACCAGCAGGTGAGGCTTCATTGCCCGATCGGGCAACCAGCAGGTGAGGCTTCATTGCCCGATCGGGCAACCAGCAGGTGAGGCTTCATTGCCCGATCGGGCAACCAGCAGGTGAGGCTTCATTGCCCGATCGGGCAACCAGCAGGTGAGGCTTCATTGCCCGATCGGGCAACCAGCAGGTGAGGCTTCATTGCCCGATCGGGCAACCAGCAGGTGAGGCTTCATTGCCCGATCGGGCAACCAGCAGGTGAGGCTTCATTGCCCGAGCTAAATACTAGATAGGCCATCGGGCAGTCGTTAATGTCGAGCCCTGGTTTATGATAAACGTAAGAAAGAAAATTACTTCATATTTGCCTCTCACTAAACAAGCAATAGATATGTGCAGAACAATGATGACTCGATAGCAATTTGAACACCACAAGTCACTTAGGCTTGTAAATAATAATAAAAAGTTCCCTTTATCTTCTGAACAAAACCTGGGATATAAATTCAATATATCGCTAAAAATACTGTTAAAACAATGAAAACATACACCTACAGTTTTCTGTAATAAAAACGGGTTTTAAAACCAGCAGGTGTTCGGGTAGATGCTTCTCGGGTATCTACCCAGCTGTAGTTAACCATATCTGGGAATAACACTAATTGCACTCAAAATGTAAGCATTTTTCCATCTCAAATGCTTTCCAGGCTGCTTGACATGCACAGCTACAGAAAAGTCATGGAAAACATCAACCCCACACACCTGCTTCCTTTTCTGTGTCTTTATTTCCACCGCTCCCCTCTCACTTCCACCGGTGGTTCTCTGAAGTAGATAATCATCCCTGAAGGTGATGGAGGACTTTAATTGCTGTCAAGATATTTTCATATTGTGAAAGAAATTCCAGTCGGGCACAGATGTCAATTTTGTGTAATTTTCTGAAATGCTATACTTTAGTGTGGATGAAGAGGTGGCAGATTAACGGGTAGTGGAAAATGCTGTTGGCACTCTTGTGCAGATTTAAATGTCCATCACGGCACAGCTCAAGCATCTACTTTAGGCTGGCAAGTGGATCATTATAAAAGTAGACATATATTGGTTTTTACTTAAACTTAGCCGTAATGCACTCGTCTTGAAGTTTTATGCGGGGGAACGTCTTTCCTCCTTTGCTGCATTTAGTCAACTTTCCCACTTCCCTTTCTGCCGTCTGATAAAGTTATTTAATTGTAAAAACTGGTTGTAACTTTCTTGCAACTTGTCTCCAAGCAAATCCAATTGTTTTAGTAATTGACGTGTTGTGATGATCCGTGTTGTCTGTCAGTGCAAGCATAACAAAGTGATGTTAGTCAGTGATAGCTGGCCCATGACGGATGTTTTGTGGAAAGCAGCGGTAGCCTCAACAGGAACTACAGCAGTCTCCTTCTAGCTGCTGTAATGATTTACAAAGTGCAGTTTTCAGCTGCTGTCAAAAAGATAACACAATTTCACAGCTAACGTGATGCTTTTAAGAAAGCAGTAAGAAAAGAGAATGTGTCACTTTCATCATGAAGGGTTGTCTCTGAAAGGAAATGTGCGTTCAAAGAGAATATCATCACATATCCACTTTTCACCTTTTATTCCATCTGTCTTACTGTGTTGGGTCTCCAGATGGCAGCCAAGATGGGAGGAGACCAGATGCCCAACATGAACAGTTCCCCTCCGGTCATAGACCCCTCCCTCTACGGCTTTGGAGGCCAAAAGCGCTCACTAGACAATGGAGGTAAGCCCTCACACACATGCTTATCACGGGTGCATGTCGGCTGAATGTCCTGATATATTTATATACTCGCAACCACTCTGTCTAATGCTTTAGCTTTTATCCTTTCTAACATACATTTTCTAGCTGTTCAGACTATTATTTTTTCAGTTTGGGAAGGATCTTTCCCTTACCAGTCAGCTACAAGTTGTGAATGAACACGATTTCAGTTCAAACCAAAGCTTCAACAGTGATGGTTTGGAGCAATTAAGGAAATATCCCAATGTAGCATTTCACTTTTTTTGAGACTTGTGAAGTATGCAAAACGGCCCCTACATAATAACAACCTTTTGTTTACCTTTTGGTAACTCACTAAAACGTGCATGTATGTGTCCCCTTTAGTCTTTACTAATGTGCTGATAAATTTGTTTGCTTATGAAATAATTGTAAAGTATTTATATTTATTTGATCGTCTTCTTTTCCAGAAGGTAGGGACACTCTTTTTTTTTTTTTTTATCCATCAACAGACAACACTGATTACTTGCTTAGTATCTCTACTTACAAACTAAATTTGTAATGTGTGTGGGCACTGACTAGCCAATGGAAAATGAACTAAACTGGTTTTTATTTCTATAAGGAACCACAACAATGGAGAAGTAATTTGACCACCATTGAGTTGTTGACACATTCTTCATGCAAATACCTGGCTTTGAACAAAACGCACAATGGGTTTTTCCATTGCATACCTAGTGGTCAGCAACTCTACAAGGTACACTTTAAAGGTTATCTCAAGGAGGGATAATAAAGCACATTACATGTGTTGGAGGGAATGAAGCCACAGTTACTACTCACTCTGAAATTAGAGCCATGGTTTTGTGTTTTCATATTTGTTTGGAGTATTAAGTATCTGACGGTGCAGTGTAGTGAAAGAAGATTCTACTTGCTGTGCCTGCACACATAACACAGATTTGATCCATCTCATATCCATGAAGGGGAAGCGGTCGTCATTTATCCCGTCCTCCTGTTATCTTGTCACGGTTGTTTGAATGATGTCCAGCACTGAATGCATGGATAGATAAATTGTTGCAGTTCTGGTTTATCTTTATTTGATGCACTGTTGTTTTCAACCATTTGTCCTCAGTTTTTCTTCTTTGAAGTTTGTCCACAAATACTTGTGAAATAACAGAATTGGTATCTTTCTAGTTCTTGAGTTAGCTCACTATTAAGTTATTGAATTAGTCAAATAGTTCAAAACATAATACATAAAGTTGTAATTTTTGTTTTTAATCAACTTTCTAACGTTTTTGTAATGCTTTTCTATTTATAATTTTTTGACACCAATATAATTAGTATAATACTTTTTTAAAAACTAGATTCCAGTGTGGGTGGCACAATATTTAACATTTGTGAGTGTTTAAAGTAAAAAAAAGTCCAAGTATATTGTAAAAAACGATGTAGTAATTTTCTAAAATATTTGACCTTTTTGTTTGGTGTTTTTTGCCTTTTTAAAAAATATTTTTGGCTGATGATATCTTCAAAATATGGCAACAGACAATTCAAAAAAACCTCAACAGAATCTTCAAATGGAGAAAAAAAAAAAGGGACGCTTGGTTCAGCCCTACAAAGTATACAAATAGACTTTATTTTACCGTCTTGTCTTTGTATGAATTCGGTGCACCCTCCTGCTTTATATTCATAGCTGTTCCATTCTCAAGCGTTAACCCCGGTGCATTTCCAGAGGAAGTGAAATCAGTGCAAACGACCATAAAATTGATTTGAAGTTGCTAGATATCAACTCAGGTGTTCATGTCCATGGCAGCACATCCTCCACTGACCCTGCAGGCCCCTTGCCTGGTGCTACATGTCGAAATTCAATTCAGGACCAGCAGCCGCTGACCTGAACTCTCTCTCTTCTGAACGGCTCTGATTGAAACACTCACTCAAACACTCACAGGCCTGATTACCATGCGGCTGAAAGCCCCCCGCTGCGGGTCAGACACAAACACGAAGGACTGGCAGAAACATATCCATCTGCTCCCGTCCCCTCCAGACATGACGCACTCTTTTTATTCTGCTTCAGTGTCATTTCCACAGATATTCAAAGTAGTATTCATCTTCAACCATGATCTTACATTTTAATTGTTTTCTCACCTCTCTCAGTAGGGAACCACCTCGGTGCAATGGTACATCAAAGGTGAGCAGAAATACTCACATCCCTGTTTATGTTCCTTTAAATGCCCTTTATGTATTACTGGTGTTTACTCTGTGCCTCAGTTCAGTAGTTTTAGGATGCATTATTCTGTGTTTTCTCAACAGCCCTATATTTGTAATACACTTGATTTTTTTCATTTGCTAACTTTTCTCTCTGCAAATCGTCATTTGCTGTAAGCAGCAAATGTTTGGCACTTTCTCTGTAACTCTGTAAATGTCCTCTCTGTGTGACGATTAAAGGATTTCTGATTCACATTTTGGAAGTAAACAAAAACTTTTAATAAAAAAAATCTGCCAGAGAATTATATTTTTAGAGCTGAAAATATTAGTCCATATAAGTAATACAAGTAATCAACAACTTCAACTAATCAGGAATTTTTATTTGTATTATCAAAATTCACTGGTTGTGGCAGCTTCTCAAAAGTGACTATTTCATATTGACTATATAAAAGTAAACTCTGTTTTTAGATGTTGGTCAGACAAAATAACTGAATTAGTCAAACTGTGCTCAAATCAATTATACTGTGCACTATTCAATATGACATTTAATAAACCAATACGATAAATGATGACGTTTAGTAGCAGCCTAAATAATTTCCGCTCAGAAAAGCGGCCCTACTTTTTGATTTGACATGGTTTTCTTTTCTTTGGTCATCCAGTGTTATTGATCATGTCCTAATCTCTCCCAGGGCTCTTGCTACAGAAGACTTCAAAGTGCCTGATAAGATGGTGGGATTCAGTAAGTAGCTCTTCAGTTCATTATAGTCTGAATGAATGTTTGACATGTAATCATCAGTATTGACGTTCTACTCAGTTTTTGGGTCACTGCCTGAGGCCCCTGTCTAAATTCAAAAGGCTTAATACTGGTGTGTTCTCTCCCCCTCTTCTATAGTCATTGGAAAAGGAGGAGAGCAGATCTCAAGAATTCAGCTGGAATCGGGTTGTAAAATCCAGATAGCTTCAGGTAAATTATGATTAAAAACATTATTTAAATCCCCCGTTTCTCCTTGAGTCTAGTGTGATTCTTTTATGATATCCATCGACTCACCAGGGGTCATAAACATGGCTTTAAATGAGGCCTCCACCACACACCAAGTAGGCAGTAAAATGTGGGGCCATTTTAAAGACTGGTTGTATTTTTCACCTTTCGTAGTGTTGGAAAGATTTGAGTCTTTTTGCATTTACACCTTTCAAAAGTAATATCCATTCAAGTTTATGCAAATGTATGTTCAACAAATCTCTGGTTTCGGTCGAATACAATTATTAGGGGGTGTAATGATTCCAATTCTTATCAATAGTGTATCGAACTGAGCTTTCAATACTGATCAGTGAATCTTGTATTTCTTTTGTCCACGCCAATGTTGCACTTTGTAGCCTTTACGGCCCGTCCACACACAGGCATGAAAAAAATCTTTCAAAGCTTCGCCCATTCACTTGAATGGGGTGACGTAGAAGATTTTTAATCTTCGCCGAACTGCATTGTGGGGAGCGGAGCATGGCTTTGCAAGCATCGTGAGCATTAAAAGTTGAGCAATGTTCAACTTTTGATGCTTTCGAAGCTGGCGTCAGCCAATCAAATCCCGTTTATGCAAATCCCGCCAGTACAAGCGCTAGCCAATCAAACCGCGTGCAAGCTGGGAGAGCCAGACCGCAGTTAATTTCCTCATATTCCAAGCGAGAAATTACGGTAGCAAATCACCCGGTTCTTTACGACCAGAACTATTTACCGGGATACAAACCGGAGGAACCAGGCATGGAGGGAGGTGGCAGAGACAGTGGGTGAAACTGGTAGGTTTTCGCCTGTTTGGGGATTTCATATCCAGTTTACTTCGTTTTAACATTGCTATTGCTTTGTATGTCGGGGGCGGGAGATTCATGTGATTGGTTGTTGGTCGCCTGGGCGCGTGAAATCGCCAAGCTTCTGACACGCCCAGCATCAAGATTTTTGTCATGACTGTGTGTGGACGGGCCGTTAGCGTCAGTAATCAGATTACAGTGTAGTAAACAACAGATAATCATTTTTAATTAGTCTTGTGACTGTTGTTTTTAGATTGAACAAGCAGGCAAGTTTGCCCACAGCTGAATGTGTCCTTTTTAAATGTGGTCTGTAGTTGGTTTTACTCTATGTAGAAAACATGAATCACATTCTTTACTTATTGTTCCTTCACTTGCATATTTGCCTACTTTTAATGTTTGAAAACTGGAAGTAGAAGGCTGTTTATACATGAATTAATGGAAGAAATAGTTATCTGTAATCACCTTAAATCATGTCCAATGAGGCACAATTGTGTGTTTTGGTATGGATATAATTGACATAAAAGGAGCAACATAAAACTGTTTGGGTCACAGAATAACATTAAGAGCAGTTTCAAGGAGTGTAATTAAAATCTGTTGTAGGAGTCTTTTAGTTTTCACCTCTGTTCTTAGTTAGTTGTTAATTGTGCGTCTTTTGTTGCAGACAGTGGAGGCATGTTGGACCGGCCCTGCACGCTGACTGGGAGCCCAGAGAACATTGAGTAAGTCTCACCTCTCAACTTTGACAGATTTACTGAAAGTGTGCCCTATTGTTGAGACACAGAGGGCATGAACCCTAATCTCTTTCACATCTGCTCCTCATCAGTCACTGAATCACCTGAACACCTCTTTCACATTGACAAAGAGAAATGCGACGCAGGAGAGTTTTTTTTGTGTTTTTTGTGTATGAGGTGACAAATGTATTTCTCGCTCCTCCCCCGACAGCCAGGCCAAGAGGCTGCTGAGTGAGATTGTGGAGCAGTGTCGGTACGGCCCCGGCTTCCACAGCGACATGGACGGCAACAGCTCGATCCAACAGATCCTCATCCCCGCAAACAAGGTCGGCCTGGTCATCGGCAAGGGAGGAGAGACCATCAAACAGCTGCAGGTGTGGGACTGCACTGAATGTACAGAAGTTACTGTAAAAACATGCATTTAACAACCATATTTATCTAGTCGGTCTTAAGTCAGTTTAACTTTTGGAATTCAACCTCAGCTTCGACTACCACCGTAGCCAAATTACCGAAAACTATAATTTTTTTATCCCACAGCATAACTTCACACTTCATGAGGCTTTTTTAATCTAGTGGTCTGGGTTCAAAATGTAGTTTCTCTTTGTCATCAGATTAAGATGTTTTCCCTTTGGGGCATATACATGCTATTTTCCAAAATAATTTTTAATATTATTGACACAGACTGAAAAGTCAATAAATATTCCCCCTAACCTTTACTTTAAATAAAATAATTATAATTGTGTTTTATTTTCCTCATAAGAAACTGGCATTCAGGGGCAACGATTGTGAAAATAAAGACTTCATAGTTCAGGTCAAATAAAGTATTGCAGTCAATGTGGAAAATAACATTATATATTAGAGGACTTTGTCCTATAGACCAGGGGTTCCCAAACTTTTCAGCCCGCGACCCCCAAAATAACAGTGCCAAAGACTGGCGACCCCCCACCACGTGAATTGTCAACGGGGGGAGCCTCGCTGCGGGGACATTCTACAGATGGCCAGTCCGCCCCTGAAAAATGTCTATGCACACGTTATTATTAATAATAATACAAATCATAATTTAAATAATTTGTAATCATCTCGCGACCCCCCCCACTTTGGGAACCCCTGCTATAGACTACAGAGCAACTCTAAAGATGGGCACAATGGTCAAACGTTTCTCTGACCATCATTGGGGACAGACTGCGATAAACACACAACTATAGTAGAGCTGTGTTTAGTACATGTAATATAAAGGAGCAGATGAGTCTCAGTTATTTAAACCACATTCTTGGCAGAGTAGCACATTGAAAAGGGGATGCCCTCCTACATCTGGTTCTGAATTGGATCCAGTTGTAAAATGTTTTGGACCCTTGTTCTTTTATTGGTGATATCCAGCTTCAGGATCAAAGTCAATAAAATATGTGGAATTATAAGAAATGGATGTAATGATAACACATTTCCAAAAGCCTCCAGGACCGGATGTTGAAAATGTGGAATTTGTCTGTTTGGTGGTTTTAAAACCTATTTTTTTTGAGTGAACAGTATTTTGAGCCCCAGGAAACTCTTTGGTGTGTGATTGTATCCCTGCAGGAGAGAACAGGAGTGCAGATGATAATGATTCAGGATGACCCCATGCCCACTGGAGCGGACAAGCCCCTGAGAATCACGGGGGATCCCCACAAAGTACAGGTCGGTCTCCGAAGAGCTCACTGTGTGTCACCAGCTTTCACTTTACACTCAATTTTACACATTTTATGACTTCAGTGTTCCACTAAAACATTTGAAAACATCTTTGTTTACTAAGAGAAATTCAGCTGGACTTATGTTATGTTCCACATCCTTGTCAAAATATTTGATTGTGTAAAATAAATAGAAATAAGAAATTAAGATGTGTCCTTTTTTTTATAGCAAGCCCGTGAACTTGTGGTGAAGCTGATCCGAGACAAGGACCAGGGAGACTTCAGGGTCGGCAGAGCAGACTTTGGATCCAAAATGGGCGGAAGCAGTCTGGATGTAAGAAATCACTTTATCAACCTAAGATACATTTGTCTCCTTCTTCTATGACTTTCCTCTCACTGACCTTATCGTTCCAGGTGGTTGTACCCAGATTTGCTGTTGGCATCATCATCGGCAGGAACGGAGATATGATCAAGAAGATTCAGAACGATGCTGGGGTCAGGATCCAGTTCAAACAAGGTACGAAGATAAAAACCCGCCCTAATGTAGTTAATATAATTTAAAAGTAGTAATGTGTAATCTCTTGAACTGGTCGCCCTGTTAATCTTGAAACCCAACAACATGTATCTGTGCATTAAAGACAGCTTGTGTCATTTGTTTGGGAATACTAGTTGGTGAAAGTCTTTTACACCTGTAGTGATTGAGCTCACACATAATTCATGGACAGATTTGTATTCATGTCCAATACTTTAGTTAGCACTTATTCATAGAGATGTCCCGATCCCCGGATCGGATCGGCCCCCGATACTGGGTTTTAAGGTGGATCGGGATCGGCAGATCCAATTAAATGTCATGGCCGATCCATAGTTAATATTTCCCATGATTCCATTGTTACGTTGTTACGTTGTTTGTCGTTGTTGTTCTATTGCATCAGCCGCCATTATCGAGTTGGAAAAGTGGAACGGACACATATCGTTAGCTAGTTAAATTGTCTGCAGTTTGGCATCATTTTAAAATAACTACAAGTGAGTCGCCGACTGCGACATGCAAAGTCTGTGGTGTGGAAGTCTCACGAGGTGGTGCTAACAGGGTCTCCTACAACACCACAAACCTAATAAAACATCTTAAAAAGCACCACCCCGACGAACACGCCGCCTACTGTAAAGCGACAGCGTCTACGACTGATGGACTCTATCAACAAACACTGCGGGACAGCTTGAAACGAAAAGCTTTACTTCTTCGAGACTCCGAGAGATTTCGCAAGATTACTGAGCTGATTGTGGAGTGCATAGCAGGGGACGACCAGCCAATTTCACTTGTGGAAAACTCTGGTTTTTGTCGTCTAATAAATTATTTGGGTGCCTGTCTATTTCTTAATGTATACGAAAGTAAATGCTGTTTGCCAACACAAAAAGTGATATCGGAAATCGGTATCGGAAAACCGGTATCGGGAAATATCGGGATCGGATCGGAACCTATATGAAAATATCGGGATCGGAAGCTAAAAAATGAGATCGGGACATCCCTACTTATTCACTACTCACTCCGTTTTTAAATGTAAACCTGCAAGTCAATAAAATAAAATAATATATATGTATTTTGCTCATTTGACTTAACTAACTTGTATTTTAGAGCACTTGGAAGTTAATTAGTATTTCATCTCGGAGCATTGAAAGACCTTCTGTGTCCCTTGTGTTTGTGGACCAGATGATGGAGTCAGTCCTGACAGAGTTGCTCAGGTGATGGGTCAGCCCGACCACTGCCACCATGCGGTCCATCTCATCAATGAACTGGTCCAAACTGCTCAGGTTAGTGATTCTGCCTTCTGCAAACATCTGTCCAGTTAACTCATTTGTGCCAACTTACTTGATGTAGTCTAAAAAAGGTCAAATGCTACACTGTCATTATTAGATCACATGAAATATAAAATTGTTGTGAATAAAACACATTGTGTTTAAGAAAATGTATTCCGTATAAAAAAAATGTTTTTCTGAACTACATATGTGGGAATATCTTAGATGTTGTACTTTAATTTTGCGCCTTGTAGTTTCTAAGATGCAACCATTTTCTGGCACATTGCCAAAATAAACCTTACTTTTTGGTCTTACGGTTTGTTTGTTTTCTGGTCATTTCTTAAGATGTTTGGTTATGCAAGCCCAGAGAAAACTTCCTCCAAAGGGAATTTAAAATGTAAAAAAGAAAATGCAACCCACTATTGCAGTTATTTTTGGTAAAAACAAATCAACTGCAAAAGTTTCTGTTATGAGTTTTAAATAAAGAATAAATGCCATTGTTAAATATCCATTAAAAATCATCTCTAAATTGTAAGGAATGTATACAGGGAGCCTGAACTTTTTCATCCAATTTATGATTTCTGGGTCCCTTCCTGTAGGAGCGAGATGGGTTTGGAGGTGTATTGGGACGCAGAGGCCGAAGTGACTGCAACATGGCAGGAGGAGGAGGAGGAGCAGGAGGAGGAGGAGGAGGAGGAGGAGGAGCAGGTGGAGGCTCTGGAGGACTGCAGGAGGTGACATATGCAGTACCTGCTGACAAGTGTGGACTGGTGATTGGCAAAGGTAAAGAACATATTTCCATTCAGTTTCTAGTATTCTATTTGGCACCTCAGTGAACCGTTAGGTGGTTCTTTGTGCATATAGCCAATACTTGTTGTTGTTGTTGCTAGCTCACTTAAAAGTTGCTTTAGGGGTGAGCGTGCCTGAGCTAATCCGTTTCTGGCTGTCTGAGGGAAATAATAGAGTCCATCAATATGAAACTCTTAATAAGGGTATAATGCAAGTCGCCAGATTGCCTTTTCTCTTTTTAATAACTGAAAGCCGTTTGGTGTTCGGCCACTGCGTGAAACTGATGAGAAGGGGAGGGGTGAGTGACCACCCTCCTATTCTCTCTCCAGGGCTCATGTATACAGCACAAGTGGCATTCATTGGCTTCACTAAGGGCTTAATGACGGGGATAATGCGTGTAATGTGACATTAATTGTTAAAAGTGCATAATAACAGCCCTCAATCATGTGGAAGGCTGCCTGGCATCTAATGAGGGTCTTTCAGCCCAATAGAGTGCAGCGAGGGAATGAATAGGAGGAATTAGCTTATTGGCTATTCATGCCCACTCTATTGCCAGCTATTTAAAAGTCATTGACCATTGCATTGGAAAGGGCTGCGAGTATGTGTGTGTGTGTGTGTGTGAGTAGTGTGTGTGCATGCATGTCGCCTTGGTGTGTGTGTGCTTGCAGTTGTGGGCGGGTTCGGAGTGGGCCTCTTTACCTAAGATAAAAACATGGCAATAGAAATGTCAAGTGGCTTTTGTGCATGTAGTGGGGAGAGGGAAACAAATAAACCTGGGCGTTGCGTCCCTCTCTCTGAGCATTAGCATATGAAGTGGGCCAATATGGTCGGGATGGCGGTGGGTCTGGGTGCTGTCAGCCGCCCCTTAAAGGGTGCGGTGATTAATATCTTTACGATGCCATATGCAGCCCATTGCCCCTCCGTTTTGACCCCCTTCACACACACAGACACACACAGCTTGACGAATCAAGCCACCCACCAATCTGCTCAGACTTTATTACGCCATGAATTCAGTGCCGTAACGAGCATTATAATACCAAAGTCATGAATTTTGAGCTTAAAATTCAAAGGTCCACTTTCTAGGTTTTCCTCTGCTTTCAGTTAAATCTGACAGTGGAGGGGTTTTTTCACCTGAAAGTAGACATTTCTATAAAAAACCTAATAAGAGGACCCTTTTTGTGTTATTTCTCTGTAGAAGTCTACCGCAAATATTAAATACAATTTTACTCTTCAGTTTGACATTTCTGTACCCTTATCAGTTAAAGTAGTTTTTCCACAGAACAATCTAACGTTGTTGAAGCGAGATGGAAATGCTATCGGATTGTACAGCAAGTGGATTTTTGTTCTCGTATGCTTGGCCAAAATTCAATTATTTTCTTTATTGTCTTTAAGTGGAATTTTGGTGTGATGCCTTTTTAGTTTTTTAAAAATAATTTGAGATGCCAAATCGGTGTAAATGGTTTGCTTCACAGATAAATTGTAAAGTCAAATGTTCTGTGACTCAGCAGCAACATTATTAATCCCAGGCTTGCTGCTTCAATGCCCAGCTCCTCCTGTCAACATGTAGAAGTGAGCTTTGGCAAGAGCCACACAATGCCACATAGGGGAGTTTGCATTTTCTGTCTGCATGTGTGAATTTTCTTAAACAGTGCAAAACAGTTGTCTTTGTGTGTCCTTTGATTAACAGTTGATCATGGTGTGCCTTGTATATCTCCAAAAAAAGAGAAATATAAAGAACTATTTAGCTTCTACTACATAGACAGCCACATTTTATGAAAGGGTTATATTTCCCTGATAGTTATAGGAATGAACCAATACAACTCTATCCATGGTGGCAAACATAGTTATTTCTTGATTAAAGGTACTGACTATGTCTTTAATGATTTAAATATGTATAACGAAAATACTCTTTTCAGTATAATATTGATTTTCAGCATTCTCCCAAATGCAAAGCTGCAGTTGCATTAGACCTGTCCTTGTTACTCCTTCTGGGATGTTTTCTTCCCTGGAGGCCTGAGAGTTTCCCCCACCAGCAGCTAACCAGTCCATTGGCGTTGCCTTGAATGCGGTCACCAGTTGCACTTTTGTGTGCCCTCCTTTTCTCCAGCTCACTAAACCAGTCTCATTAATAAGGATGGTATTATCTGCCCTCACTACAGCCCAGTCCATGAAATGAATAGTCAGGGTCTTCATTGCTCTCTGCTGTCTGACTAGAAGAGCTCATAATGGCTTCATTAAGGCAGAAGTTTCATTTGGTTGACAATGGGTTAATGGCCCATGTGCAGTCTGTTGGCAGCAAGGAATAGGCTCGGGGAGGAGGAGAGGTTTTTGATGAGCGTTTTCATTTGGAGGTCAGCCAGGGTCATCCGAGTGTCAGCCACAAGTGAACAAATGTGTAATTGATGTTGGGACAGCCCCGGTGTCCCCCCGGGATGCACCCTCAGCCCTTTTTGGTTCAGATGGGTATTGTGGAGGGGGGTAGCGTCTATGTGCCCCCTGTTCACTCCCTCCTCTCATCACACAGGACAACACCGAGTCAAGAATGAAAAGGCTAAAAGAGACAAACGATATCCCAGAAGGAGGATACGCTTCAATTTTGTCCCCTTTTCTCCTGCCAGCTATGTTTCATTTCTCCCTGCTGGTGTAATTGCTCTCCCCACACGTCGGGAAGCTGGCATCTGATGCAGCGGGGGGAGGTGTGCAGGAGATGTCTCCTATTGTTTCCCGATTTGCATGGACGTTACCACAGAATGGTAGATAAGTGCAGAGACACAAGCCAGAGTCTTCATAAGGTAGCATCTATCGCACCACTTTAGTGAAGGGAGTCTGTGTGATGGCTCTCTGGCTTCATGCCACATGGGGAAGATGGTAGAGATGAGTTAGGGTCCCCATTAATGAGTTGCAGATTCACGTCTTCAGGAAACTTAAAACCATTTGATTACAGACTTGGTAAAGCTGGGGTTATTGACCAAAAACAAGCATAACACCAAGCTGTGTGGTGTCTGTGGTCACTTGGTTTTCAGACGCAACACGTATGAAAACATGAATAGTGCCTAGCTCATTTCTACGTAAAAAGAGGGACAAACAAAAACCCTGCTTCCTTTCTCATTTCTATGTAAAGTAGGCATTATCGCCATATGGTTGCTTTTGCAAAGTTAAAATAAATGGAGGAAGCAAAATCCCCAAATGTCTGATATCAGGAAGGTTTTTTTTTACAACCGTATTGAGCCACATACAAAAACATGTGTGTTTGTATGATTCGGGACCTAAAGAATTAGTTTATTAACCAATAAGTCAATTGACACAGAATTGGTTGAAAACTCTGGGAAGCCAACTGAACAATTGATTGGTTTTTCAAAGTGAGGATTTTGTGTTTTTCTTTGTTATCTTCCTGTAATTTCTGACTTCCTCAGACCAGGGAAATCATCAGCAGATCAATCTACAATACACATTTGTAGTAGTAATTGTTAGCAGCCGTTAATATTCTTCCTTATCGCTTGCTGCTCTTCCAGGAGGGGAAACCATCAAGAACATCAAGGAGCAGTCTCGTGCCCACGTGGAGCTGCAGAGAAACCCGCCGCCCAACACCGACCCCAACGTGCGCATCTTCTCCATCCGAGGCACCCCTCAGCAGTTGGAAAAGGCCCGGCAGCTGATCGATGAGAGAATTGGGGTAGGTGGTCTGGCTCAGGCCCGAAACGCTATTGTGTGTCCTGATATTCATGAGCGCACATGTCACTGAGAGCTGCGGCGCTGCTGTGGGCCTGGTGGCCGGCAGGATGTCACCAGAGGTTAAACATAAAGAATCCATCAAATGGACTTAATGGAGTGCATCAGCGGCCGGCCCTGCCCTCTGACCTTGCCTGTTGGCTTCCTTTTTAAACACAAGTGTGGTCTCTCACTCTCCACCTCTTCCCTTTCTCCGCTCTAGGGCCCAGGAATGGGAGGCAACAGCAGCTTCGGGATGAATCCCTACAACCAAGGACCAACTACTCCTCCTCAACAGTAAGCCTCCATTCCTCTAACAACGTGCACTTAAGCAGACTTAAGTGTAACAACGTCATCTGTAAAGCTGTTTTCAAAACAAACTGGGAGGTGAAAATTCACGCAGTCCGATTACAAATAAATCAAAGCACCAGGCGACTGAGTATGCGTCTGTAACAAAAGCATTTCAGCCTTAATATCCTACTGACGTCGTCCAAATATCGGAAATGGAAGAGAAAATGGTTGCCATAAGTGGTCACCTGAAGCTCTGAGACAAAAGGGAGAAGGCTTGTGGAAAAGTGACTTAAGCCAAATGATCACATGGTAAGTCCTGAAACATATATTTGATGTGTTACAGATACAGTAAACCTGAAAGTGCGCTACTCGTCTGTGAAAGCACTTTTTATGCATTTTGTTAATGAAATGATCAACGTGAAGGCTTGCCAGATGAACTAAATATTTTCCAAAATCCAATGTAATATGCGATTGAGAAATTGCTTAACAAGTAGTCATTTGAAAGGTGAAGTAATACTTTCAAGTGTGCGTTTTCACTGGAGTTTGGTCTGAACACACCTTAAAGATGTCTTCCTAAGGTAAATACTCACATTGCATTGTCGGTTTGTTTTTTCTGAAGTGGGAATCAGACGTTCATGCCCGGAGGATGGGGGACAACTTTTCAAATATGGCAGCCTCAAGGCCAGCAGGACCACAGTAAGTGAAGACACTTCGACCAAAAAAAGGAAATATGATCCTTTCCGAGATATATAATTGAGCTGCAATGAAGGAATGAAGCCCATACATTTGGCTCTGAAAGCACATTTTATTTTGATCACAGTTGAGTGTCACTGCAGTTGAATCAAAGTCTGCAGCAGGCTGTGATGGTTGTGCTTCCTGTGGCTAACCACCTCTTTCCTCTATGGACAGATTTGAAATGTGCCGTGGATGGAAATGATTAGGGAACAGATGAGAGCAGAAGGTGAAAAGCAGAGCGCTCTCTCAGTAACTGGTATTATCTGTGTCTGCTTTCAGGTCACAATGGATCCCAGACGGGCCAGATGGACTGGGAGCAGTATTATAAAAAGCTAGGCAAGAGAAACGTATATTTTTGATTAAGTGTCACTCTATAACTTTTTTCAATCACATTTA
Source organism: Gymnodraco acuticeps (assembly GCF_902827175.1). Classification (NCBI taxonomy): domain Eukaryota; kingdom Metazoa; phylum Chordata; class Actinopteri; order Perciformes; family Bathydraconidae; genus Gymnodraco; species Gymnodraco acuticeps. The sequence continues at coordinate 2,766,691 of NW_022989894.1, forward strand.
TTTTTCCTTAAACTCTTTATTGTCTGTTCACACAAGCCTGATACAATCATGCATTTAGGAAAGATTATAGGCATAAATCCTTCTAACTTTAATTTAAAACCCTGTTCAGCCAAACGGTTGGATAAAAGTTTTTGTTAAGATTTGTATTGTAAAAAACAAAATGTAACCTGTTTGTTTTCAGGTCAGCAAAACCAAGCCCAGAGCTCTGCTCCCGAGTACAACAAAGCCTGGGGTGAGAGCTGCTGGAAGTCTTTCTCATGGGGATTGAAGGATGGGTTTTAGCTCAATCCTCCGTGTGACTTATTTTCTCTTGATTCCTGCTCGTCTGTTGCTTACTGTTGTTTCCTCTCCTCCTCTTCAGGCCAGAGCGCTGGTCCTGCGTCTCAGCAGAGCTCTAACCCTGACTACAACGCGGCCTGGGTGGACTTCTACAGGCAGCCCGTGGCCTACTTCAACCAGGGCCAGGCACAGCAGACACAAGCCCCGGGCCTTCAGGTGAGAAACACACATCTGCAGGATCAGGCTGGCAGATAACAAATCCTATAAAATGATAAGAAAAAACTACCATGTTAGTGTTTTTCTCAATACTTTCTTATCTTGTCAATCAGCTCAAAGCCCATTGGTTCTACGGCTGCACAATTCATTCAAATGATATTCAAATTGTGATTATGGACAAGTGAAATATTCAAATGTCCAGAATCCCAATATTTCTTAAAGGCTAAAAATGTGTTGAATAACATTTGAATGAGTGATGTTGGAGCTGCAGAGATATCCGGGCCTACAAATCATATTCTACCGTTTGGTACGGTTTCTATTCAAAAGACACACCATAATCACTTCAATATACTATTCAATGTTAGAGGAGTATGATAATTAATTAAAACTCTCCAATATTGCGAATCATATCGTAATTGCAATATCAGTCAAAATAAACGCAATTACTTTAGTTTTTTTTAATCGTGCATTTCAAAAACAGCTGTCACTTAGCTGTCACTTATTAAATCAGCGTTGAAATGTAATTATTAGCACATTTGACTGAAAACGAATACAGCACAGTTAAAACCATCAGTAGTTCTGCAGCAACTCTGATAGTCCCTTGGTTTTTAAGTGTTTGTTTCACAGTGGAGCTTTGTTACACAATTCTTACTGATGTGATTTGTTGAAAGTAGGAAAATCAAAAATGTCACCAGATTTTGTTTGAACAAATGTGAGTGTAACCAGATGGGTTTATTTATTTAAAGCAATGATGAGCAAACTGTTTCCTCTCCAGGATCATTAGGAGAAGACGCCCAGGGGACAGACTTGAATCACTGAGGATGAAACCAGCCCTTTTCTAACGGAGGGGGTTTAGATTTGCAACGCCTTGAAGACTTTTTTTCTTAGTGAGAAACACTAGCTGTAGAATGACTTATATGATAAAGTAATATTTCTAAAAATCAGGAACAGTTATTTGTTACTAAATGCTTGTGTACACTGTTATTTTGGATAGACAGTATCTGGGATCCCTTTTTGGACTTGAGAGAGCTGTTTTTGTTTTTCTATGTTTTCCTGTCTTTGACTCAGATTGTACCCGCCAAAATGAACCCAAGAGTTGTAACATTTCAAAAGGCAATATGATCTATTTTTTCTAGTTTTGTTGAAATGAAACCATGATTATGTGCTTAGCAGTCTTGAATACCATTTGTCATATGTCATTGTTTAAAAAAGATGTGTTAAAAATGTTTTCCTTTTACATAATTCAGTGAAATGAAACTGTGATGTTTTGTTACAGGAAATGTATTTTTGTTACACGGTTTAAAACACGGAATAATGTCAGCCAGTGGCAATAGTTCTTATTTAATTCCTGTTGTGCATTGTATGCTGTTTTTCATTGTCATTTTATTGTACTCTGGTTTAAAAAAAGGTGCAATATCTTATTTCACTTTTGAAAACAAAGATGATTCTCTAATATTTTGACCGACTTTTAACTTGTAGTTTTAAGATGTTTTTTTTTTCAAATAGATGTCATGGATAATTTATTACAATTATCTGATATGATAGGATTTAGGGGGATGTTGCAAATAGCTTCTTTGCCGTTGCTACCTTGTAAAACTATGTATATACGCTCATATATTTGACTGTTAATTTAAAATATATATGTTTCATATATACTTATATAAAAAAATATTTTTTTTCCTGTGGTCAGTGTTGCAGGAAAACTGTCCCTCTGTTTTTCTGTTCTGTTTTCGTACTGAAAATGTTCAAAGATTGTGAATGTGTGATTTGAAATTTGATGTTGCATCTTGTTATGAAGAAAATTAAGAAGTGGTAGATTTGTGTATGTTCTGTACCTGAACTATTCAAGACTGCTAAGCCGCTGTTCTTCTACCTGTGTAATAATTAATATAGTATTTTTATGTTTTAAGTATTATGATCAAAAGCTGTCTTATTTGGTACCTCCCAGTTCGCCAGCGCCCCCCTGAGCCCTGCTCTGGACCCCGGGGGGTGCTGGACTCAGTCCAATGCTAATAACTTTTTAATTATTTTTTTATTTCTTTGTGTGATCTAATATAAATGATGCGTCATTATGGAAAAATGATTCTGGTATTAACGTCATTTCTTAATGAAAAGGGATATAATTTCTAAATGTCTAATTATGGTGTTTGTTTCTTTTCCTTATATGTACAGTTAACAATGTATTAAAACAAATCCAGACTACATTTGTGTACTGCTAGAGATGATTGTGTGAAAAAATAATGTGACTTTTGTTGTATTCTGATTCTTGGTGTTGAAAAGTTTAGATGATGCATAGAAATAGATATATAGGCCAACTGTTTGTTCTCATGTTTTATAAGCAGAAAATATATCTTTTCTATAGTTAATTGCAAGTTCTCGCATTCAAATAAATGTTCCGCAAGCTTCCCTTGTGGCTGACTAAAACTATTGGTACAAGTTCTTAATGGTAGCTGCAGCACTTTACAATCACGTTTAAGAAGGTGCATTTTATTAACAGAACAGCAAATGATTTCAAAAATATTAACAAGTAGGCTACACAATTGTTTCTGATTTGAGGGTAAAATAAAAAAAATGTCTCATTTAAATCTCTGCCTTGCTCAATTTCCTTCTCTTCAACATCTCATTGCTCCCTAAACAAACCCTGTAACATTTCCATGTTGCCATCCTTGCACATGTTAACTGTCCAGCAGCAGCACGTCACCCCCCCTCCCCCTCTCTCTTTCAGCTTTGTCACTGCACATCTTTGCTCTCAGCGGGGGGGCGGGGGGTCTCCTGCCACAGTGGACCTGGCGGCCCCATACCGTCCGCTGCATTGATGCGCTGCAGCTGTTTCCAAATCCAGCCCTTGATTTTGATCCTCTTCCTTTTTTAGTCACCGTCCCGCAGGACACTCCTGACCCGGGGGTCCTCTGTGGCCTTCTGATGATTAGTCGTTCCATGATCAGACTGATGTGGAGAGAGGTAACATTAATATTTATATAGACCACTCTTGGACACTTTATTTCTCCTTTTTCAAGCTGCAGAAATGGAACCCTCCAAATAAACAGGCATTTGCTGTAGGAGGTGTGTGTAGTGTGTGTCCCCTCCATTATGGACAGAGGAACAAGAAAACATTTTGGTTCAGATTTTAAAACCATTTCTCAACATGTGCCTTTTTGACTTTCCTATAAGCTACAAAACTGTAATTAAAGACATCTGTTTTAAAAAATGAGCAAAGATATCAAAGTACAATATTATACACTTTAAAAAAACTTACAGCACATTTATTTCCACATTCAAATGGATACATTGCCGCTTCTGTAGGTGTATACTTTACTGTAAATCTGAGGGAAAGGTTGCACTTTATCTACATTTTTGTATTAATACATAATAGACTGTAATTATTTAGGAAACTTTAAATAGCTGCATTCATCCAACACTAATCCTGTTATTTTACTAAAGTTGGATTTGAATTGCAAGACTTGTATTTTTACTTGAAGTTTCCAACACTGGTAGGTTAAATCACTCTTTAAAAAAAATCCTCTTTATAGTCATGAATGGTTTTCTCTTTGAGTCTTATTGTTTGTATTGTCTGTAGAGTATTCAGATCTTAAAAGCAGATATTTTAATAGAGGTAGTACCAAAAGTCCTGCATTTAAAATAGATATCAAGTACAAAAGTTTAAGCATCAAAATCTAATAAAAGTATACAAAAAAAGTTCATTTCAGAATAATTTGTTATATGATTGTATTATCTGTTATATTAATATTCATGTGTAAATATCACTAATGTTGCAGCTCATAAAGGTCATGCTAATTGCAATTTATAACATGAAATTATGATTTATTAGCTGATTATATATATATATATATATTTTGAGTTGGCAAAGTAAGTAGTTGGATAATTGAGAGTTACGGTTAATATAAAATAAAATGTTAAATAAATTACATGTTCCTCAGATTTGTCCATAAACACAGTACTCACACAGAATGAAATGCATGTGGAGTGAGATGTTCGTGCACTCAGTGATAATGTTTATAATGCAGTGGATGAATCCGTTTTTGTATTCAATATTTAAGGCTTAACAATTTAAAAACGTTTTTCTTGCTGTGTAAATGAAGGTACAAAGCTCCCTCAAATCAGGCAGGTGTCTTTTCTGACTACCCCTTCTCTCCAACAACAGAGGGGGGGAGGAAAGGCTCTTTTAGGGGGGGGGGGGGGGGGGACTTCCAGCACCTCACTCACCTTTGCAACAGATGAGCTGATCCTGCACAGTGGAGGACACCTTAATCTGCTTTTAATGAGTGAGTGAGTGTGTGTGTGTGTGTGTGTGTGTGTGTGTGCGTGCGTGCGTGCGTGCGTGCGCGCGTGCGCGCGCGAGTAACTGATTCATAATGTGACAAAGACTATTTTTTGCCATGTGTTTAATGTGTTTATGTTTTTTTATACTTTAAAAAAAAAGAAAATGGTGTTACTTTATTATTTCTAAAGCGCCACAAACTTTATTTTTTTAAAGCAAAATCTCAAGATAATCTCAGATTTTTATTTAGTTATTTTGAATTTTATATTCAAAGCCGTCTTTTATTGTCAGTTATTTGGTCATTAAAGCTTAAACGTTCACATGTATTATTTAAACATGACCGAGTCTTTTTTCTCCCTTTATTATTCTCCCCTGATAAGCGTTAAATTCTCCTTTTTATCTACAAACAAATGATTTTCTTTGATAGGTTTCCCACCAGCTCTTTGAAATAAAACAATTACCGCATTCTTTGTGCAATAATTGTCAATCATCCACATTAAATTGATAAGCTTTAAATGGACAGAATAATAGCTTAAATAGTTTTACAATGGAACAGCTAAGCAGGATGATTTGCTATTGCTGACATGCCCGCGGCTTTACCAGCTCCACATAATGCCATAGGTTAATGCATAAATAAGCAAATCAAATCCATGCGTTACCCCAATTCAATTCATTTAATTCCTCTTTAATAAAGAAGCGGCCCCACCCCCTGTCCCCCGCCATTTACCTCGGATTTGTGCGATGAATGCTATAAATGTAAATCAATCTAGATGAGAAAGAATCCCATTGAAAGAGCAGAGAAATTTCATCTGGGAAAAGGAGACAAATGTAGGAGGGGCCCGCTCATAAAAAGCAGCTGTTTCACAGTAATCTTTTTTCGTGCCCTGTCACTCACCTTGCCTTTTCACTATCTCCCCAGCAAAAAAAAACCTCCGCTATTGTATTTAGTTGCCATATCTTCTTTCCCATTACATTATAATCCATATTCGTCCAGAGAGGGAGAATGAAAGAGAGAGCACAACTTGCCCATTTCTCGGACAATCCCCTTGTAGTTGTTGGAGTGAAAAGAGGAGTGCATGGATGTCAAATTGCCCTCAAAACACCATGAAAGATTGATTTGCAGCACTTTTCAGGGGCCTGACATTACTTGGAGGGGAGCTGAATAGGGAACCTGTGAGCCGGGGATGGAATAAAGATGTCCTCTCTGCTGGAAAAGAAGCAAAACTGCCCATTTAGCCCCAGTCCATCAAGCCCGAAAAATAGGCAAGAGAGGAAAAAACACAGAAGACTGTGACTATAGAGAAGAAAAGGGCCGTATATACTCATCTAAACGTTGTCACAATACCGAGGGGGCTCCGAACACCCATGAATATTAAACCGCTTACCTCAACAAGGGCTTGAAAAAGTGAACCACGTCAAAGCAGCTTTGCATTTTTTGCATGCGAACAATGCTGTAAGAAAAAACTCCACGTCGAGCTTGTTTCTATTCTTGTTATTCCCGCGCTAACTCCTCACAAAAAAATAATAATATTACCACCACATGAATATCAAATGCATGAGAAAAAAATGGGCGAGCAACTCCCAGACTCAATGACCCACTTCTGCGGGCAGAACAACTTAAACCATCAATTAAACTTTCAGAAAACCTGCTTTTATGATCTTCTGAAACATTTTTATTTTAAAATGTTGTACAAGTGTTTAAATTCATATTCCATAGAGAGCAACCTGTTGGTTTTTTTTGCACTATGATCTATTTTTGCAATACTAGGCTTTTTTTTAGCACTAAACTTTACATTTTTTTATCTTAAAAATAATTAAAAACGCATTTATTATCATTTTACGCAATTATGATGTATTTGCAGCTATCAAAAAAACCTCGCTTTAATTGAAATGATTATGCATTAAGTGCAGATAGACTAAAATAACGTGTGGCCCCTCTTATTGGTTGTCTGCTGTGTGTTTCAGTGTCTCTGCTGGTGCGCTGCAGCGGGCAGGTCCTCCTGGTGAGGGGTGTGCCATTAATAAGTAATTAGACAGGGGTCACACCAGCCACTTATATAAAGGGACCCTCACAGTCTGCAGGGCAGCTTTACGCACAGACAGTCTGCAGTACCAGGACGCACTGAGGAGCAGCTCTCGGTGTCCAACTCTTCTCCTATACTCCTTTTGCTTCTTTTTCTCCACTTGCAGCTGTTTTTATTTTAGGGGGCTTTCTTTTTTGATTTGCAACATGGGCTCCGTATTACCCGCAGACGATTTGGCACTCAAGTCTGGATTTAAGTGTCCGAGCCGCTCGCTGTCAGACGTGATCACCTCGGACATTCTGCACAGCTTCCTGTACGGCAGGTGGAGGAACGTGCTGGGAGAACACCTGGCGGAGGAGCGGCACAGCAGCAGCCCCAAGACCGCGTTCACCGCCGAGGTGCTGGCGCAGTCCTTCGTCGGAGGTAGGCTGACATTCTGCTTTATTATGGGGCTATTTTCATACATGTACATTCTGTTTCATCATACTGTTGTGCATGTTTGGGCCTTTTAAGTGCATGTTTGCTGCCTAATTCCAGTATATATATTTTGTATTTAATGTGTTTTTTATGGAAATAAAAAATATGATTTAACTTTTTCTTTTTTTGTGTCCCCGTATGCAATTTCCGAAAAAGTGAATCACTGAACTCCATAAGGACTTTTTTTGTAATTACAATTACAGCCACATTTGGGTTTTTCCCCATTTAATAATAATAATTGAACTTCAAAAAAATCCCACATCCTGCAGAGACACTAAAATAAACTTCCCTTTCTGTCCCAAACATTTATTTACCAAAGTTTTCCCACTAACTTGTTGCTGTTTTTCTGCATTTTCTCTCAGTTTACTGCTTTTATTTCGACCCATTAAACGCGTTAACCCTATAGAGCTCTGCTCCTCGCGTTTAGAGGCATGTTAGGCGTGTAACTGCCGCTGATTGAAAGACGCAGGGCATTAAATTCATTTGGTTAACTTTGTGCTTGACCTGGGAAAGTTTCCACTTAAACCTCGAGGAGAGAAAGGTTTCTTTTCTTTGAGATGTCCCGGGTTTTTATCCCGCATTCATCAATCTCCGGACAGTCTCTTTTCCTCTCTTGGCAGCTATGGGGCTCCGGAGCTTTTCTCTTTCTCTCTCCTTAAAAGATTTGCTGTTCCTCGCATAATGCACCGTGAAGGCTAAATCTAATGCTATTCATTGCATGTCAACCATCTAATCGCCTTTCCATTTTTTTGTTGCCGAAATTCCTGAGTCTTTTAAACAAGTCCTAGTTTCTTTCAGCGCAAATTTATTGCTACAAAGTTCTTAAAAGGATAATGAATTTGGAATTAGCCGTTTCTTTTCCAGTAAACTTTAATGAATATCACATCTGAAGCATGACAAATTGTTGGACCCTGGGCAATAGAGGACCATTTAACCCCTGCTCGGCTCGGCTCACAGAAAAAAATCTTTGATTTTGACATTAAAGAACCGCACGGTTTTTTCTTTTCTCCCTTTCTGGTGCGGATGAAAATGCTTTCCTATGGAGTTTTTCTGCACAACAAAAAGTTTCAATTCAACCAGATAATCGAATTAAACGGAGGATAAGGTGTAGCTTAATATTTCGTGACTAAAATAAGATCCAGTCCATTTGCTGCTTTCAGGACTTTTTCAGCAATCCTGTGTCATGAGATCCTGCTGAACAGTTTAGTCTCCTGGAGCTGCATTTTTGCGCAGTATTACTCGGGCATTAAAACAGATATAATGTTTTCTGACATGTTTCCCTTTATTTTTTCTTCTTTGTGCAGAGGTGCAGAAGCTGTCCAGCCTGGTGCTGCCCAGTGAGGTGATCATCGCGCAGAGCTCCATCCCTGGAGAGGGTCTGGGCATCTTCTCAAAGACCTGGATCAAAGCAGGGGCCGAGATGGGCCCGTTCACAGGGAGGGTCATATCTCCGGAGCACGTGGACCTGCTGAAGAATAACAACCTAATGTGGGAGGTGAGCAGAGAATAATGTTTTTTAATGATCCCATTTTGTAATGGATGAATATGATATGACCAGATCAATTGTTCCAACAGTGTTCAAGATTCAATCTTTTTCAGTTCAGCATAAAATCATAGTGCACAACATATATTTTTTAATACCATTATTTTTGTTTTAATAACAGAATGTGAGTCAATTACTTTGTTACATTTTTAGTATAGTTACTTACTTAACCTAAATGCAGTTTTGGTTAATAAATACAATATGTATGCAGCCAAACTTAGTTTTTATTTTATTCATTAATATTTGTTGATATTTATTTTCATTAAAAAAAAATTGTTTCAGTAACTTAGTTTCAATTTATTTAATTTCATCCTGGAAAATAAAACATGTATGTTATCTTAGGCCGAGCAAAGCACAGGGGGGTCCAAGCAGTGTTAGACCGTCCATGATCCAGAGTCTGTGTTTTATTACTTCCGCCTTATGTTGACAAATGTTTTCCTCGCTGTTGTGCGCTCAGGTGTTCAATGAAGACGGCACGGTGCGCTACTTCATCGATGCCAGTCAGGAGGACCAACGCAGCTGGATGACTTACATAAAGTGCGCAAGGAATGAGCAGGAGCAAAACCTGGAGGTGGTGCAGATCGGCAGCAGCATCTTCTACAAGGCAGTGGAGGTGAGAATAGACTTTAATTCTGTTGATCTATAAACAAGGACTCGGCCCTGTGGCGACTGAATAGGTTTTATTGACAACCAACAAGTATGTCAATTTATTTTAGAGCAGCGCCGCCTGTTGGCCCAAATGGATTATGTGATGTCTGTTTGGCATCTTTGGTCGTATGATTGCACCAGAGAAGCAACTTTAAATCACATATTTATTTGCTGACCATTTCCCCTGTTTTTCTCAGACTATCCCACCGGACCAGGAACTTCTTGTCTGGTACGGAAACACCCTCAACACATTCCTGGGAATCCCTGGAGTTCCGGGAATAGACGAGGAACACCTGAAGAAAGCCAGAGGTGAGTCATTTGATGTAACAATGTTAAGGGTTACAGCTTTTTGTATCTGTTCGTGGTCAACATAGGCTACATGAGCCAGTTGATATCATTGTTGTTTGTTCTGATACATTGCTTTTATTATTTCTTAGACTAAAAACACACGGATAGATAGATAGATTTATCCAAAGTTGGGAAATAGTTTTTTCACAACAGCATTTTGACAGTCACTTATAATAAAAAAAATAAGAAAAACACATTTTAAATGTAAAAACTAAAAACAATATACATTTTTTCAGAAGAAAATACATATATTCAAGAGAGTATCTAGACACTATAAAAATATACAGAATAACATAGAAAATAAAACACTAACTAAGCAGCCGAAATCTGAGCCAAACTTTAAACTAATCCTCCCCCCTTTGTGTTTCCTCTCTCAGATGAGGCCCACCCTTGTGACGGCCCTGCCTCGTGCTCCCCTCCAGCCCTTACCACCACAGTAGGTCGCATGCGCTGCGTCATCTGCCACCGTGGCTTCAACTCCCGCAGCAACCTGCGCTCTCACATGCGCATTCACACGCTAGACAAGCCCTTCGTCTGCCGCTTCTGCAACCGCCGCTTCAGCCAGTCCTCCACGCTCCGGAACCACGTGCGCCTGCACACCGGCGAGAGGCCCTACAAGTGCCACGTGTGTCAGAGCGCGTACTCCCAGTTGGCAGGCCTCAGGGCGCACCAGAAGAGTGCGCGGCACAAACCGATGGCACACGCGGCAGAGATGGCATCCAAAGTGTCCCCCCCTCCCCAGCAGATGTCAGTCATGTCCCACCAGCACCAGATGCCCCCCATGGTGCACCACATCCCCACCATGGTGCTATGATGACAGGAACATGGAGGGGACAGACAGGCAACGCTGCACTTTAGACGAGGGGAGAAGTAAAAATGGACCCAGATGATGAGACAGGCCTTCATAAGGAACTGAACTGATGTGATAAAGCATCTCACAAAGACATTTGAATATGTTGCCTTTTTGTATTGCTTATAGTGATGATGCTGAAGTGCAACTCTGAAGATTTTTCAAAACATGTTGTTTACTGTGTAATCTTTAAACCAAGTGTCATATATCACTGTCATATTTACACTGTGTTTATTCTGCGTCACATCCTCACCTGCTCAGGTGAAACACAGTCAGAGGTTTGTACAGCGAGTAGAATCCAGTGTACATTGTTTCAGCCGCATCCACACACTGTAAACTGAGATTGTCACTTTAAACTTGCACAGACTGTACTGTTGTGTAATTGTAAGATTGTATAGTAGCTACTGTACATGTGAATGTAAATACATTTGTGCTCTCTTCTATTCTAAATAAATATGATATGATATTACAACATTTTGTTTACTTCTCTTTCGTGTGGTTGACAGTGATTTATCTTTTAATAATAGTATGAGATGAACAAAATATAACTGTCCATAATATAGCATAGTGTAGTTTAATTAAATGCACTTTCAAAGATAAAATACCATTCAAGAGGAAAGAGTCCATCACTTAAACACTTATTTTATAAGTGCACTTTTTGACATGAAACAATCATTCTGAATGATTGTAATTCTGAATGTATTAACCCATAGTGGCAACTTGTCCTGTACAGAAGTGATTTCTCGAAATTAAATGTTAACCTTATTTTTGGCAGGTGTTGTTATGTTATGCTGAGTCTGGGTGCATGTGTTTTTAATGTATTTATTAAACTGTAAAATGGCCCAAAGACTATTTTATTTCCAGCTTAAAACATTTAATTGATAATAACGGCAAACATTTTTTGAAATATATGCCTATCATCGTTTTTTCTTAAATGTGTTTTTTTTACACTTTATGCGCAGTTGTGAATGGAGGACCATATTGTGTACTCCAATTTAGTTATTTAGTAAGTTCCTTATGATGAGCTAGCGAGTGAAAACTTGTTATATATTATATAATATTATTCAAATATAACATCTTATTATTAAATGAACCAGTTTTCTGTCTCTCTTCAGGCAACAGGTAGTTGCAGATCCTTTTTATTCCACACGATGGCGCCAGATACCCAGGAAAAAAGAGTCTTGAGCGAAAAGTGTGCTTTTCCTGCAGAATCAATGGACGGACACTTTAATAACACTGTTTATATTGATACATGATCTTTACAACCATTTATTTATGTGACTTGTGACTGGATGTCTTTTCTGTGCTGACCACATTGCATTTCTCCCATATAAATGTTGTGTACATACAGTAAATGTTAACCTTTGAGCCACTGCTGAACTTGTCTGCTGTCAGACATGACCCAACTTCTCAACAAGGAGTTTTTAGGACAAGTCATCATTAAAACAAGAACAGAGCAACACAGATCAACATGCTGCAAATAAATACATTTAAGAAATAAATAAAATGGAGGAGAAAGGTGGGCTTCTCCTCTTCCCAGAGGAATTAGGAAGGATTTTGACTGGATGTTTTTCCATCACTGGAGACTGTCCACACGTTCTGCTCATCACCTTGAAGAACACCAGACAGTTTAGACCATCTACATGAATACTTATTTAAAAAATGGTACCATCTCACCCAAACTAAAAGCACCTTTATCCTGGTATAGACATCCTGCTGTAGTCCTGTCCTTCTTTGGAGAACCACAGCAAGAAGCTACCATCTCAGAGGCATGGCGCAGAACTGAAGGAAGACAATGTGTAGCAGACATTAATTATTCTTTTATCTGTTTGTATATCCGCCACACTGCTGGTGAGATGATGTTGTGGCAGGTAACCTGACTCCACCCCTATCAGGTGCTCCATTTTACTATAGCATACTATGTTTGTTCAGGTTATTCATTGATTCAAAGATGTACAGTCTTCTTTGTCAAATGCACAACAGTTAATGTAGTTGGAAATGCAAACATTAAATCCCAAGCTCCTCCAATAATTTTAACTAAAGTGAAGACATAAAAAATAAATAAAAAATTGCGAGAGACATAATGGTGAAAGTAAAGTGCAGGTATGATTAAAATCTAAAATAGAGTAAGATTAAACAAGAGGAATCAAGGCTTTATTCAAATGGTTCCTCACCAAAATAATAATGCTGTATATGTATCTCATCACAAAGACATTTTTTTAGGAAGCATGTTGCCATAAAATTGTATTATGATGTTTGAATACTCACCGAAGAACAGCAGTCATAGCATGGCTCCACTTTACGTTATTCCGTATCAGTGTGTCTTGAAGTCATCTGCTTCCTTGTGGTCAGTGTAATGATGTGTCTGCACTGACATACACTATAAGACAATGACACAGCATTTCTGCCCTACAGAGACACTGGTACTCAGGGTCACCACATAGATACAGGAAGTATAGTATTACTTATGTTTCCCTTGCACATTCACTTCAAAGACATGACAATGAGGAATAAAGGAGGTAGTGCACTGGCAGTAAGATAAGAACAGACAATGATGAGGGATCTTTTCATCCTAAGTGTAACACAAATAACAAGTCATATGTCTATCATGAGCATTTGGTTGTGATAACAACTGCAATCAAGGTGCAAAGACTGGGAAGTATTGTATGTTTTATTAGATATATGAAGTGACAAAATGATTGTGTCATTTTAAAGCCAAAAATAAAGTATTAGTAGTTCTTATTTCTCAATTTGTAATCTTCACCATTTCCAGATAAAGCTATAGAGGTTGTAAAAATAAAGGAAACAAATGTCATTTTTTCAAAATGTGAAGAATAAGTGGTCCTTGGTCTTGGAATTACCTTCAATCAAGCCTCAAACTGACGGCACTTGTCTCAATAGCATGTTTTAAATTGAAGTTGTCTGAAGTCCTTACCACCAGCTGCTCTTGCAGTAATAAGTAGTGCACCTTTCTTACTGTCCTAATGTGCACAATGTAGTGACTGCTTTTTCATCTTTTGTTTTCTTAGTTATGTTCTCTGTATTTTATATGTTTGTGTTATGTGTAACGTTGCTGCCTTCTTGGCCAGGTCAGCATTGCAAATGAGATTTTATCTCAATGCTTTTATCTGGTTAAATAAAGGTTAAATAAAACACAAGTTAGGAAATGAACAGAGGTAAACAATACTCGGATATTTAAGGTAGAAGTAACAATACCACAGTTAGTCATACTATGTCTAACATTTGGAAGAATGTTTACATCAAAGTAAACGGTTTTTTCTTTCAGAATGATTAATTTCAGAGCAGCATATTAGCCTATATTATTGGATAATGATGATTAATGCATGTACATCACTTTAGTGTTGCAGCTGGTAAAGGTGAAGCCAGTTTTTAATGATTTAAACATGTGCAATATTTGCTTCTGAGACGTAGAGGTGTTGAAGTATTTAGTAAGCTTCACGTTTCATAAACAATGTCAGGGTAAGGGTTTAATGGTTTCATAGAGCTGTATGAAAATCAGGAAATACTTTAATATAGACATTGTAATCAAACAAGTTAAGTTAAATATAATAACGACAATGTTGTTGTTATTTTTTTTAGTAAAGAAATACAAAAAATGGACAAAATAAATAATTAATAGAAAATAAAAAAAACTAGCAAAAGGACAACATAATGAGAAACAATCTTCCAGAAGGACTGCACACTATTACTGTTCTATTATTTTCTAAAACGGTCCAGGGATATCATTATCAGATCAGGGATAGATTGATTTGGCCTTGTTGGCGCGATGATGTTGTGATCTGTTGGTAGAGTCTGATTCCGGTCGATTCACCGCTGCTGTGGAGGATTGTTGTCATTTTTCTGTGGCTAGCCTTTACTGCTAGCTATCCGTTTGATTTCTCTCCAACATACTTTGTTCCAGCAGGTGGGTCATAGTTTATGTCAACAACTTTGTACTGAGCCAAGCTTATTTACAACTGAAACGAAAGCATCTGTTTGTGAAAGTAACCGCGAGTTCCCAGAAATAAATGTCGTAGTTATAAGTTGAAAACAAATGTCAGCTAACAGCTAGTTAGCTAGCTTAGCTTAACTTTAGCTGGATTGACATTTCTGGTTAGCATAGCTATAAATGAATCTGTTCACGGATTTTGCTGAACAAACAGAATGCCAGCTAAATGTCAGATTTGTAGCTAGTTAATGTGTCGTAGGACAGTATGAATGCTGGGCAGTTTATTATCAGTGTAATCACAGTAACTTGTTAGGAGTTTTACGCACAGTGAAAGAAAATGTCCATGTTAGGTCATCTTCACACGACGGGTTGTTTCTCCAGAGAAGAGCTGCATTCATTTAGAAGGAGGAAGACTGGTTGATTGTGATTAAGTGTATTAGCTTGAAACCCCTTTTTTTTTAGCTCGTTATTGAGGAAATGCCACGCTGGCATGGCTCTGTCCCATTCTGCTTTTGTACATAAACGCCTTCTTTATGCTTCCCTTTTTCTATCAATCAATCAATCAATCAATCAACCAACCAATTAATCAATGTTTATTTATATAGCCCAATATCACACATGTTACATTTGTCTCAGTGGACTTCACAGTTTGTACAGAATATCAGTATGACAATACGACACCCTCTGTCCTTAGACCCTCACATCGTACAAGGAAAAACTTCCGGAGAAAACCCACAGTTTAAAGGGAACATGGGAGAAACCTCAGGGAGAGCAACAGAGGAGGGATCCCTCTCCCAGGACGGACAGACGTGCAATAGATGCCGTGTGTAAATTGAAAAGATAATACATTTGCAACATAGGCAGCTCTGAGTAAAAAATTACACGGTAAGAGGCCATTATGGAGTATCTGTAAATGTACTGACATGCTAAACATGATGGTGATAGCTTTATCGAGCTGCTCTGACAGCAGGAGACCTGTTTGGCTGAACACAGATCAGTGCTGGAACCAGTGCATTGTAACACAAACCAGAAGGACAGCTCCCAGCTGCCGGGCTCAAATTAGTCTCCTGAGAGGGGGAGGGGGCTGCAGTTATTTAAGGGTGCAGTGGGCAAAAGAATATGAAAATGATTATACCTATGCAGTTTCAGAGTTTCTCTCCTCAATTCTTTTCCTCAGTTCATAGTAGTGCTGCACATTATTATTATTTTCTTTAATGACAGCAGAACTCTGTTAAGGGGTTAAAGTTGTGTGTGTGTGTGTGTGTGTGTGTGTGTGTGTGTGTGTGTGTGTGTGTGTGTGTGTGTGTGTGTGTGTGTGTGTGTGTGTGTGTGTGTGTGTGTGTGTGTGTGTGTGTGTGTGTGTGTGTGTGTGTGTGTGTGTGTGTGTGTGTGTGTGTGTGTGTGTGTGTGTGTGTGTGTGTGTGTGTGTGATGTGTGTGTGTGTGTGTGTGTGTGTGTGTGTGTGTGTGTGTGTGTGTGTGTGTGTGTGTGTGTGTGTGTGTGTGTGTGTGTGTGTGTGTGTGTGTGTGTGTGTGTGTGTGTGTGTGTGTGTGTGTGTGTGACACAGGATGTTAGGATGGAGTGTGGGCCAGTTCTGCCGGACAGCCTGGTGTTGGAGATCTTCCTGCGTCTGCCCCATGAAGCCGTGCTGAGCGCTGGTCTGGTCTGCAGACAGTGGCTGGCCGTCTCCAGAGATGAGTTCCTGTGGAGGGAGCTGTTCTACAGCTTCTACCGCATACCTCACTCTGTACCTCGACACCCAGGTAAATAATCAAATGTCACTGAAGAAGTCAAAACAAAAGTCACTGAGAACAGCTTCGTTGATCAATTATTGGACTGTTTACAACTTTAAATATCCCCTTATCTTCCTCTGTGCAGCATCGGTGTCATGGTACAGGGAGTTCAAGCGTTTGTTTGACTGCATCCCCTGTGTGGAGGTTCAGACGCTGGTAGAGCACACTGACCAAGTCCTCCACCTGGCCTTCTCTCACCGGGGTCACCGCTTCTCCTCCTGCTCCAAAGACTGCACCGTTAAGGTAGGCATTAAACCATTATTCAGGTTACTTTTATTGCAACATTTATTTTCTGGATTATTTGAAGGATAAACATTCCCTCTCTTTTCTTTCTTATCCTGTCCTCTGGCTTCCTGTGTGCAGCTATGGGACACAGAGCGGCCAGATGGAAATATCTCCATGGTGCACAGCTCCAGCATGCGGCAGTTCAACTGGGGCTACACCCAGTTCTCCCAGTTCAATGCTGACGACACCCTGCTGCTGGTGTCCGGGGTTTACCTGGGACCCCACCACTCCTCGTCTGGGGAAATAGCTGTCATTAGTCTGGGTAAGTACAACGGAAATACCAAAACAGTCATGCCTCGTCATTTTCTGTTGAAGTACATCTTTTATTTTTCCCAATCATTAGTGGTAGTCTCTCCTGACCTTGTGCTTCTCCTTCTCCTCATGTCTCTTAACACACAGATAATTACACGTTGCTGTCGCGTGTGAGGAACAAGCCGTACGATGTGTTTGGCTGCTGGCTGAATGAGTCCCATCTAATCTCTGGGAACCTGCACTGGATCGGCAACATGACGTCCTGCTCCGTGCTCTGGCTCAACAAAGCCTTCCAGGTGAGAACAGCAGCTACTGTCAGACACGTGAAGAAGATGAAGAATTACAGGAAAATAGTTTGGCTTGTATTTTGTGGCTGGATAATGTGATTGTGTAATTTTCTTGAGCAACTTAAAAAGCGTCACACGTTTCTCTGACACATGCTGCAATTGGTGTCTTTTTCCCACTGTTGCAAACAACATTAAATAGATATAATATATACAAAACATTTCTGCTGTTTTGGTTTAACTAAGAAGCTTACAGGTTTGAAAATAAAGAAGTATGTCTTCATTCTTGAATGAAAGTGGACCTACATGCTATATTTGAACAATATATTGTAGGGCCATACCTATATAAAACATGTCTGTGAAGTTTTTTTTTCAAAATACCAAACAGATCCTGCATTTTAGCCATGCCTCATTTCGCTCTATTTGCTCTTTCCAGCCCTGTTTTTTCAAGGGCTGATTCTGTGGCAAATGAGCTGCAGCTGACCACGCCCCCCTGCAGGAGAGGGGAGCATGCTTTGAGATCAGCTGCTGGGCTGTCAGAAGAGGGGGAGGAAAAGAGATCTCCGTCCTCTGTGTTTTATTCTTATATGATTATATAGTCATTATTCATTTGTTTTAAAGCTCAATAAATAACAAAGAAGACCTTTGACCGGCACTTTTCTAATTTTGTCCGGAAGATTTAAACTTTAACGGACATGTTGACCGGCGAAAACAAATCTAACTGAAACTCTGCCGCACGATCCCCTCGTTCCTTGGAAGAGGCGGAGAGGTGGGTGTTTGTCATCTGCTGGTGGACTATCGGAGAGAATTACAGCGAGGGAGGGATTGCAATGAATAACAGCAGCAGGAGCAAACGCTTGCCTCGGGGAGGGAGAAAAAGAGCCACAGCGGAGAATAAACAGAAGGGAAACCATGCGTGGGAAGTCTTCTTCGCTGCTTTTGTGGCAGACTACAGCGCCACTTACAGGCCTGGCATATGTACTACAGCCAGTGCTTTCGAGCGGCAATGGCCGGCCGTGGCCCAACCCCACATTCCCCTGATAGGTGGAGAGTTGCCCATATAGGCGGAGCTCCACGTTCCTGACGTCAGAGATATTTCAAATCTGTATCAGATCCGTTGCAGGCCCGTTTTTAGAGATTTGGGTATGGAGGAAAAGAGAGAGGGTTGTGTTTTCTGACACTTGGTGAGTTCCCTGACACACCGGGGACACATATTAATGTATAAAAGTCGTACAAAAGTGCATTTTGCATGATAGGTCCACTTTAAAATAAAACGTTTCCTCCGAATCGTCCGACCTCCTCATCCTTTTCCTTTTCTCCCACAGGATGTTGAATCGGAAAACGTCAACGTAGTCAAGCGCCTCTTCAAGATCCAGAACGTCAACGCCAGCACCATCCGCACAGTGATGGTGGCTCACTGCCGTCGCCATAACAACCCAGACTTGGTGCTGGACTACGAAGCTCAGTCCCAGGCTCGGAGGCAGAAAGAGCAGCAGCAGCACCAGCCGCTCCTCTTTGACCTGGGGGCCTCCGGCAGTGAGGAAGAGGAGGAGGAAGGGGAGTTGGGAGAGGCTGCCAGGCTCCCCACCGCACGCCATGCTCAGCCCACCATCTCCGGCATAGAGAACGTTATACAGGTGGGTAAGGGGTGCAGTTTCAGCTGTCCCTTTTGAAGTGATACTGTTCTTCATTCTGCCTCTTTTCGTGCCTCCTATTAGAGTCGTAAAAATGTAGGTCCAACGGAGATGGCGATTGAGACCCACTTGGCCAAGATGATGGGCAAAGCGCACACGAAGGCCCCTGACCCCAGCCTCATCGTGCCCTCTGACCCCGGGGAGGGAGAGGACAAAACGTACTTACTCTTCACCACCGGCAGCCTTACATACTCCCCTCACCAGATAGGTAAGGTCCATTCAAGGCTGCGGCATCAAAGCTAAAGCGTGCAGATGCAATGACTGAAATGTGCAGATGCAGTTATTAGAAACTGCACACAATGCTGTAAAGAGCTGTAAGAGCTAATAGTTCTCCTGTAACAGTGAACTATTCACCCCTCCATTGGTTTCCCGTCTCTTTTCTTAAGCTTTAAGTCTTTATTATAACTGATAGCGTGCCTGATCACATTCTGCTTTTTTATATTTTTGTATTTTATTCTCTATTTTTCTGCTCTTATCATATCATACTATGCTTCTATTGATTTACTTATATTCTCATAGCTATGCATGTGTTTTTATTTGATCCTTCCTGTGCGTTTTCATTCCTTCTGGTCGACGTTTGTTTTAAATGTGCTCTATATCAAACTCTATCTCAGGTATTAAGCTGATCAAGCCCGAGCAGATGACCACCAGCGGTCCTGTGCTCGGGGAAGAGCGGAGTTCAGATGAGTTTTTTGATTCCTTGGACCATGTTATTGATATCCACGGACACATCATCGGTATGGGCCTTTCTCCAGACCACAGGTTAGTAAATGTTGTACAGATTCAGCATGCTTCAATGCAGGCTCATATAGGTATGAACTTTAATGGGGACTGTGACGTAGGGCTGCTCGATTATGGCAAAAATCATAATCTCGACTATTTGGGTCAATAATTGATATCACGATTATTAAAAAACGATTATCCATTTTTTTGAAAACATCAATTTATTGAAGAAAAATATGTTGAACTTTATGTTTTTAATAGTTGATTACCCTGAACTTTAAGTAGAATTCAACTGAAAAACCAATACAAAAAAAATGTAATTTAAAAAAAAAAAAAGTAATAATAATACAAAAATAATCGTTTTATTTCGATTACGTTGTTTTCGTAATCGTTACAAGCCATAATCGTAATTGCGATTTAAAATAAGATTAATTGAGCAGCCCTACTGTGACGGTCTGAAAAGGATTAAAGAAGCCAAAATCTCCCAAAAAGGAGAGCTATTTTAATGGATGAGATGTCGGTTATCATATTGATCTAATCTGTGTGTCTGCGTACTTATTGCCATTTAATGTATAAGCACACTTTGTTTTCACAACATGAAAAACACTATATATCATAATGGCGTCATCTCTCTCCTTTTATGGATCAGGTACCTTTATGTGAATAGCCGAGCTTGGCCGGCGGGCTGTGTGATCTCTGACCCGATGTCTCCTCCTCCCATCGCCGAGGAGATCGACCTCCATGTCATCGATCTGAAGAGTTTGAGGGAGGAGAGGAGGAGCCTGCGCGCTCACCGAGCCTTCACGCCTAACGACGAGTGCTTCTTCATCTTCCTCGACGTCAGCAGAGACTTTGTTGCCAGGTGAGTGGGACAAAGACGTCTAACTGTCCATCGATATATGCAGCTTTCACAGATGCAGGCTTCACCGGTAATAAACCTGGGTATTGCCCTTTAGTGGCCGTCTGAAGGAAGTGATACTGAAATTGTGGTGAACTTGTCACTGCAAATTGACAACTCGTGTCGTTGAAACAACTGTGTTTTCCTGGCATATTATATAGACCAGGGGTGCCCAACCTTTTTTGAACCGAGAGCTACTTTTAAAGTTGCCGAGATCTACCAGTCCAAATAGAGAGGCGTAGCCATTACTGACAGCCTACTACCAGGTAAATACTAGGGGTGTTGAAAATAATCGTTTCTACAATGCATTGCGATGCGGACGTGGACGATTCGGTATCGATGCTGTGACGGAAGATAATCGGTTATAGCGTAGTAACGTGGCTTCCTGATTTTCCGGGCGCGGCTTTACTATAACGTTTTTTTTTTCTGTCACTTTAATATCAAATCGGTTGGTGACGCAGAGATCAGGGAACAGACGTGACAGCGGCACAGCAACACCAAACACGGAGCAGTCTGCTTTATCCACCAACACAAGAACACCAGTTCAGAACCAACAGCAGAAAGACCCGCTCTGAATCACTCCGTGTCGCTGCGGCACAGGGATTTATGTTTTTCAAAAATAATCGCGTTACAATCATGTCAAGTTTAATTTAATTAAGTCTTGGATTGCAGAGTATGAATGTCCTCTAGCAATTTTCAGACGATATATACGTGTGTAAAGTTTGTGAAGGCAGGAGGAAAAAAGCTTCCGCGATCACCGTCTCCTCTCCGTTCCTCCAAACCCCGCCCCCTCCCTGAAAATAATGAGTGACAGGCTGATAGTGACCCGATAGAAACTTTATTATTCACTTAATCACTGATTGAGATATAATGAAGCTAACTTAGTCTCATAAATTCATGGGATTTATGTAACAGTAAGACAGAGAATGCAAGTGTGCACCCACATGCACTATTTTTGTTTTTATAATGCTGTTGTAAATACTCCTGTTGTCTGCTGTGTTCAGACTCAAGTCCTGTGTGTGATGCCACATTCAGGACATTCAGTGTCCTTTTTTTAACAGAAGACTGTTGCTAGAAGCTGCAGCTAGACTGCAGAAGCATTATTTTTTTGTTTTTGAGGATGGAACAACTTCACACACAGATATAGGGAGGCTAGACCTATACAATTCATTTATTTTGGTTTATAAATTAATGTCAAGACATTTATGTTATTGATTTCTGAAGCACTTTCTAAATAATAAAAAGAGAGTTCAAATGTATTTACTGCATGTATGCCTTGATGAAAAATAAGCCATGTGCAGTAATATAGAAAATTGAGGATGCAACGCATTGGTATGCATCGTGATGCATCGGGATATTGAATCGAATCGTTGACAGGATAATCGTAATCGAATTGTGAGACCAGTGAAGATGCACAGCCCTAGTAAATACACACTTCTTGTATAAAACTGACCTTTGTACGATTAATACTTCATAAAATACTGCAGATCCTTTATCTTACCTCTTTCTAATCTACACACATACAAGTATTTAATTGAAGTTACACAACAGTGTTGTTGATACAGAGTTGGAGTTTATTCACACGTCACACTACAGCGGGTAATGTTTTCAAGAAACATTGAACAGTGCTGCCACATATGACACAGGAAAAAAGAAAATACTCTGAACCCTTTCTTTGTCCTTATATAAAAATAGTGTTGCTACAAAAGTATAAATTAGGCTTACTAATAAGACAACTCAGATCTGAAGCTACGCAGGAATCTGCTGCCAAAGTGCAATAAAAAAGAGAAAATTAATTTGTAGCATTTTAGTAGAGTATAAAAATAAATGCCTTAAAATAGGATGCTAGCAACACTAGCTTCTTAACCTGAATTGATAATAGACTATAATCAATTTAAGTTTGCATTCTTATACCATTTTGTACAATAATTATAATGAATAAGTTCAAACAAACTAAAACTTACAGCTGATTAATAACGGGATCTAACTTGAGTTTTTATTATATCAAAAACCTGGAGAAATGCTACTGTTATTTTTACTGTCCCCAAAAAGTGCGTCGCAGCCTCCAGGAATGCTTCTTTCACAACTTCGCCGTCTTTGAAAGACTTCATGTGTTTCGCAAGAACGTGACTGACACGATAAGATGCTCTGGTAGCAGCCTTGCTCTTGTTGTTGGGCCTGGTGAAAATGAACTGCTGTGCATTTAGCTGTCCTTTCAGGCCCCTCCCCTTTTGGGAGCGTAGGGCAGAATTAGGAGGGAATTCCGTCTCGTAGCGTTTGTGCACTGTTTTGAAATGCCGCTCCTAAATGACCCTTCTTCGATAAAGCCACGCTCGCATTGCAGATGAGACAGATGGACTTTGAATTGGAATAGATACAAAAATAATCACTCGGAGTGAAAATTATATATTTTGGGCTTTTTTGCTTCTGCCGTAATTGCGGTCTTGTGTGTGTGTGGACTGTCACTCCTGTTGCCACGGACAACGTCAGTGAACTAGTGCCCACTGCCCACCAGCGACGCCCCGACACATGGGGTCACGCCGGCCAATCACAAAGCTTTGATGCGTTCAAGTGCATTATTCTGGCACAGGAAGATTATGTTACAGGACATTAACGATAAAACAGAATGTTGTTGTTCTATTTTTAGACACATCTCGCGATCGACCGGTCGATCTCGATCGACCGGTCGATCGAGATCGACACCCCTGATATAGACGGATGCATCACAATGATTCTGTTTTTACATCATGCACGTCATTTGTAGATTCTTAACTGTTTTGGCATTGACAACTTACAAAATGTAGGAAAAACACTTGCAATATTACATTTGAGGTTTCATTTAGGAGCAAAATAAAATAGAAGATGGAAATGAAATGTTTCTCTCAGATGGTTAGGAAGAAAATAACTCTGTAGGATGCTCAACATGAAGACTTTTACTTTTCTGGCTACAATGACTGATACATTACTGTTATATACATTACTGAAATGTGTCAGGGCTCGACATTAACGACATTAACGACTACCCGATGGCCCGGGGTCATCTAGTATTTAGCTCGGGCAATGAAGCCTCACCTGCTGGTTGCCCGATCGGGCAATCTATTATGCCAGTATCATGCAGCTCGCGGATCCAGTAATGAGTGACCCGACAGTAGAACTAAACATATCTATAACTAGTTTAGGTAGTTTGAGAGGTAATTAAAATAGCTACATGTGATATTCTAACCTGAAGTGTGTGTTTTGTCCGCTCACCGCTGCAGGTGATCATGCAGAGCTGCGTGTCGACTCGTCAGCAGCAGCTGATCTCTCTCTCCCGTCAGATTAGTCTTCACTCGCGTTTATGTCCATATCGATCAGATCCAGCTAGTTCTAGCTAATGATATGACTACCTGCTTATTAAAAAGACACCTAAACAATAAGCGTCGCTATGCAACTGGGTGAGGCCACAAAGTATAGTGCAGCATTATGCATTTGTTCACATGCCCACCGGAACCCCGAGGCATTACCAACAGAGCAACGCACAATCAACCCACACAGGACATCTCTTTCTCCACATTAAATGTTAGACATTAGAATTGACTATTCTTGTCTGTCACATACTCTTCTTGTCTGTCACATAAGTGGCGCAACTGAAGCGGTATTGCGCTAAAGGGAAATTATTTTGACTGGACATTTTGACCGAAGAGATTTAGATTTGCCGGCTAACGGGAACTCTGACGTCGCCATTTTGTGTGGTTCGCGGATGCGCTCGGCTCCTCTCGACTGCTGCTCGGGTCTGCTCGGTCAGCTTCCGGATGAGGAAGCATTCGTTCGACCAACTTACAGTAGATAACATTATAAACATTTTTAACAGGGGCCATAATAGTGTAAATAATGTTATAACTGAATGTAATGTTTTCTACTTTTTTACATCTGGGAAGGCATTTGCCTTCATCAGATGGAAAGTGTCTTGACCAACAACTTAAGCATTTCTTATAGCTATGCAGGGCATGCAAGCGCGCAAACACAAACAAGAACAAACAAACAAGTGAAATGAAGAATACAATTGAAATTGTACAATATAATATTGTGGTGGTTCATCTTATAATTCAGTCTAGAGAATGCACCAGACAGCATCTAAGACCTGCAAAAATCTAAATGTTCTAGGGGCAGGCCCCCCAAACCCTTCGTGCGTCATTTAGTCCGCGCGCATTTTTCAGGGCAATCTCTATTGGGCTCAGGGCCATCTGTAAATTAGCTTAGATGGCTCACTTTAGTGACTTCACATAAGGTGACGTTCAGAGCTGAAACAAATCATTGATTCATTTTCTCTACCTTTAAATCAACTAATTGATAAATGTAAATATTTTTACTGGAACAAATACTCGAAATTAACAGCTTAATTTATCTTGGAAAAAGCTGTTTTTCTTTGTGTTTGAGTTTGGACTGTTGGACAGACAAAACAAGACATTTTAAGATTTTATATAACTTGGACTTATGTGGAACTTTTTAATGGTTTCTACAACTAGGTTATTTCTAATATATTGCTATAAAAAAAGATAAATTAATCAGAAGAATAATTTATGAGAAAAATAGTTTTTTCTTTTTCTGTATTTATAAAATACTTCACTGACGTATCCCCCCCCCCCCCACACACAGTGGAGCAGAGGACAAGCACGGCTACATCTGGGACCGTCACTACAACATCTGTCTGGCCCGGCTGGCTCACGACGACGTGGTGAATTCTGTGGCGTTCAGCCCGGCCGACCAGGAGCTGCTGCTGTCCGCCAGCGATGACTCTACCATTAAGGTGTGGCGCTCGCCCCGCATGGTCCGCCTGGCGCAGGCCCCGCACCGCCCGCACCGGCCCCGCGGCCTCCTGTCCTCCTGGCTGAGCCGCAACAAAAACTCAACGTGTGCAAGCAGCAGCGTGAACGGAAAACCGTGAGTCAGGTTGGAAAACACTTGAAGACGGAGAGAGAGGAAAGTTCGATGTTTCTTCTGCGGTGTGAATATATTTATATACACTCCATGTATATGTACGGTGTGGTTACAGTCGGTGGTGTTGCTTGAGCTCACTGTGTTGTGCCACACATCAGCGCTCAGGTAACAGGAGATGTGATGCGACTCAGGGTGTAGCCACAAGAGAGCGCTGTTGCACCAGAGAAGGACGACAGACTGCTGACAGGAGTAAGACGTTCTCACAGGTAGAGTAGAGCTGACACCTGAACGCACCACACAGACGTCCAAACAACGGATGGTGTTTGTCTGTTTTTATCTGTAATGTTGAGCAGGTTAGGGCTCCTGGACCTGAGGTGTAAATGTTTGTGAGTGTCCTGCAGAGACGTCATGTCCGGCTCATCAGAGGCAAAGTGCTGTAAAGAAATGTCCTTTCTTACTACTAGTTTTGTCCAATTGATGTCCCGAGTAAACACACCCGAAAAATTGAATTTTCAAAGAATTATAAAACCCAAAGGGAGGACACCATTTAGCTGCAGTCTGCCTGTTTTTTTATTCAATCCCATCCCCATTTTTTGTGGCCCCAAAAATGATCAACCCTTATTCTGTCCAAAGGAAGATTACGGAGTGATTTAATCGAGAAGAGTTGCTGAGGATCAGTAAGCGTGACTGTGAACAAAATAAATGTTGTTTGTGGCTTATTGGTATGTGGGTCCTTATTATGTAGAATTGTATTTAAACACCTTTTTTCATATCTAGTAGAGCAAACCCCCTTTTCAGACTTCTGACACATTTACAAGAAGATTCTCCTGGCTGTTTTTTAATCTAAAAATGTATCTACTTTCCTTTCCCTCTTGAAGTCTAAACATTGACATGATATTGAATGAATACGTTCAGTAAATTGGCAGCTCATTAAAGTTGTATCTCTGTTGAAAGAACAGATTGAAAAACGTCCAAATGCAGACTGTTCTGGACACGTTTAATAAGAAATGTCACTTAAATCTTTCATTTAAAAAACATTATTAATTGGAGCAAACTTTCTGCTGCCCTATATTCAAAAGTCTGATCAGTTTTCAGTTTTCTTTAAATGTTTCTGTGTACACGTTACCCCCATGTTTTTTTATCATGCCTGTAGTCCTCTCAAGGTTGTACGCTGAAGGAGAAAACCAAAAGTAAAACACAAGAGATCAACCTTGATGCTTTCAGTTGCAATTTAACCCCCACAAGTTTCAGGTACTTTACTGGGAAGATACTTTTATTTCTGTTGAGAGTCCCTGCTGAATTATGTTGCGACAATGATCGATGATTTAATTATGATCGTGGGTGCATTTCATATGTTCAGAGTAACCTGTGGGCATTTCTTTCTCAGCTGAATCTTCCCATTGAAAAATATTTCCCTTTTGAAACTTTCTCCCTGGTTCCTTTTTACAACTTTCTTATCTGTCATTTTTACTGTAGCTCCATCTTGTAAATCATTTCCTGTCCTCTGATGTCCTTTTCCAACTCCCCTGAAATAAAAGACGTCTGCAAAAGTGTACGATTATTATTATTTTCTTATTATACCATTGAACGTCTACAGTAAACACATTTCCAAGTAGTGCTACTGTTCTGGCGAATACAAATGATGTCTGACTTAAATTCTTTCCTCCATTGCAGGTGGAGAGATTTTAAACCTTGGTCCACAGCCATGCTAACATGCTAATCTAACAGCTTGCTATCAACAAGGAAATCTAAAAATGTGGTTCTTTTAAACCTAAAAATGAAATGAGGCCATAATGTCATTGGAATCCACCAAATTCATAATTCATGTTAATTATAAACATTTTCCACAGATGTCTAAACATTTCATCAGATGTCGCACATTCCTCACCATAATTATGCTAATGTTCTCGGGTGCATTCACACCTCGCTTCTCTGGTGCGCACCAGACCACAGTTTGTTACATTGTTTCATTTTTCAGAAGGTTCGGTTTGCGTTCACACGGGCAAAACTCAAACGGACTATAAACTTTAAACACAAGTCACGTGCTTGGAAATGCTGTTCAACCATTGTTCAGACATTAAAGGGGTAAAAACCATGGTAAAAACGAAAATCCCGGTGTTGTGTCAAATGATGCACCCCCATCATGAAATGCACCCCTTCTCACGGGAACGCGCATTTGTAAATGAAACGGTAAGACATTAAAACGATGCTTAAAACGAAAACTAAACGTCCAGGTTTTTTGTAAGGGTAATTTACAGACTGTGAGTCGCTTAGTGGTAGCTCATAGTCTTGATTCTTGTGGTTAAACTTTTCGCTCCGTATTTTGATGGTAGTGGTGTCGAATCCTGGATTTTTCATTCATTCGTCACTTATTTACGTTCCCACAGAACTACACTGCATTCTCAATTACGTTTAGCAGGAAACGTATTTTCTCCCAAGTTACGTTCGTTATCAACGTCTCTCAAATACGTTTATTTTCTACATATCTTCTTGAAACATATTTTCTCCAACGTTACGTTAGTTATGAACGTATCTTAAATACGTTTATTTTCTACATATCTTTGCCATTTATTGCCTTGCATATTTGTCATATAATAAACAAAATATATGTTTACAAATGTTACATAGTCTTTGTCAGCATATTTTTGCCACGTTATGCACCCCTTGCTATCTTACAAAATAAAAGTCTCACATTCATGAAACGTGATCCATTCATTGGTACTAGTCCTACAACCATACCCTAAAAAATGATCGAGGGTGGGATGAATAGAAACATATTTTTGGGTGGGGTGCATTTTATGACAGGCCTGCTTATCAAAATATGCACCCCCTTGCTATCTTACAAAATAAAAGGGTCATGTCCTGATTTTTTCTAAGTGACTAGATGGGGTGTCCTGCTATCACCCTGGAGTGAGATGAGTCTTTGATACTGGACAGTTTTTGTTTTATTCTCATTTTAACACAGAGGGATGATAGCTCATATATGAGACTTCAAAGGTCTTTTATTTTGAAACTCTACATCAGAATGTCCTGATTTTTTCTGAGTGACTAGATGGGGTGTCCTGCTATCACCCTGGAGTGAGATGAGTCTTTGATACTGGACAGTTTTTGTTTTATTCTCATCTAAAAACAGGGATGATAGCTCATACAATAGAGATTTCAAAGGTATTTTATTTTGAAACTCTACATCAGAATGTCCTGATTTTTTCTAAGTGACTAAATGGGATGTCCTGCTATCACCCTGAAGTGAAATGAGTCTTTGATACTGGACAGTTTTTGTTTTTATTCTCATCTAAACACAGAGGGATGATAGCTCATATATGAGAGTTCAAAGGTATTTTATTTTGAAACTTTACATCAGAATGTCCTGATTTTTTCTAATTGACTAAATGGGATGTCCTGCTATCACCCTGAAGGGAAATTAGTCTTTGATACTGGACAGTTTTTGTTTTATTCTCATCTAAAAACAGAGGGATGATAGCTCATACAATAGATATTTCAAAGATCTTTTATTTTGAAACTCCTTAAGTTTTACATTCACTAATTTATAATGTGGTAGTTATACGTAGTTTGTTTTAAATAATTATTGATCACATTATATAGTACATATTTCTTAATTTAATATGTTTGGTATGTTATTTTGGTGTATATGTTATTGACCGAGTAAGTGCTTTTATTTTGAAGGCAGTGTTTCCAGGACTCTACCGTAATGCATAGGATATTCGCGCACCGCAATATCACGTGCGGGCTGGCTTCACTAGGTTTTCCCGAGTGGAGGCTGGCTTGACCGCAGTGGTTATTCTCATGCTGCTGTTAATCTGGAGGACACTAGCGGCCCGCGCATATGATTAATCAGACAACGTCCGTTAAAAAACATTATAACACATATAATGAGAGACGTTCTACAGTAAGGAGGGGCGTTTCACCGACGAAAGGTGTTCTTCGAAGCTGTTCTTTATGTAGCTGACGGAGAATTTTTACTTTACACGACACTGTTCAACACTTAATTCTGCTTCACTCTTTAACTAAACAACCGCGGATGTCTTGAAAGACTCTTTCGCTAAAGATTTTGAAGATATCCGCGTTCTTGTGACACGTAAATAGCCTACTACGCTTCCTATGTTTTGGTGCGGACTGCGTTCACACCAGCAATGGTGTTTAGTTTGGTGCGGTTGTTTAGTTCACTTTAAGAGGTCTCGGATTGTGTTCACACCGACCCAAGTGAACCGCACCAAGCGTCTAAACGCACCAGGGTTCGATTCAACCGGACTATACAAGGCAGGTGTGAACGCACCCTGTCGCACACTACATGGAAACAAATGGGTTTTATAAGAAAGAAATGAAAATAAATACCCTCAGTGCTTTTGACACTGACAGCTCATCTCAACCACGCATGGTTTTCCCCATAGGCCCCAGTTTAACCAAGCGGTGTTAGTGTTTCAGTTATGGTTCAAACGAGGTATCGGTTAACACTAGTTATTTTTGAAACGACCATAGACTGTATGGAAACGACACATTTCATTGCGACAGTTTCACATTTAGCGTCATGTGGTTTATTCAGGGGTTTTGTTTTCGAGAAATATGTTCCCATTGGTGACGGTTAGTCTCACCTTCTTGTTAAATGCTATTCAAACAGTTTATGCTGCCGACTATCTGTAAAAAATAATCCCTCAGATTGCTAGCTCGTTAAAATGTGGATTTACTTCTCTAGTAGGGATGATGAGCATTTTCCTTATTTACTAACATCATTGGGCCAATTGTTTATTGTACAATCAATTATTGGTCTACAAAATGTCATGAACAAGGAAAAAAAGGAAAGACCCAATATCATTTAAAAAATCTCAAGGTTATTTCTTTTAATATTTCAAATCCTTAAAGATTTACATTTTCTATCCCAATTATTTTTGGGTTGTTTAATTAAACAATGGACATATTGCATGTTCCATACAATATACAATAAATAAACAGAATGTTCCAACAGGAGAACATGGTACACCGTAAATAAAAGACATATAATTAGACAAAAGCAACAACAAATGTGTCATTTGTGAAATATACTGTAGCACTTTATTATGATTTCCCAACAGTATTTGACAGATTAACTAATCAATTATGTGTTAATGTTTAAGGCAAAATGTACAGTTCCATATATGTATATACAACAAAAAGTACGCTAGAAAAAAATAGATGAATGTATAATAACTATGATAAAGACAAATTATTATGATATATAGTTAACTACATTTCTATTTACTAGAAGCAAAAGCAGGAATTTGTGTTTTTTACAATATGAGCTTGCTATAAACTGTTATATATAAACTCCAGCCTTGTCATGGCGGTTAACGTAATGCCTTTTCTCAAAATGTTTGATTTGTTTTAATTTCTCCTTATTTGTTATACATTTGAGCTATTAAGCTGTTTATGATGCAGCATATGATACAGAAATGAGTGGTTTTTCAATATTGTAATAGTTTGATTAGTTGTCCACCTGATAACAAGTAATGTTACCACACATCTGCTTAGGACAAAAAGGCATAACAACATGGAGTTTGATTCACAGGGGATTTCAGGTGGAGTGTATTATTTATCTTTGTTAATTTTGTCAGTTTATATAGCGTTATTAGATTTAATTCCAGCATGTTGCACTGTTCAAATGGCCAGGTGCAGAACAGGACATGCTTCTGGATTCCTACTGGGGGAAGTATAAGATCTTATGTGGTCACCATCATTTAAAAATGTTGTGAAAGTAAAAGTAACTACAACATCTGTTTGGGGGCCACTTAGTTTTGTCAGAGCAACAGATTGCGCCTACGTTTGACCCGGGTGTAGAGAACAACATAATGTAGACTGGAGTGTCGAGTATTATAATAATTATAACGTTTTTACTAAGCATATTATGTGTTATAATTTCTGAGCTTTTACAAAAATGCCAACAGGGTCCCTTTAAGATGACGGATGATACTATATTATAAAATAAAAATGTGACAGACAGACAGACAGACAGACAGACAGACAGACAGACAGACAGACAGACAGACAGACAGACAGACAGACAGGGAGAGAGGGAGGGAGAGAGGGAGAGAGAGAGACAGACAGAGAGACTGAAAGACAGAGAGAGAGAGACAGACAGACGGACAGACAGAGAGACAGACAGAGAGAGAGAGACACACAGACAGACAGAGAGAGACAGACAGACGGACAGAGAGAGAGACAGACAGAGAGACAGACAGAGAGACAGACAGAGAGAGAGACAGACAGACTGACAGAGAGAGAGACAGGTATGACACAGTAGTGCCTGCATCCTTGATGCTTACAAACAAAATGAATTGCTCTACACAAAATAGATACTTAAACTACCACAGCTGACAACCGTTATTATTTAACTCCGTCTTAAAAGGGACCACTTGTGTCATTCTTGATATATATAGTTTAGATATCTAAAATGTTATGTCTTAGATACAGAGCATATCTATATAATATTATGTAAATATATATTATATAGTAATAATGTGTGTCCTGTTGTCTCAGTTTGCTTTGGTGTAGCTTCCACAGAAACACCCTACAAGCCTGTGAGGTCCACGATGGCCTTGATGAAGATGGTATCGTCCCTCAGATAGGGGCTCTTGCCGGCCAGCCTGGCGAGCGGGCAGAAGAGCGGGCAGCCGCTGGCGATGTTCATCTCACTGATGGGCCGCTGGAAGGAGGTGGAGGTGACGTCGGGCCGGAAGGCGTCGATGATGTGCTCCCTGTTGTTCTGATCCAAGAGCATCAGCGTCACCTGTGGAGAGAGAAAGAGACTGTTTCAGCTAGTCGTCCTGGCAACTGTGGGTTAGCATGTCTGTAAAAGTATAACGTTATTTCAGGTTTTATCTGTATGAGTGATGTGAATGAGAGACTGTCTTTGGTACAATTACATTATTACATCATTAAGTGCAATGTACTTGTCCAGCTTTCAGTTTGTTATCGTCCAAAAGCGTTTGTTGCGTTTTCTTGCAAACATTTAACAATATTTTTGTCCACTTCACTTTAAGCAACCAAGGATTGCTTATGTGCGTTATGAAAGATTATAATGTATTATAGGTACGGGAATTATAATACACCATTGTGCTTGCTAAAAAGTTGTATTATTAATAATATTATAATACTTGACCTTATAGTGATTACAAAATGCTTTATAATGTGTGATAATTGGATGTGTATAATCTGTGATAAGTATAATTATTCAGTGCTGTAAGCAGATTATAAAGTGTGTTATAATATGCGTCACCAGTATTGATAACATTTTCTACCTTCTGACTGAAGGGCCATTTGAGGAGAGCGTCGCACTTTCCCCTCATGACGACAAAGAACAGCGAAAGGTGAGTCCCTCGACCCGTCCCGTCGCCATTCAAATACAGCCTCAGACACATTTTGTAGCCGTATTTGCTGGAATAAAATGCTGTGAGGAGGAAAAAGAAGAATGTAGCCAGAGCCTATAAACAAAGGTCATGTGTCACACGAGGGAGTAACATGTTCACTCCCTCAACAACAAGGGTGTAGGGAAGTGGAATTTCCCTCGTCTGCACGCCAACCCATCATCACATAAACCACATGATCTAAGCCTACTCAAGTTCAAAAAGAACCTTTCAGCTGAGACCAGAGGCCTTTGAAATGGATGATGGGTGTTGATTAGGTCTTTTATCACACCTGGAGAGAACATGGCGGGTGTTCGACTGGCTACGGCGTCCTGTCTGCGGCGTGAGAAGTCGGAGATTTTCCACACAAAGATCCCGTCGAAGGTGCAGAACTGAAGTTCCCGCACCAGTTGCTCAGTTTCCGACAGTTTCAAGTCCCTCATGTCGATTGTCCGTTCCAGCTGACGCACTTTACTGGAGAGATTTTCTATTTTGTCCTGGTCTAAACGATGTTGATGTGCGAAAGCCTCTAAAGTAACTGCACTGCGCTCTACCTCTCGGTTCAGGACACACACAATGTTTTCCAAAGCTTTTACCTGTCAGAAAAACACAGCAAGAGATATATTTAGACCCTCATTCATAGTAGGATCTTAAGAAAGAGCATTTCATCCTTTGAGACTCACCTTTTTATCTAGGTCCATAGACTGACTGGAGGCTGCAGCTCCAGAGCCCATACTGACCCCCTCCTCAGGGGCCCTGTACAGGCCCAGACCTGAGTCCTCCTGCCACTCTCCGGGACCGGAAGCATCGCTGGGCGGCACGGCGATGGATAGCACCATGGGCAGCAGCAGACGCAAGTGCTCCATGGTGCTGCTGTGCTCATGGTCGCTCTGCTTCCCGTTCTCTATCTGAGAAACAAAACCCAGCTTGGTTAGGTCTATTATTCTTTTTTTTATATTTAAATATATCTTTGTATGCATTAGGTAACATTAAGCTGCCTTTGGCTCTTTTCTGCTGTAACAATGTAACTTTCCAATCTGTGGGACT
Organism: Gymnodraco acuticeps; assembly: GCF_902827175.1. Taxonomy (NCBI): domain Eukaryota; kingdom Metazoa; phylum Chordata; class Actinopteri; order Perciformes; family Bathydraconidae; genus Gymnodraco; species Gymnodraco acuticeps. The sequence goes on from NW_022989894.1 coordinate 2,800,591, forward strand.
AATAAAGGTATTCTGATTCTGAACTGAAACCTTGAAAACTGTAGGACATAATGGTGTTAATACAATTGTGCCTGTTTTAATAAGAAAAATATAGACAGTTTTTCGGGATTTACCAATCATAGTTTATTTTCATGTAAAACATGCTCAAAATGGATCTCCTGGTTTGAAGTCTTAACATTGATAACATCAAAATTGTTCCAAGACCATTATATAACATTTTATATTTATTTTATTAGGACAGTTTAAGCAGGCCAAACCCATCTAATCACCAGGACTGTGTGTGGAGGAGTTTTCTCAGTTGCAGCCGTTGCAGCATAAATTACAATCTCAACTATACTCAGGTTTAAATTCAAATGTTGCTAACTCCTGATTGGTGCTCACATGTGTGACATCATCTTTATGCGACTGAGCCCACCCACTGTTTACCAGTGAAGCCAGCTCAGGAAATTCTTGAGAAAAACATGTGTTCATACCACGCTACATCTGAATGCCAGAGGGCCTTTAGCTTAGCTTGGCATAAAGACTGGTAGCTTCTGTGTACTGGTAGCTTCTGTGTACTGGTAGCTTCTGTGTACCGGTAGCTTCTGTGTACCGGTAGCTTCTGTGTACTGGTAGCTTCTGTGTCTATATTTATGTCTCTTTTAGGGAAGTAGAACTATACTAGTTGCCTTGGCACTGAGCCAGGCCAGCTCTTTGCACCCACTTCCCTTATTTTATGCTAAGCTCATCTAAATTCTCCTGTCAGTAGCATTACATTAACAGTATTGATAGGACTCATCTTCACTCTTACTCTTGGCCTCAAGAGATTTCCTTGAAAGTCGATAAAGTATTTGTATCCATATGAGTGCTGCAGGTCAAGTTTTGTTTGCTCCCTGCTTGAAATGACATTACCAGATGTAGAATGTGTGTGTGTGTGTGTGTGTGTGTGTGTGTGTGTGTGTGTGTGTGTGTGTGTGTGTGTGTGTGTGTGGCCTAGCATTACCATCCTTGTGGGGACCTAAATCTGTTTACACAGTCACGTGACTGGCTTCCCCTTATGGGGACAAAATGGAAGTCCCCATAAGGGGAATCATTAATTTTAGGGTGAAGACTTTGTTAGGGTTAGGGTAAGGGTTAGGCATGTGTTGGTTATGGTTAAGGTTAGGATAAGTCTCCAGGAAATGCATGTAAGTCAATGTAATGTCCCCTGAAGTGATGTATACATGGTGTGTGTGTGTGTGTATGGCCTAGCATTACTATACTTGTGGGGACCTAAATCTGTTTACACAGTCACGTGTGGGGACTGGCTTCCCTTATGGGGACATAATGGAGGTCCCCATAAGGGGAATCATTAATTTTAGGGTGAAGACTTGGTTAGGGTTAGGGTAAGGTTAAGGGTTAGGCATGTGTTGGTTATGGTTATGTTAGGATAAGTCTCCAGGAAATGCATGTAAGTCAATGTAATGTCCCCTGAAGTGATGTATACATGGTGTGTATACATGGTGTGTGTGTGTGTGTGTGTGTGTGTGTGTGTGTGTGTGTGTGTGTGTGTGTGTGTGTGTGTGTGTGTGTGTGTGTGTGTGCGCATGACAAGGGATAAGTCCATTTTCTAGCAGATTTTGCTGGAAGGTGGCCTGGTAGATTTCCTCAATGTTTTGTCCTGTCATTCTGTTCATTGCTTTGAGCATGTGATGCAAGATACAATATCATTCAAACTGACAGTAAAGTGTTATCTTATTTTATTAGTATGGGCCTGCGTCAATAGAGAACAAAGAAAGTAACAACACAATAGAAACATTGTATTTGAATAGATTTCCGTACGTACCACATGTTTACAGCCCACATCACTGAAGGGACAGGCACTCTTTGACTTGGCACAGGATTTGCTGTGGTCACTGAACTGAAGGTAGAATCAAATAATAAAAAAGGTCAGCAGGCAAACTTCAAACATTGTATCAACATGAAACAGAAAAGTGAAAGTGTGTTAGAGAGAAAGAAACTTAGGCACTCATTCTCCATTTGAATAAATACTTTTTTCAGATGATTAGTCTTGGGAATTCACATGCATCTCGTAACCAGATACATTATATTGCAGGCATAATAAAGCAATGAAGGCTCTTTGTAGCATGAATCTAGTCAGTGTTGAATATGCAGTACAAAGAGTACACCTGACAGTTGCAATAAAGATTTATTTGTAAGATTATAGCAGCTAAGGGCCTTTGTTCAGAGAGGAAATTGCCAAGCATTTCCATGCCAACTAATCACCCTTACAGTAAATAATTAAAGGAAGAGCTCAAACCTTTTCTCTTGGGATCTTCTTCTTGCCACAGTCTTTGCATTGTAAGGGAAACTTTGGACAGATCTCATCATGGGCCTAAAAGACACAAAGGAGCATGATAATATTATTTTGTGTCCCGTTTATACATAATCCACTAGCAACCGCTTTACACTCGATCATCTCTCACCTTGATCTCTTTAAAGTTGAAGGATGTTTTGCAGTATTTGCAGTTTAGCGTTCTTTCTTCACATTCTCTCTCATTGTGTTTGTCCTTCTCCGAAAGAAGGATCGTGTTTTGGCAGGCCTCGCACTTTACCCGCTCAAATTCACAACGGCCTTCATGCTGAGCCTAACAATGGAGGGCAGATATATAGTTAGATAATTGTTACTTCCTATATGTGTCTGGTATTCACCGTCTTTTTAATGATACCAAAGATCGACAGGTGTGTTTTATAGTTCAACAGCAGACTTGGCATGCAAAGGGTGTAATTCAACAGAAAGATGATTGAACCTTGTCAGTAAAATTCGTTGACAGTTATGTTATCATTGTTAAGATTACATCTCTGTACAAATGCCAGCCACACCCGTTCATGGGAGCATACAAAATGTTCTGACAGTTGAAATGTGGAAAAACAAAACAACTTTTATGTGATTGATCTCCGCAGCATAAATAACCCAAGTGACTCGTTTAGGTGAAATATTCTGAGATGTACAATGTATTTGTTTGTAATATATGAATGTTAAAACACAAATGATTTAAAGAAGTAAGACTTGAAAAAGAGAACTTTTTCAAACATCTGACCGTAAATAGGAAGTCAATGGAAGATGAGGAATAAGGTACAACAAGAGAAGCTCAGAGATAAAAAGTGAAGTGCGAGAAACTGGAAAAAGGATGTTTTGATTTAGCTCTTTAAAGTGTTGTATAATGAAAAATATCTTTTTGAAAAATGCCGGGAAAGGAACGGGGTGGAGCTTGAATGTGAGGTGGAGCCTGTGGATGTGAGCGTTTCCTCTTTCATAACGAAGCAACAACACGCAGGAGCCACAGACCTGGAACCACAGGTAGGCTAGCCTGTTTTCGCTTTACTTTTCAAACACGCTACACCGGAAATTCTCGAAATGAATAACCAAACCCAATATGAATCATCTTTAGCGGCTTCTGAGTCAAATCCCTCTCGATACTGCGCCACTCTAACACCATGTTTAGTATTTTTTTCCAGCTATTTCGGTGTGTGGCTAACTAAAGACATCGCAACACTTTCCACAAGACAGTGACTAAGACAGCCGCACACAAATGTTCCCAAACACGTGAGTGTCTTACAGCGCCTAGTAATCATTTCTTAAAAGCTGTAATCAAATATTGACTATGTTGTCGTTGCAAACTAGCACGTGTTTTTCGTCAACAGGTTAACCGGTCAGAACCACATTTGAAAATCATACAAATATAATCTCCAGCATCTGCTTGGTGTTTGAATGCTTCCTGCCATGACACTATCTTTATGTTTCCTGTGTTGTGCTAGATAGGGTAACTGGGTAGCTGTGTTTTTACAGAAAAAACAACAGGAAGTCAACTCTAAAATCCCCCTCCCCCAAACACACATTGGTATTTATGTAAAAACTGAACAAAGATCACACACAGCTTTAATGATTATGGAACGGGGCTTTTCTGTGTTTATAGATAACACTGTGTCTGAATGAGTGTCTCTCTGACGCTGTTCCTGTTTTATGTCTCACAGTGTATACATTTAGGATTTCCCTTTTGGTGTAGCCTAAATCTAGTTTCAATATCAGGTCATGGTCAACCCCACCTTGAATAAGTATACAAGCTATTCTCGAGTGTCCTTTATTCATTCTGGTACTTTCCTACTGGGTGCTTGTTGTTATCCAAACTGGTAACATGGGGACTTTCCAGGCTGCATATCAAGTTTCACTTCCTGTTTCTCTGCTCTAGCAGCAGTGCTGCCAAGCATGCAACACACCCAAGTGTACAACATGAGGACCCGATTCATAATGGAGAATATTTGAGAGAGAAAACCCAGTGTGAGTAAAAAGTGTTTCTAAATAATAACAAATGCTGACAGGACAGGTTTGGATGGAGTAAACTGACAGTTTTTCATGGTTAAAAATACTCAAGTAGAAAGCAGAGAATACATCCACAATGACAAAAGAAAAAAGCATTTATACTTCACCTCATACTCTTTTATGGAGCCTGTCCAATCACAGCCTTCGTTCAGACACCTGGCAGGCAGGCTTGCTATTTCTCGTCCTGCTGCATTGTCTGGAAATGCCTGGGCGAACAAAGAACATTATTATTATTATTATTATAGCATATTATGACCTCATTGTGTAAGGCTGTTGTGAAGGAAACATTCTTTTAAATCAGGGTGGGAGTGAGGCAAGGCAAGCTGTCTCATGAAATAAAAATGTTGGCTGACCAAAGGAGTACTTCATTACTTACCTCATTACTATTTAGAATCGAAAATGGTTCCTCGTATATCTCCTCTTCGCGACAGGCTTCACAAGGCTTTGGGCCAGAACTGAAAAAACAGGTTTGTGACTTTATTGTAAAACACACTACATTGACAATGTACACTGAACAAAAATATGGTTACACGTGGTCTGCGGTTGTGAGGCCGGTTGGATGTACTGCCAAATTCTCTGAAACGCCTTTGGAGACGGCTTATGGTAGAGAAATGAACATTCAATTCACGGGCAACAGCTCTGGTGGACATTCCTGCTGTCAGCATGCCAATTGCACGCTCCCTCAAAACTTGCGACATCTGTGGCATTGTGCTGTGTGATAAAACTGCACGTTTCAGAGTGGCCTTTTATTGTGGCCAGCCTAAGGCACACCTGTGCAATAATCATGCTGTCTAATCAGCATCTTGATATGCCACACCTGTGAGGTGGGATGGATTATCTCGGCAAAGGAGAAGTGCTCACTATCACAGATTTTTTCAGATTTGTGAACAATATTTGAGAGAAATGGTTATTTTGTGTATATAGAAAATGTTTTAGATCTTTGAGTTCATCTCATGAAAAATGGGAGCAAAAACAAAAGTGTTGCATTTATATTTGTGTTCAGTGTATGTCTAACAGGAAGAACACACACAAACAAGTACATGTGAAATGATCATTATAACATGATGTTTTCCCATATAGTATGCAGAAGTGGTTTTCAAATAGGTCATGTGAAATCACCTCAATTTCATGTGTGGTTATAAAAGGTAAGGTACATGTTGTTTCACACGTACTGAAATGTACAAAGGCAAATGTGAACATAAAAAACTCTTAGGGGTTGTTTTGAAAGTACGTACATGCTATTGAGGTTTCGTTGAATGTATAGTATATATGTATAGTTGCTAAATGATGTAATGACCTTATGTTTAATGACACTGCCAAAGTATGATTAAACATCATGTGAAACAACTGTCTATCCGTAAATAATTCCCAATGCATGACTCAGTGATATAAGAAACAGAAAAGGAAACAATGGACACCTTTAGAATGAGTCAGCAGGGTCAGATCCTTGTGATTCACTCAGTAAAAGAGTCCAGTCATGTGAGTCATGAGTAAAGTAATTGATCTTGGTTGCAACAAAAATCCCCGAGGGCGAGCAGAGATAAGAAGACAGGATGTGCTGAAGCATGTCCGGTAAGAGGGTAAGCGTTAGGGTGAGGAGGGTCTGTGGACCTCCAGTGTACCTGGTGAGCTGCTTGAAGCAGTGTACACAGAAGCGATGTCCGCACTGGGCCTGGACAGGCTTCCTCAGGACCTGGTGACACTGCTGACATTTGTACTTATTCTCCATGGGCACTGACAGCACACTTTGAGGAATCCCTGGTAAAGAGCTGGGGCAGTCCATCGAGATGTAGGCCATTCTTCTCCATCAATCTGGTGCAATATCCTGTGAATGAATACCACACACATGAATACCACGTACATGAATACCACGAACATGAAAACCAAGACTTTTAGAAGTAAATAACATTTCACAACACTTGTGCAATGTTGATGTGTTTACTCTGACATTATATCTCAAGGGTGAAACCTAATTCCTTAGAGAATCAGCAAATGCTTGTCTAATTCAGAGTTACACCTATTGGAAGTGTCAGAACATGTCAGCTGTACTGAATGTGCAATATGTCAACCGTGCATGCCCAAAGCAAATATGTGTACAGTGACAGGATAATAAGGCTGATATATTATTGTGAAACTGCGTCACATTCAGCTGCAAAACACCCTGCAAACAAACATGTTGTATATGTCACAGCCAGATTATGTAGGCATGCTAGTATTGAATGGTTCTCTTAAAAGAAATGCAAAAGCCATTGGCTTTTCATGAGATTCAAATAGATGTAAAACCGTTGAGGCTACAATGGAACCTTTGAGCAAATTAATTTTAATGAGACATCATGAAAGGAAAACATTGTTAGCCATAATGTATTGGCTAATTCACCATTAGCATGTCTTTGCTGTAAACCTAAAAATTGTACATCGTGGTAGAATGGCTTGTCCTTCCGCTTTCCTTATCAACAAAGTCTATATGATATATGAGGTGCGTGCAAAGTTTGAGTTATCTGCTGAGATATCCACTGATACAAAGATATCTTTCCAAATGTTCTTATAAAAAAGGAACGAGGTCATCTGCTGGTGGCAGCACCATCATGAGGTCGATCTTTCATGCTGGATCTTTTCTTCTTGCATAACAAAAGTCTATCAAATGTTGCTCAACAACAAAAGTTGTGTCAAGCTATGAGTCAGGAAAACTGTATGCCACATTAACTAAGCAAAAAGTGTTAGGGTTTCTACGGCACACTAGTCACTACAAAAAACGAAAATTCGCACTTCTTTCTGTGCTGCCACCTAGTGGTTACTATAGGCTCTGCCCATAATATATAGACAACAACACAACGCCTAATGGATCAGAATCTGCAGTATTATAATAATACTCTTATTGTATGGTATCCTTAATAATAATAATAATAATAATAATGTAAGATTGTAAATGTAAAGCCCCTATTTTTAGGATTTTAATATCTCTTCCTTTGGTGCCCCCTTGTGGAAGTGTCCCTAATGACACTTTAGTAAATGTAAACAAGTGGACCGATTAAATTAGTTCGAGGAGTCTGCTTGTTTTCCTACCAATTAAATAATATGTTGCCTTAGTATTGCTTAGTGCGAGGGGGAACTGGTGTATATTAGTTTATTATGGTTATAATATTAACTGACCTTTACTGTTGTAAGTGACTTTCTTCACAAGTGGTGCAAAAGTCGACTCTGTTCTCTTATGCAGCTATAACCTGCTTACGAGGCTTAAAGTAAGCGTGGCTGATTATGCACCATCAGCCATTACTTTATGTTCTTTTAACAACCAAAAACGAAACCCCACTGATTGTGGCTAAGATATATGTTATCATCAGCTTCCAACTCAAAAGCTATGATAGTGTTTATGAGATTAACTCAAGCTACACTGCCAGGGCTTAAACCTGTATTTCTTCAATGATGGAAGTAAAATGCAACATCATGGTCAGAGTATACAGCCTATTATGTGAATAGTTGACAGCTGGCTGCATGAAGTGCAGAAATAAGGTTGTGGTTGTACTTCTTTTGCATAAGAAACATTTACAAAAATATTCTCAGAAATGTCTGCTCTTTGAAGGTCTTATCTGTTAGTTACATGTTTAGACATTAAATCAATCCCTTATGGTTGAGAAATGAGTGGGGTGTATTATCCCAATAAACCAGCAGATGTCATATATGACATTTTCCCCCACGCCTATGGAGAGTTCTCCATGAGAATATATGCATACAGCCAGTTTGCCAGTCATAGTGCCAAATGGGCTTAATATTACAGAAAGCTGCAGAAAATGGTGTGCTACTGTATGCAAGTACTGCATGTCAACATTTTGTTAATGTAAGTGTCTTGGGAAACTGGGCTTCGAATATGAGCCACGACAGAATAATTTAACCTTTGAAATATTTCTTCTTGTGTGCAGCCAGAATGTTATTATGTAGGCCTCGTTTATCTGGTTTGAACTCTAGACAATACAAGCCACGCCAAATAGCTTTGAGCAGGGTTGGATCCACCTTTTAAACTGAAGCTGAAGACAACACTTAACTAAACTCATAAATTATAATTCTGTGCCAATTAAAATGCCATTACATTACATTTAGCTGACGCTTTTATCCAATGCGACTTACAATAAGTACATTTGACCAGGAAGACACAACCTTGAAGAAAACAGAATCATATAAGTACATCAGGTTTCATAGAGCCAAACATTTCAAGTGCTACTCAACTGGCTTTAGATAAGCCAGTCCTTTATTAGTATAAAAGTGCTTCGTTAATAGTTCTAACGCTCGAAGTGGAGTCGAAAGAGATGAGTTTTTAGTTTGCGCCGGAAGATGTGCAAGCTATCTGCCGTCCTGATGTCAATGGGGAGCTCATTCCACCATCTTGGAGCCAGGACAGAAAACCCACGTGTTTTTACTGATGGGAACTTGGGTCCCCCTCGCAGCGAGGGCGCAACGAGTCGTTTGGCTGATGCAGAGCGTAGTGCACGCGCTGGGGTGTACGGTTTAACCATGTCCTGGATGTAGGAAGGGCCAGATCCATTCGCAGCACGGTAAGCAAGTACCAGTGTCTTGAAGTGGATTCTAGCAGTTACCGGAAGCCAGTGAAGGCAGCGGAGGAGCGGAGTGGTGTGGGAGAATTTAGGAAGGTTGAAGACCAGACGAGCCGCTGCATTCTGGATGAGCTGCAGAGGTCGGATGGCACATGCAGGTAGACCAGCCAGGAGGGAGTTGCAGTAGTCTAGGCGTGAGATGACGAGAGCCTGGACCAGAACCTGAGTCGCTTTCTGAGTCAGCTGGGGACGTATCTTCCTGATGTTGTAAAGCGTGTATCTGCAGCAACGGGTTGTAGCAGCGATGTTTGCAGTGAAGGACAGGTTGTTATCTAGGGTCACACCCAGATTCCTTGCAGTCTGAGTCGGGGAAACAACTGAGGTGCCGATGTTGATTGTTAGGTCAAGAGTGGGACAATCTTTTCCCGGGAGGAAGAGCAGCTCAGTCTTGTCAAGGTTGAGCTTGAGGTGGTGAGCAGACATCCACTGAGAGATGTCAGCTAGACAAGCAGAGATGCGTGCAACGACCTGGGTCTCTGAGCGGGGAAAGGACAGAATTAATTGGGTGTCGTCAGCGTAGCAGTGGTAAGAAAAACCATGCGGGCTAATGACTGATCCGAGCGAGTTTGTGTACACGGAGAAGAGGAGGGGACCAAGAACAGAGCCTTGATGGACCCCCGTAGTTAATTGACAAGGGTCGGACTCAGACCCTCTCCAAGTCACCCTGTAGGTACGGTCTTTCAGGTATGAGGTGAGGAGGGAAAGTGCAGAGCCTGAAACTCCAAGTTTTTGGAGAGTGCGAAGGAGGATCTGATGATTCACCGTGTCGAATGCGGCAGACAGGTCCAACAGGATGATGACAGAGGAGAGGGATGCAGTGTGCAGTTCCTCCGTGACAGCAATGAGGGCAGTTTCTGTGGAGTGACCTGCCTTGAAACCAGACTGGTGCGGATCCAGAAGGTTGTTCTCATGGAGATAACAGGAGAGTTGTTTAAAGACAGCGCGTTCAAGTGATTTAGACAGGAACGGGAGGAGAGAGACAGGCCTGTAGTTTATAACATCAGACGGGTTGAGAGTGGGTTTCTTTAGGAGAGGGTTTACTCTTGCCTCCTTGAGACTGTTTGGAAAGTGACCAGAAGTTAGAGAAGTGTTGATGAAATGGGTGAGAAACGGTAGAATATCAGGAGCGATAGTCTGAAGGAGGTTTGAAGGGATAGGGTCCAGAGGACAGGTGGTAGGGCGGGCAGAGGTAATGAGGGTAAGAACCTCACTTGGAGAGAGAGGGGAAAAGGAGGTTAGTGTGTTGGTGGAAGGAGGGTCTGGTGACCCAGCGGTGAGTAAAGGTGAGTCAGAAAAAGAAGAGCGAATATCATCAACCTTTTTTTCAAAGTGGGTAACAAAGTCGCTTGACAGAAGTGAGGAGGGGGGAGGAGCTTTTGGAGGGTCCAAGAGGGTGGAGAAGATGGAAAATAGTTTTTTAGGATTGGAATAGGAAGATTGGATCTTATCTTGAAAGAAAGTGCTTTTTGCCTGAGAGATCGAAGCAGAGAAAGAGGAGAGGAGTGCTTGATAGGTTAGGAGGTCGTCACGGTGTTTGGATTTCCACCATTTCCGCTCTGCTGCCCTAAGGACGGTTCTATTAGCACGCAGTGCATCATTTAGCCAGGGAGCCGGAGGGGACTGACGAGCCTGCCGAGATGTGAGAGGACAGAGCGAGTCCAGAGTGGATGAGAGAGTAGAGAGGAGAGTTTCTGCAGCAGAGTTTGGAGGCAGGAGATGGAACGAATCAGAGGAAGGGAGGGCTGAGAGCACCGACGAGGCAAAGGTAGAGGGGGAGAGGGAGCGAAGGTTACGGCAGACAAGTGCAGGATGGGAAGAGATTAGTTTGTTATGTTTGGAAAGGGATAGAGAGAATGAAATGAAGAAGTGATCGGATGTGTGGAGCGGGTTTACAGAGAGGTTAGAAGTAGAGCAGTTCCTTGAGAATATGAGATCAAGGACATTGCCAGCTTTATGAGTCGGTGGGGACGGAGACAGTGAGAAAGCAAAGGCGGTTAACAGAGATGTTAGTTCGTCTATCTTCCCCGTCTGGAGGTTGAAGTCTCAGAGAAGTACAGCGGGAGGGCCAGTTTCAGGGATGAGTGAGAGGAGATTATTTAATTCCTCCAAGAAGTCCCCCAAGGCGCCTGGTGGACGGTAGAGAACAACAATGGTTAACTGTATAGGATGGGTTACTGTGACGGCATGGAATTCAAAGGTGGAAGGAGTGAAGTTAGGTAGCTTGAAGAGGGAAAAGCTCCATTTGGGAGATAGCAGGAGACCAGTGCCACCTCCTCTGCCAGTGGGTCTGGGTGTATGGGAGAAGGAATATGCAGTGGAGAGAGCTGCTGGGGTGGATGTGTTGGATGGAGTAATCCAGGTCTCAGTGAGAGCAAGGAAATCCAGAGACTGCAGGGAGGCGTAGCCAGAGATGAAGTCAGCCTTAGGAACAGCTGACTGGCAGTTCCACAGGCCACCAGAAACTAGATGTTGGATCTCAGTGGAGCACGTGGGATAGACGAGAGCAGGCCGGTTATATCGATTAGGAGATACACGGGGCCAGTGATAATTGCGAGAAGACACATGAACAGGAATGGAGAAAATACACATGATTATCGCATGAGGGGCTAGAAAACTAAAGAAAAGAGAAATAAGACACCAGCTCAATCAGAGTAGGATTTGCCTCCTCTTTGCGTCAGTCTTACTCCCGTAGGACTCCAATGTCTTTGTCAGTCTTCGGCTGTCTGACGCTGAAGCTGATGCTCCAGGAAAGAGCTACCCAAAAATGGAAGCCTGATTGCTCAGTTCACACAGCTGTAGGGTCACGGCCCTCTAATTAGTTAACTATCTACAGCTGATGGGCGACAATAGACTGGCCGTGCCTATATTAATGCAGGCTTGAGTGCTGAGACCTGTAAAGCAGGTTTCGCCTGAGCAGATCTGAGATTTAAAATCTCTCAAACGCGATTTAGCCGTTAAAGCTACAATAACAATTTATACAGAGTCGAATAAATGAAACAGAGAAGTCTAATTAAACAAGAATATAACTTACAGTGGTTGCTGCGTCAATAGGTAATGTCGTCACCGGGTTCAGATGCCACTGATGTTTACACAAAAAACACACAGCAAGTAGTTCCATTGGTTATTCCAATATATTTTCAACCTTCATTATTTGAAGGGAAAGTACACCAAGCACAAAATGACAGGCACACTTTATGAAAATGATGAGCCTCTGTAAATAGAAAGTCACACAGGCTTCACTGTTGAGGCTGACACAGGCTTACACAAATGTGCTGATGTGGCATACAAGTTAGGATGACATCTGTATAGAGAAGTAGGCTCAATAGTGGTTCTGGGATCAATATAGGGCTGCACGATATATCGTGTTGTGACGATAATCGCGATATTCATATCGCAGGAAGTGCGATTAAAAAAAAAATATTTACATTTTTTTTTATTTAGTACGTGCGATATTAAGTAGGCAAATTAACTCAATGTTACAATTATTTTCCTGATTGCTACAAAAGGAAAACTCATGTCAGGGTTACTTGAGTGAGTGACATGCAGGCTCTGCATGCACAGCAAAACCACCAATCACAATCAAATCTCCAAAGCAAACACTGAATAAAACACTGAATAAAGTAGTTTCATGTGTTTCTCCAGGGCAGTTCGGCGCTGCTAACTGAAGCTAGCTCAGCTTGTTGCTCTGATAACTTAAGATCAGTCAATCAATCATTGTTTATTTATATAGCATTGATCCAGACGTCCGTGACTAAAATCCTTCATCCGGTTAAATATAGTTAAACAAATACCAATTGTATAGCATTAAAGTTCAAGAAAGGATGGTTTGCGGACAAAAAAAAACTGCCTTTTCTTCAATTCCTGTATTTTTTCACATCGCAATATATATCGCAGGGGAAGAAAATATCGCAATGTCAGTTTTTTCCAATATCGTGCAGCCCTAGTTCAATACTTAAACAAGATAAATTACACTTAGCAATTACTGGTTACTGTCTCCCACAAACTAATTTCAAGTACACTGAAATCTACAAAACAGGCCCACAACCCTCAAATAAACATGTCATGATCACAAGACTAAAAGTTAGAGTCTTGCTTATCATGGGACTTAAATGGTTCCAAGGGATCATATGACCAGTAATGCATTAGTAGCCATTAGCAATAATAGCCTTAAGAATATAAAGAGAGTTACATAATATTTCAAGTTACATGCATACTCCCATCAATACTTTTCTATTTGGCATTATAAAGCATTTTTTTCCAATATGTTGTCATACTCTAAAGTATAGAGTCTAAACTATTATGCTTTGTTTTCCTAATGTTGATGCTCTGTGTTTTTTTACGAGTTTATAGGTAAACATTAACACACACACTTTTTTCTTGTTTCAATTTCTTAGATATACACAAATGCAGGATGGGTACAATGTTACAACCCTGTTCATCTTCCATAGAATTTCCTACAAAAATGATAGTAATTGTTCAGTGTCACCTTCCACCCAAGATAACTTTATACTAACTTCAAGTAGAACTCTGTCACACACTTCTTAGAAAAAGCTCAATGCTGCTTATCATTTGAAAGCCACGCTACTTTTCCCTGATATCTCTCTGACACATCACCATTGCCGGCTGGCTCATAATTACTCACAGATTAATTCCAATGTTTAAACTTGTCCAACTGTAGAAGAAAGGGCAAATGAGCCAAGCCTTAGTTGTACACTAATAATCACCCTCTCTTGTTTAGCTATGTATCCATAGAAACCTTGAGAGAGCAGCTATTATAAACACAATTAAAACTATCATTACATCAGGCATGTAAAAGCCATATGGTGACTTCCTTTGTCATGAACTCAACCATGCTGAGAAGTGTAAAAGTGTGTTTCACTGAACATGCCACAAAGAAGAACTCAAGTACTATGAGAGCAACCCTACACTTAAAAGACTGAGCTCTTGTAAAAAAAAAAGTATTTTCAAACTGGCTTTCCAGTTACAATTGCATAACAGTTGAAGAATGGTGAAAGAATTAACACAAGTAGCTGCATTCTCAATCAAAGCATATCCTTGAATGTAAAATACAACCAAAGCTACATTTTAGTCTACATATGAATAACTTTAGTAGCACAAACAACTCTCACGTCCTGTTTTTTTAAATCTAGAAGCAGCCATTTGAAGCCAGAGAAAACCCATTTGCTCTCCCTGCCCTCGCCATGTTTTTGCTCAGTGTCTCCTTAAAACCCCTGCCAAGGGACAGCAAACCTCTCTGAGATATTGCACTCAAACACAAAACAGAATATAACTCACCCAGCTTGCTAAGTTTCTCTGATATCCGACAAAACGCACTAACACCCAACCTTAGTACTTATAGTCACTCCCTCCACGTCACACAGAGTATTTAAACACGGAATGTCAGGGCTGTTCAGTCATACCTCCCTCAAACACACTCATACATTGTCTTCTGGGAAGTTACACAGTGCTTTTATGCTACTGAATAACATCTGCAAGTATCATATGTAATGGTTTTTGCGTGTGTTATTGGCTGAAAAACAAGCAATGGGGTAGCTAAACAATTAGCTTTCTCGCACTTAACGATACTTTTCGGTTGGTGGAGTTAGCTCACTTTCGCAACTCTAGGCGGCTAATTTGCTAAGATACGCGGTGTTTGACTAACCTATTACTTTGGTAACAGTTAGTAAAATGCTAAGCTATTGCCCTGGTAAGCAGAAACACAAGCTCAGCAAACTAACCTTGGCGTCTGGACAATATCTCTGCAGAAAACACAATTTCGTCCGCTATTGCCTGAGAAGGACAGGTCAACCTTTAGCTATGTTTACGTTTCTATTCCTAAATGCGCTTACTTTGTTATAAAAGGCAGCTGTGTGGAACGAAATTGTGGACTGTTCAGTGTTAATAGTAAACGGTCCGACTCCGCCCCCTCATCCGGGCTGCACCGGAGAAGAAAGCGATTGCAATAGCAGATGACGCATGCGCATTAGCGTCAACAATGTGGCCGTCCTTCAGTAGAAGTGTTCAGCGGTTGATTCAGCCACAATACGTTTTGCTCTCAAAAGGTATGCATTTCTACAGCAAATGTTACATTTTATTTTATAAAAAATATTAACATAACATGGCTTTTAAGGAAATCTAGCTATCGAGATGAAATGTAACTGTTTTCAGATATAATTTGATGTATGTCGAAGCCTTGTTTGCAGAGAGTTAACAGTTTCACTATTAAGCCAACAGCTATGTTTATCATCATATAAATGTAACTAGCTAATACAATTCACGTTGTATCTTAATGCTATATTATGTATTACATAGTAAGATGATTGGGTTTGTCCACAGGTGGTGAAGATATACGATATATAGTTATCTTTAAATACATGTCAGTGATTTATGAATGACATTTCTCAAGTCAATGACTTTTATGAATGAAGACAAGCAGCTTTTGATCGGTGATCTTATTCACTCTTTTTATATATCTCATTGCACATTCAGATTTGTAATACATACACTCTTTCTCTCCAACATAAGCACATAATGTCCCGGGACTTGTGTTGTACACTACATCTTGCAATAGTATATTGCTGATTTTACTGGCTCCTGTAGATGTCTTGGTCCAGTTGTCAAACAGTCCTTTAATGTTGTTTTGTCAACAGTGTGTGTCCACCAGGTGCACAGCAGTAGAACTAGGTTTACAGACGGCTGCTATGATGGGCTGTATCCTGGACATATCCACACCACTCCCATCCAGAAAGCCCTGTTGGCTGTGGGGTCAGGAGTGGCTGCACTACAAAACCCCTACAGACATGGTGAGACTCGCACATAATATCATGGAGCTCAGGCCGCATTATTTGTTATTGTCTGTGCATGTCTATTATACACTTTACATCTCCTTTTAAAGGGCAAGGTGGTTAAGACGGATACAAATATAGGCTTACTCTAACGTCTGGGTTTAATCTGGCTGGTGACATGCTGCATGCCACCCCCCTTGCATTCTCTAACCTGTATTTCAACTATCAAATTAAGGCAATCTCAAAAAAGACCCCAAAATAGCCTTCCCTTTTATGGCTGAATACAGTTGTACAGCCCACTGCCGGACGAACAACTGTATAGTCAAATATGGAGATAACTCTGCCGGTGATGCAATATAAAACCCCCTAATGTTCCTTACGTTCCTTACGCCTGTATATTTTACTGCCTAGCGGGAATGAACAAGTATTTCACTCTAAATCTATAGCTTTTTCAAATAACATAAACAAAAAGTAATATAAGTCCTTTCCATACATTACTGTTTTCCTGAGCCTTCAGAAATATTATCTGAAAAAGATCCCACAATGAAAACTAAAGCCCTGCAAAATAATTCAGTTTTTCAACCTTGTGATAAGAATATCTGGTCAAACTAGTTTTTGAAGGTAAATTCAACTAAATTGTTAGTACAGTGCTTAATGAATTCTAACATTTATAATTTAAACAAAGACTTTGATGCATAATTTTACAGTAAAGGGAAACCAAGAGTCAGGGGCAGTACCGTGGGTTTATTTTCTCATGAACTGTTCAAGTACAGCTAGTCATTTTCAATCTTTTATTCTCTGGAGATCACTGGTACATGCTTCTAAAATGTCTTGAAAACAGAAATGAAATTATACACCAAGAGAGGCCACATCATTTAGTGCAGTTACCCAGAAACTTTCTTGGAGGAAGAGAGCACTAATAACTGTCGTGTTTTTTCACTTTTAGTATCGGGTGACCGTGATATCCATAAATGCTAGATCCTACAGATTTAGTTTTTTTTTAAAAACTTGTGCCCCTTCCTTCCTGGCACACACCCAGGTCATTCTAACTTCCACAAACAATGACATCGGCATTTGTCATTTTGAGCCAGAAATTTTTTCCAGACTTTAAAAATCTCCTTCAAAGCCACATAAGACATTTAACAGCTGTTTTCATAGGCTGAGTAATACTCTCTGTAGTGAGTTATTTGAGCCTTATGGGTAACTTCTCTGGAATGCCCCTTAAATCTATTAATTTGATGCTAGTCACAAGTTAAAAAAATTGTAAGCCTAAATGTACCATATATTTTTTGACAATCTATTATTGGACTTGTAATAACATGTTCATAAAATCTCTATATTGTACATTTCATAGCATAATTATTCTTATTTTGGTTCTTTATTGTGGGGGAAACTCGAGTACAGATACAAAATGACAAACAGCACACATATAACAGTACAACATTAAAGACTATAAGTCAGTACAACATTAAAGACTATCAAAATATGATAACAGTACAGTGAAACAATTTCCTTTTTGTTCAAATGTTGCATTGGGGATAATTTCATAAAACTCTCCCTGCAGACATGGTTGCAGTGCTGGGGGAGACAACAGGACACCTAGCGTTGATAAATCTCAGGGAAAAGATGAGAAACGACCCTGAAGGCTACACTATCCTAACGTGAGTCACTGCAACACTATTCAGTAGCTTTTTAATATAGGCGCTCTTAAGCAGTATTTTCTATACATTGAATGAAATGTATATTAAGTTTGACTTGTTAATGCAGAGAAAGGCCCAGAATCCGTCTGTCTACGCTTAATCTGAGCGAGATGTCCTCTCTGCCCGACGGATCTTTTGGGAGGGAATACTGTCGTTTCCTGGAGGACAATGTGAGTGTTTGTGTTAAGACTGATTACAACAAGATTAACATTTCCTCAGAATTCCCTGATTTTAAGTTTCTGTTTTGTCTTCACTTGTGGATTCCCTTTCCTGTTGTGTCAGCATGTGACTCCAGACTCAAGGGCAGACGTGAAGTATGTGGACAATGAGGAGCTAGCTTACGTTATGCAGAGATACAGAGAGGTCCATGATTTACTGCACACCTTACTGGGCATGCCCACCAATATGTTGGGTGAGTAAAATATTAGTCATTACATTTCCAACACATCCAGCACAAATGTGGCCTCTACAATCAAATCAATAAATACAGTTACAGGAAGATGTTTTTACTTGGCAAACAATGCTAGTGGTAGGGTGCACCTGGAGCCACACATTTGGTGTCTGACAGAACAATGAATTTCTCACTACAACTTCATGTGTTATTTCCTTATTTTACTTCCCAACTGTCTATAAGAATAGCCTGCTCTCCAAAGCCCTTTCCTACAAAATGCTGATGTGAGCTTTTTTTTCTTGCTCACCACGCACTATTAGATTGACCTGGAGAACATCTAAAGAGAAGGAACAAACGTTTTTTAGCAATCAAGCTTCACAAAAGTTGGATTGGTTTGCAATTTTGACCTAAATCTAGCTTTTTCTTCCCCCTTTAATCTGGAATGAAAAGGTCACTCAGATAGCACTGATGTCCGCTTAAGACTATAATACTATAT
This sequence comes from Gymnodraco acuticeps, assembly GCF_902827175.1. Lineage (NCBI taxonomy): Eukaryota > Metazoa > Chordata > Actinopteri > Perciformes > Bathydraconidae > Gymnodraco > Gymnodraco acuticeps. The sequence continues at coordinate 2,818,909 of NW_022989894.1, forward strand.
ACTACACTATAATCAGTGAAAAAATAAAGCATACCCCTACCATTGTTACCCCTGATATGAGTCCGCTCCAACATTTTATGTGTTCTTCTTTGGCCAAATCTAAATCCTTCTACTAAGTATTATGTACATTGACCCAGGAGTTTTTCTTTAAATTGCTGAAATACCAAAAGCATAAGGTTATAATCTTGATAACTTTGTATTTTTCTCTCCGTTCTTTCTGCTTTCAGGTGAAGTGGCAGTGAAATGGTTTGAAGCTGCTCAGACTGGCCTTCCCATGTGTACGCTTGGAGCTGTGCTGGGGCCACTGCGGTTGAATCCAAGGTACAATACCAAATTTTAAACTGCAACGTAGTACTGTACCAAGGAGAGTAAGAGCAGTCAGCTCCGTAGGAATAAGAGCGAAGGTACAGTTAGTTACAGTTTGAGTGAAAATATTTGATTCAATATATATATATATTGTATTCAAGCTCAACTGTTCAACTCAGCAAAAATCTAAGCTGATGGAGGCAGAATCTGTGCTTTGATTTGCTCTGAATAGTTTTGGCCTGCAAAGAAAATCAATTTCATCAGGGATTAATTTCTCGATTTGTTTCTTGATTTACCAATTGTTTTATAATCATTTCAATTGTGATATAACCAGAGGACATATTTAGTCTGTCATAATATATGCTGAAAGCTGAACATTTTTGCATTTTTGTTGAAAAGTTAACGAATATCAACACAGTTGGCAATACATTTTTTTACAAAATATGGATTTGTGATTTCATTTATTCAATTGAATTGGCCTCTTAGGCTACATAGGACTCAGCCTTTAATCTGTAAATAACACATAGATGTTAAAAAGCATTACCACTACTTTGACAAATATATATGGCCCACCAAGCAACTACTTTGTGGCATTTGTCCTGCTCAGACAATAAGAGGAAACAAACCAACCATTATTACCGTTGTGATGAAACAATGCCTGTTAACTGTAAATCAGTAATCCTTCCTCATTCAGTAACTGAAGTACCTTGTGCTTTCTGGTGGAACTGGTATAGGTAACACATTATCTCTACATTCTGGCACCATGCTAAACTCCTCCTCTCAATTCCCCTTCTCCAAGCCGTCTACAGCAGCTGTTCACATCCTTGGGCCCTTGGGCTCTTCACAATGGTCGTCGGGCCCGCTGCGTCCTCAGTATCTTCTACGAGAGACGATGGGAGCAGAACATCGAAGACCTCCGACAAGAGCTCAACATAGAGCCACCTCCTGTCATACTCAGTGCTACCAAGAAGTGAAACACATGAGTAAAGACACACAAAAAAAACAAGAAGCAAAATTAAGGAATCGCCCTAGCTAAAGACTTTTTAAGCTGGGAAAAACTGAAACATGTGAAAAGGGCGTACACTAGAGATGGACGTTAGTAACTAAGGAAGTGAGGAAATTGAACAGTTACTAAACTTTGGGTTTCCCAATTATGTGAATCACCTTGAGTGCCGTAAATTATTCTGATGAAACGCTTGAGTTTTTAAGCCTTCCTTATGCTGCTGAAAAGATCCGGTTCAAAATGACAGGTTCAGTCACTGTTGTTGAGAATGTGAGAGCAAGTATGTATTGGTTTAAAGAAGAAGAATTAATAACTGTATTATGTCATTATCAAATACTTACCGATAAACTGGTGTCATCTGTAATTGGGTTTGAAAAGTAGGGATGCACCGATCCCATACTGAGTTTTGGATATGATATTAGACAGGGAACAATGTAAAATCCCATATTATACATTAGCCTAAACAATCAACAACTGTCATTGACGTGTAGGCTACATTGAGTGTTGAGTTATATCAAGTATTTTACACTAGAATTGTTTTTCCCCTGTTATTCTAAATACCCAGATTTTACTTTTGCACAAAGCTGCACTTTCAACAATTCATGAGTGTTTTAAATGGCTTCTTTAGCAAAGTGCATTGATACCAATTATATATTAAAAATGGTATTGAGCTATCTCTTATATTCATTTTGGTCCATCAGCATAATTGTTATGCCAATTGTTAAATGGTTATTTCGTGACACATGTTGTAGTTTATTATAATCGTGACTATATTCGGTGTCATAGTTTTCACTTTGCAGTTGCACACTAATTGATGGGAAAGGAGCAGATGCTTCTGTTATCTTATCACCATCACAAAATAAATATGATGCATCCCGTATTTATGGTCATGATGAGGAACAGGAAGTATGTATTTCTTGGCAGGTGTATGACATAAGCAAACAATCCCCTTTAAACTTTAGTTCCAAGCATTCTCAGTAAGAAACATTTCATCATAGGGTTAGTTTAGTTATGAGTGTCAAATGTGAAGAGATTCATTAAATACTCTCCCAGCATACATTTAGTTCAGGGTCACGATGCAAATGTTTATTTGGACACAAGGCACAAGATAAACATGTGCACAACTGCATATAAACATGTAACAACTATGATGTGTTTCACTCACTATGTGTATCATGTTTTAGGTTACACACTCAATGATAAATCACATGGGACACGTTCAACAATACACACTAGTTTGAAATCTGATGAACCCTAATGGAAAGATGTTTTTATCCACAGTGCTTCTGTTACAATAGCCTGATAGAAGGAATTGGCTGATACAATGTTACACCACATAGTACTGTAATCACAATAAATATATGTAATCGCTACATCCTGGGACATCCACTACATTCACTGTAGAAGCTGCCAAAATAAATGAAGACATGATAAATAAATAAATATGCCAAATAAATGCAAAATAATGTATACATTGAAAACTCATTGAAGGGGATTACATCTAAGGTACACTGAAGAATTTAAAACAGAAATATGAAGGTATTCCACATTAAATGAATTAAGATTATTTTACTAAATTGGATTAAAGATTCATTAATTTGACATTACTGCCCCCTGGTGGTCTTCTAAAAAAATACTCTGAAGTGGAGGAAGTGTTCACATCTGCTCTGCCTCAGGATCTGAGGTTGAATCACAGTTTGTCTCTTTATCAGATTTTAAGACTCACTAAAAACTTTTTTAGTTTTGTGGGCTCACGTATTAGGGTCTTCACATCCTTCTGACCTGAGAGCCTTTGCTTGATTTAGCCAAGTGTCTAATAGAAAATGGCTATATTAACTCTACAGAGATGAACGAGTTGTGAAATGTAACTAAGAAAATGTACTCAAGTATCCTGACTGTAACATACTAAAGGAACAATTTGAGATACCTGCACTTAACTTGAGTATGTTTTATTACTTCATTTTATTTGGGAGGGAACAATATGAAACAATATAGTTATAGTTCTCCACTTCAAATATTGGAGAGCTTTGGTACTTAAGAAATTAAGATTCTTTTCAAACAAAACATTTTTAAATATTTAAGTATAGCTGAAACTTTAAGTCTATTAATTGATTTAAAGAATGTCATTGTCAACTATTAAACAAATTGTATAAGTCATTATCAATGTAAGAACAATGTTCAGCTTCAAAACTGTGATGATTCGCTGCTCTTTTCTATCTATTTTTTAAATAATGTTGAGGTTTGGAGTGTTGGTTATATGAAACAAACATTGTGAAGATATCACTTCGACCTCTAAGTAATTGTTAAAGACAAAGAGGACACATTTCTGCTCAATTTATGACTTAAAGTGTATTTCCAACATATCAAGTAACATTTTCAATCAAGGACTACTAATAGATTTACTCTATTTTCACTTTGTGGTATTTGTATGTTAAGTACTTTATTTTTTGGTTCTCTTGACATATCTTATTTTCCTGCCGAGTCCTTAATCAGGATAACTGATATGGCAAATAGACACAAAACAAAACTCTGCTCTTGCATAAAAGAACGAATGTGGTATTTTCAGCTGGTAACTGAGCATAATGCAGTAACATCATTAAAAGATATTTCTGTTGAGAGTTACTTTGTCACACAACATTACAAACAGTCCTGAATCAACCAGTGGACTTTTTTTTTACATGTAAAGTTAAATAATATGATTATTTCTAAATTAAAATCTATTAAATTGTTAAAAACAGTAAAAATAAAGAGTCAGCAGCTAATAATAAAATAAATACAAATTCACGCCTTTTCATAACTGCACAATCAGATGGAGGATAATTTGCTGCTGATCATATTTACATTGGAGAATATCTTCACATGTTTGAGGTCATTGAGTCTTTTGGCTGCGTGTCAGTGCAGAATAGTGATGCTGCGGTCAGTAACTGCAAACGCTGGCAGCAGGGGGGCGTTGAAATAATGTGTGAAGGAGTGCAGCACAGTGCTAGAGTCTGGCTCGTAGAACAACAGCGTCCCACTGGGCCAGTCCAGCAGCAGGCCGATCCTCTGGGGTCTCCTCGCCACCTGCAGGGGCTCCTTCCTCCCCGCGTGGCAGAAGGAATAGTCCCCGTCGTAGTGAGACAGCACCCAGGACTGGCTGTTATACCCCAGCCGAGCCTCGTTCCCTGAGCCTTTGCGCTCCAGAGAGGTGTAGCAGACCCCCACCTTGAAGGCACCACTTTCCCCCACATCCACCACCCAGCTGTGGGTGCCAGAGGACATGGACAGAGAGCCCAGAGCGTTGGGCCAGCAGTCGAAGCGTGCCGGGTCGTAGGGCAGCGGTTGGCGATGTTTTTTGTTGGAGAAGGTCAAAGTGTAGAAGTCGTCAGACAGGGACAGGAGAGGGCTCACTGTGCGCTCATCAAACTTCAAATAAAATGATCCATAAGCTGTGGGAAGAGGAAAAAGATGGATTAATGGTCAGAAATAGATGAAAAAATTGCTTGATAAATAAACATAATGTTGTTCAATGTACCAAAATCATGTAAAAAATTATCTGAAATAAAATTGTGAGATACAGTAAATTGAATATATGTTTTAATTTGCTTCTTTATTTATTTACCTTTACTATTTCTTCATTTTATTTCAAGACTTGCTCAGTTACACAAAACCTTCCAGGCCCCAAACAATCACTGCTATTTCCAGCTAGGGAGAGATATACATCAGGATCATGTATATTACTGATTATGAACAATATATTTTTAGATAAGTTCAGACAAGTTCTGTGGGCAAAATATACCAAACATTTGTATTTTCTCTGAGTAGAAATGTGTTATCATTGTGGGAATAGCAGATGTGTAGCTAATAACACAATTATTAAACCTGGGCTTTTTCTACTATGACTATTAAGGTCTATTAATGTTTACACATAAATTAGCCATTCTGCATTAGGAGTACTAATACTTAAATTAAATATTAAATCATGTTAATAATTCACATATGGTAATATTGTGTAAATTCACATATGGTAAAAAAACCTGGGTTTTTTCTACTATGACTATTAAGGTCTATTAATGTTTACACATAAATTAGCCATTCTGCATTAGGAGTACTAATACTTAAATTAAATCATGTTATAAATTCACATATGGTAATATTGTGTAAATAACTTTACATTTCAACTTAACATTTCATTTCTTTCGGTACACTTTTGTACAGTTGTAATTATGGGCTTTCTGTCCACGTCAATACAGTTGTATTTTAAGTGTGATGAAAAATGCACAATTAAAAAAGGTAAAGATACATTTTTTATTTTTTTTTGATAAAATTGTTATTGGGTCATTTTGTCCACAATAAATGGGAATAGAAAATCTAAATGTTGGGACAGACCTATTTGCAGTTATGCTAACTACTATTATAGTTGTGGGCAATAATCCTAATACATCTATCAGGTTTCCTTGAGGATCGAATAACACTGCACTAACCGTTTGGCCCCAGCAGCACTGCAGTGGCCCAGAGGCCCCTCAGCAGCTTGCTGTCGCTACAGGCTGAGTTCATGTTGAGTTGCTCCGTGTCACAGGGCTCCCCAACCCCATCCGCCACCTCCACCCTGACAAACAGCAAGAGAAGAACAAATATGACCTTTCTGGTACTGAGAAAGAAAGAAAGAAATATTCACTAGAAATGTTAAGTAGAAAAAAATTACCTTTCAGCTATCTCCTGGACACTGGTCTGAAAGACAGGAAGCATAGATAATGAATGACCATTATCAGGTTACACTTATTTTAGCACAAGTTCTTCTTTTGTTCAAAAATATCCCCCAGTCGTCCCTGAACAAAAATGTTGTTGTCTCTCACCACCAGTTGTGCCTCTGAAGTGTGCGTCAGTGTGTGCACCAGGCCGGAGCGTGTTTGCGTCAGATTTGCCAAAGCTTTGCTCCAGTGGGCTCTCTGGGTGAGGAGGCACTGCTCCACCCGCTCCTCCTCCTTCTGCACCTCCTCCAGGAGACGCTGCTCCTCTTCCTCCAGGGCTTCACGCGCTGCGCTGACCTGAGCCAGGATATGCTCCCTGGCCCTGCTCGCCCCTACCTACGCCAACAGAGAGAAGGAAAATAAATGTTAGACTTCTGGTGGAGAAAAAATTGCTAAATCTCTTCATGGGAGTGTATAACACAGGTTTATTTGAACTTTTAAGATTCTCGAGCATATGTGTAATGATTCCAATTTTATAAAAATCTTCAAATCATGCACTAAAACATATTTTACTACAGTGTAGTTATGCCGATGAACATCTTAGTTCACAGGCTTCTCCAACAGTGCAACACAAAACACAGATAAACAGAAAAATATAGTGCAAGTAAATAGTAAATACAAAAAGGAAAAGAAAAATGGTTTAAAAAAGTTAAATAGTGAAATAGTGCAATAAGAGTCTATATGCAAGTTATTGGAATATGATATAGATAAATAGATAAATAATTTCTAAGTAGCAGCCAGATGAATATTATGGATGTTGCTTCAGCAGTTCAGGTGTTTAACAGTCTTATTGCCTGTGGGATGAAACTATCCCTGAATCTGGTGGTTTTAGTCCGGATGCTGTGGTAATGCCTGCCAGATGGCAGCGGGCAGAACAGTTTGTGGCTAGGGTGATGGGGGTCTTTTATAATCCGGAGGGATTTCTTCCTGAGCTGCTGGGAGTAAAGGTCCTCCATGGATGGCAGCTCCGTCCTGTTCCCAGAGCTCAAACCCACAGGCAATACAAGTCAATCAATCCCCCCAGCTGTTAATAAAGAAGTAAAGCTAATTTTTTCGCAACTCTAGTCTGGGTCTTTCCATAGTTGAAAATCAAGGACAACTTATTTTGGAGAGACTCAGATGAGTTGAGATGTAGTCTTGAGGATTTTGTGAGGGACTGGTTACCAATAGCAGTTTTTGCTACTACTGCTACTGTTGCTTTTTTCTTTATTTTTGTTCATGTGACTATGTTTATTTTATTATTTATTTTTGATATGTCTTGCCTTAAATGTAGGTATTTGTATTGAAGCATTTTATGACTTTTGAAAATAAAAGAAGACAAAAAAACTTGATTTAAGCAGGTTCATTCTGGTATTGGGATTTCCTTTTTTCCAAGGATGTCTTGCAAGACAGAAGCAATAGTTGTCTAAATCAAGATACGTTCAAAACCGTGATACATACAACAACACACGAAGTAGGCAATAACATGAAGTCATATACCTAGAAAGAGGGAAAGGTTAAACACATCTGGCAAAAGAAACACAATTTCCAATTGAATTAGCCTCCAAGCCCTTAACTGAACTTTAAAATGGTCTTTTTGGGATCAGCCTATCGAGCTGCAATTCTGTCTGCAAGGCAAGGCAAGGCAAGGCAAGTTTATTTATATAGCACTTTTCAACACAAGGCAATTCAAAGTGCTTTACAAAAAATGAAAGAGATTAAGAAAATGGCATTTAAAATCAGTCATTAAAAAGAAAAGATAATAAATTAAACATTAAAAGAAAAAGTACATGGATAAAAGTTGCAAGTGGTCTTAGGGGCAGAGATCATTAAGGACTGTTTTCTTCTTTCAGTGGGATCTTTAGTGAGAGACAGTGGTTGTCATACAGAACAATATCCAATTAATCAAACATAGGGAAACATGAGGATAAAATAGTGTCCCGCCCATGTTTCTGTGCACACATGCAGCCAATCGACAGTGGGCGCCATAAAAGCAGGTAGTTATTGACACTTCACACAATGGCATCCCATGTTAGACCTTAAACAAACAAAAACAGCTACAAAGATTCACTGACCAGATTCTAAATCCAATGCTTTGTTTTCACAGATGAAATGTGTACAATGTTGTTAGAGAAAACATTTGTTTGGGGACTTGATTCTTGCTCAGATAAGGTATCTACATATTTGTCTGACCTGCCTTTACTGTTTGCTTGAGGTTTGATTTCCTAGTGTTAACTTGTAACTTGTGACCCTATGAAAACTTAAGACACCCATTGTGCTCAGGGAGGTTAATAAATAAGGGTGCACTGAAAGAGGCAACCTTTGCTTTGTCGAATGGAGGTGTTCAATTGGCTGAATCAGCAAGTTATACATGCCTAGTAAACATATTGTGTTTTTGTTCTCTCTTACTCAAGCATTTACAACTGCAAAGTGTTTCACCTGTTTGGGTTCAAATGATCTGAATAGCTTACTGTTATAATAGTTAAAGGAAAAGTAAGAAAAAGACACAATTAAAATCCATAATATTCAAAATAACTACAATTGTATTCTTAACATGAAACACGACATTTTGTGAACGTTTCCTCCCTACTAATGTGACAATAACGGTTTCACATGTACGGTCTCTCAGCTAAAATGTCAATCATTCACTATATTCAAGCTTTATATCCGTTATTACATCATTGAAATCTGAATATGTGTGGTTTGTAACAGTTATTCGGACTAAACAACCAATTTGGGTGGGGATGATGCTATTTTTTAAATTTGTTTTGACATACTTTAGATTGAACAATTATTCAGAAGAAATAGTTGACACATGAATTGACAATGAAAATAATCCTAATGCCTTATGATAAGGGTCAGTAGGTTCCACATACATAAAATTCAACACGTGTCTGCAAAGCACATGAAGATTGTCACATGGGACTTTTCATAAAGCAGAGCCAGTAGGCTGCTTGTGAAACATTGTTTGCTTCACTTGATAATGTGTTTGTATTGAGGTGGGCCCCTCTGTGTGTGATCATTAGTGTGTGGTTTAGTGGGTGGGGATCACATGTGTTTCTCACCTGAAGTTTTTGCTCTTTGGCTGTCAGCGTCTGCTCGATAAACCTCTCAATCCTCAGAGCCTGCAGCTGCAATTTCTCACACACATCTACCAGATGGTTCTGTTGAAACACACACACAGTCACACACACATACTCATCAGCTGGAGGAGACGCAACAAGAAAATCCTGTCTTTTTAAATACCATGCATAAGAATCAGCTAGAAAAACTACATGCAAACTGTGGCGCACCCAAGAAAGGATGACTAACTACTAGGCTATCAAGTTAACGCGTTAATAACGCGTTAACCCAAAAAAAATTAACGCCACTAATTATTTTAACGCGATTAACGCATGTGTATTTTTTTCCTCGGCCGCCCCGTAGTTTCAGAGCGCATCGATTTTAAAATACCATCTACAAGCTGATGCTGACAGCCCCGCTCCTGCCGCCCGCTTGTGGCAGACCACACTTCTCCAGTAGGGCCTGGCTCATTTCGTGGCATCTGCAGGCAGTGGCAAGTCCTTCCGGCATATGCCACAGAGGCCACTACTCTGTGGTAGCTGTGGCAAGTACTTCCGGCATATGCCACAGAGGCCGCTACTCTGTGGTAGCTGTGGCAAGTACTTCCGGCATATGCCACAGAGGCCGCTACTCTGTGGTAGCTGTGGCAAGTACTTCCGGCATATGCCACAGAGGCCGCTACTCTGTGGTAGCTGTGGAAAGTACTTCCGGCATATGCCACAGAGGCCGCTACTCTGTGGTAGCTGTGGAAAGTACTTCCGGCATATGCCACAGATGCCACAACTTGCCGAGGCATCTGCCGCTGCTCAACGGGAGTTGCCACAAGATGCCAGAGTAAGAGAACGTTTACGGTAGCTGCCACTCGCCTTCCGTGGCAAATGCTGCTATTTAAACCCGTATTTATCGTGTAAAATGTCGCTGTTTTGGCATGACTTTATCGAACTGATACACAGGACTGATGATCTGTGCACAGGGTTGGGTTGTAACTGAATACATGTAACGGCGTTACGTAATCAGAATACAAAAACCAGCTCGCGTTACATTTGAAAAACAACTAATCCGAATACAGTTACTTTCGTAAACCTGAAGTGAATACATTTTGGAATACTTATTGGAATTATTGGTGGAAAAGTTTCCTTACAAAATGTATCCTAATATGGCCGAGGCTATATACAGGACGGTCCTGTACCCAACGCCAAATGGCTATATACAGGACCGTCCTACACAGCTCTCTGAAATGGCTATATACAGGACGGTCCTGTATATAAGGTCTCTGAAATGGCTATATACAGGACGGTCCTGTATATAAGGTCTCTGAAATGGCTATATACAGGACGGTCCTGTATATAAGGTCTCTGAAATGGCTATATACAGGACCGTCCTGTATACAAGCTCCGAAATGGCTATATACAGGACCGTCCTGTATATAGCCATTTGGCGTTGTGTACAGGACGGTCCTGTATATAGCCACTCCCTCCTAATATTCATTACCGGCAGAACTGTGTGCACAGCGCAGCAGCATGTCTGTGAGGCCCCGGCCCCGCACGCAGATGAGAGAGAGATCTCTTTTTAAATATATTGAAAGTTAGAAACGGAGATGGTTCGATAAAACGTGCAAGATAACGTTTATCTAGCATTTCTTTATTGTCGAAATGATGACATTTCATAACTGGATCAAATCAAAGTGAATGGCCTGCTGCTGCTGAAGACATGGGGCAAATATAAGTCCTTTGCCTAATTTATAAAGTAAACCTTAGCATCTCACTGGCAACTGCAATCAGTTACAGCTGCCCTAAGTCTGTAGCCAAGTCTAATAACACCAGTGTACACGTTGCTGTGTCAATACAGATATGTATTTGTTAATTATTTGTCTTTACTAGTCATACACCTGGTTTATCGTAGCAAGCAGTGGAAACTCCCCTCAAGAAGCGAAAATTGCCAAGGGCGTTGCAACCCTCACTCGCCAATATTTCATCATAAATATAGCACGTTTGTTTATTTTAGCAAACCATGCTCCAAGTAAAATTGAATAGAAATTATAATGTTTAAAAAAAATAGAGATCGGACCATCAGTCCTGTGTACAGATAATCAGTCCTGTGTACAGATCAGTTCGATAAAGTCATGCCAAAACAGCGACATTTTACACGATAAATACGGGTTTAAATAGCAGCATTTGCCACGGAAGGCGAATGGCAGCTACAGTAAACCTTCTCTTACTCTGGCATCTTGTGGCAACTCCCGTTGAGCAGCGGCAGATGCCTCGGCAAGTTGTGGCATCTGTGGCATATGCCGGAAGGACTTGCCATAGCTACCACAGAGTAGCAGCCTCTGTGGCATATGCCGGAAGGACTTGCCACTGCCTGCAGATGCCACGAAATGCGCTTGCTGTCTCTCCACTTCCACGCTCACCGGCAGGCACCGACTGGCTATTGGGAGGACCGGGAGGGTGTGTGTATGTGTGGCCCGATCGAGCGAGCGAGAGAGAGACCTTACGTGCATTGTTGTTGTTAGCATCTGGTGCTAGCTAGCTGCGCTAACGGATATAAGGAGCTGTTTAAATGAAAACAGAGGAGCGCCATTTAGCCACAACTGCCTTGAGTTGCACATAGCTCCAACGATCCATCTCACACACACACACACACACACACACACACACACACACACACACACACACACACACACACACACACACACACACACACACACACACACACACACACACACACACACACACACCACCAGTTGTATTGTATTATTGTATGAGAGAGGTTCCAGGTTGAATTGAGGCGAATATTTGTAATGTTCAGAGGTTGTTGTGTTTAATATTCATGAGAATATTTGTCATTGTTCAAATGATAATAAACATTAGCATAAAGCATATTTGTCCACTCATATGTTGATAAGAGTATTAAAAACTTGAAAAATATTCCTCTAAGGTAGGCTACATTTAGAACAGATAAAAAAAAATTGCGATTAATTTGCGATTAACTATGGACAATCATGCGATTAATCGCGATTAAATATGTTAATCGACTGACAGCCCTACTAACTATTTTACACTGTCAAATATGTGAGCATTATTCTCCACACTTTTAAGTGAGTCCTTATTACTTAATAACAGGTACAATCCTCAACAGAGTGAGTGAATGAAGTAGGACAACTCCACATTTTCTTTCATAAAATAAACTTAAAAGGATCTAGAATGATATGTTCTAATGCAGATGAGGAAAATCTGTTAAACCTGTCTAACAGCAAATAACAGGGCAAATAAAAAGGTTTAAACAAACATTCAAACAAAGTGAAAGTAACATTCCTGGGCTATTATCTAACCCTGAAGGTATCCTAATAAAGAAAAAATATCTACCTTTTACATTTCTAAAGCTAATATTAATAACACTATGCCAAAACTCAGGCAATACATTTAAAAACAGACATTAATATACAATATTAGCAGTTCACTCACCCTGACTGCGGTTACTCTGGTGGCCACAGGGGTCACAGAGTGTCCGTGGCAGGGACCCACAATAGTGCAGTGGGAGCAGATAAGTCTCTGCTCGGTGCCACAGAACCAGTCCAGCTCGGACTCATGCTCCACACACAGCTCACATTCCCCGGAGAAGATCCCGGACTCGGTGTCGGGGGTGGTCGCAGCCGGTGTCCCCGCGGTGTCCCCCTCCGCCGGCTGCTGCTTCACCCCGCCGCTCAGCATCGAGAAAATAGGCTGCTCCAAATCCATCGGTTTACTTTTCACAACATCCAAAGTCTTCTCCGGTGAAGACGGGCATGTTAACTCGCAGGTTGTGAGCTCCTCGGTCATGGCAGAATAACGCAGCAGGTGCATCGAGACGCACATACAGTCACCTGCGGCGCAGTAATACAGGTGGAACAGGTGAGCAGAACACGGAAGTAACATGGACACCAGAGGTCAGAGCTGAGATGGAAAAAAACGTTCTGCTCTTCTGGTTCTCAGTTGTTTGATTTGGGCGTCAGCTGATAACCGTCTTAGAATTGTGTTGTAGCCTAATACATCACAAGCTGGTGTTTATATTCTAGTAGTGGCCTTATAAAAAGCTAACATCACAATGTGCATATACCTTTCATTCTTTAAAACCTTCTTTCATTTCCAGTTTCTCCACCTTTTAAAAATATATATTTTTGGTCACTTAAGAACTTTACCTCTTTTTGCATTGAACACATTGGACTATGTTTGGATGATTTGCTATTGTTTTTTTTAGTCTATGTTTAACTCCAATGCTTGCACTAATGATGTATGCAAATAAACTAAAATGATAAAACATGCTGATGTGTTTAAATCTGTAACAGGATTCAAGAGAAATACATACACAAGGATTTACATTTTTGAATATCAGAAAACATTGTTTGAACTATCTGATATTCACAAAAACGTTCATAAACAGTTAAGAGGGGTGACTTTGTTAAAATGCCTCTCACTGTTATATTAGGAATGTTTTTTCCCTTATCTTTTATATTATATATCCCCATTTGTATGTGCAAACCATTTTATAACCCAATTGATCTTTAAAACAATTAAATGACTTTTGTTGTAACTTTACATTAGACAAAACTCTTCACAATCTATATTCACATGACAAAAAAATTGAATTTCTTTCTTTCTTTTGTTTGTTAAACATTGTTTACGACATCAGCATTCTGAATAATGATAACCTGATAATTATTAAAACAAATAAACTAACAGTTGAGAACAATGTCATCCAGTCAAGGATTGTTTCAGTTTAGTAATTTCATTTGGAAGTTGCTTACTTACATACCATTGAGGAAAAAAAACCTGTGGGAGAGGATAATCACATTTTCCAGGGCGGAGAGGTGTGATGGATAAATGGTTTCATCATATGTGTGTGCCCAGAGATCAGGTGCAGCCACACCTCGGGACAGCTCTGTTCAGCAATAAAGTGAGTAACACCCTGTCTGGAAAAGCTTATGAATTCAGAGACAATAACAACAAATGTTCTTTAGAAGGATGGTCTGTTTCATGGATGGCCAGGCTCATTCATTTATAGTGACTCTGCAGTGAGTTGGTTTTGGTTGCAACTAGCATCTCAAGAAGTGCTTCCATTTATAAACCAACAGTAGGGTGTGTCCAACTCCACAACATTTACTAACATATCCAGTTTATAATCGTAAATTATTATTACGCCATATACAATGATAAGCTATTATCATATAAGGATTACACAAGAAGTCCTGACTTTCATCTAGGCTACATTGGTGTTGCATGTATCTTTTTAAACAAACTTTCAACTAAACAAAGCATAAACTGTGTTTCACAGTTTATTGTGTGAAACAAAAATGATCAATGTATGAGCCGTTCTTGAGTCATTGTGCTGACTTTCATTTGGACTTTATTTATTTTATTGGAATTCAATTTCCATATATGTTTATTAAATTTGCCAATGAAATATTGTCATAAAATCCTAGAGGCAATTGATAAAATATTCCCCTTAACTTACTCCTTGAAGAGAACAATGACAATTGTTTGTTTTTTTAAAAAGGGGGAGTAAAATGCTTCACATTTAAAAACTAAGCTTAAAAGAAAGACTTGTTGTTAAAGCTACACATGTATTTGGGAGGAAACAGATCAAATCTCAAGAAATTCAAACCCACAAAAGGAAATGCCACACCTCCCAGCTCCATGTCTGTGAGTAACTCGATATGGGTGATTGAAAGAAAAAAAGTGGTGCCTTCGGGCTGAGACAAGGTGCTTCCTCATTTCAGCTAAAATGGGAAAAGCAAAGGCACAGGACTGCTATTGTTTCCCAAAAAAAAGAAGCTGTTTTGTAATGGGAAGAACTAGCCAGGCTTTACATCATCAACTTCAGACAGAGCGCATGGACTACTGTACATAAAAAGTTAAAACAACAACACAAAAATGTAATGTTGCAAACACGTTGAGTTGGCACAAGGCAACCGCTTTAACTCACCAATGCTATTCCTATTAAGAACAACATTACATATGTTTAACTTTTCAATACACTAATACACAAATTAACTAAAGTAAATTAGTATAAATATGCCTTATATAATTGAAATAAGATTTGTTGGGAAACCCTGCTGATCATCAACAATTAATGAAAACGTTTTTAAAGTAAAACTCCTGTTTTCCTAATTATTCTTAAATCTTCTAAGTTTTCTGTGATACAGATCCTGATCCCTAGAGGGTGCTCACCTGCTTTGCTAACTGCAAGAAAACGCTGCTGATACTGTGTCAGGTCCTTAAGATCATTTGTGAGGGATCAAAACAAGGATATAGGGCCTGCACTGTGAGCATCAATGAGTGTTGGGATGAAAATAATAAGTTGTACATTACTTTGAATTTGTGGAAATATAAATTGCAGTATAGTTAAAATGTATGTTCAAAAAGCAGTCATTCTATAATGATTTCTTTCTTTTTGCTTTATATTTTCAGTGGATGGATGTGACACTGATGTACAGCATATAGGCTACAATACTCAATGGTCTCACATCATCAAGCTGATTTAGCAGCAACATTTTTTACGTCAAATACGGCTCAGCAGATGAGTAGAAGGCATGGATCTAGGAACTGAATACCAAACTCAAAGATAGACATCAAGACATGCCATTATTATTATTAGGCTACCTGTTCAGCCAATGGATGTTAGCCTTCATTACAATACAATTACGTTGTGCAAATATATAAATAACCTTTGTAAATTCAGTGATAGTTACAACAAAAAATCATAGACGGTTCGAGATGTAAAAGTATACAACTATGGTTGTTTCATTTTCAAACACAAAAGGAGCAATTCACATTAGTGCCACTTCTTTTTCTTTGCAAATAAGTATTTGCTGGATAGCATCAATGAAGCATTTGGGATTAGCATCTTTTAAACTAGCAACGTTTTTTGAGGTGACTAAGATATTATAAATAGACATCAAATAGAATAATTAATAAGAAGACAATGTGGGTCAAGCAACTGTTTGAGGCATTGCATATTATTGTTGAACCATGTTTGACACTGGACACTATCCACCCATCAAACATTTCGCGCGAAAAAAGTTGTCACGAGAGTGTAATGACGTAATACCTGAAACAGACAGTCGTTAAAAATAGTCTTTTTCTGTTGGACGACATGATCGGACGTTATGTATGAGAGAAAACGTAACGTCCCGGCTGATTGGACGGCCTCACTGTTGGCTCTTTCCTTCCCGCCCCCCCAGCAGCTCGGCTTTCCTGCGCTAGCAGCAGCAGCGGTGGTGTGTCACCGAGGCTACGCTGCTGCCGGAGAGACCCGGAGTCAGGGCGAACAGACACCGAGTTCATCCACACTGGCATCACAGCGGGGCTGAGGGGCTGCCCCGGCGAGCTTTACACCTGAACACCGGTTCGGTTGGATACGTGTCTGCGCCGCCCGTCCTCTTGATGTCGGACTTCAAGCTCGGGATCGTGCGGCTCGGCCGTGTGGCCGGGAAGGTGAGCTGGATCCCAGAACTGCCATGTGCGGCCGGGGTAGGAGGGCCCGCGGGGACCACAAAAGGCGATGGAAAATGGTTTCGCAGTGACGTGTCGATGCTGTTGAACAGCTTTAATGGTTATCAACCCATTACCAGCGTTAGTGATTTCACTCGCAGTTCACGGATTAGAGGAGCCGGCCGAGGCAGACTGGTATTCTGTCTCCGCCACCACACAGCCTCGAAGCTAACGCTAACTAGCATGTAGCCGGTTACTGTTATCTGGCGTTAAACCTTGGAATAATAACACACATGGGGTCGTATTTTCTCGTTACCGGTGATGGGTAGAAATGAAGATAGTGTTTATTTGTTTCTGTTCGACGGTGGTTGTTGTCTTTTATAACGGTCGGTGTTAGTGTTAGCACTGCCACGCTAGCTGTGTTATTTGGATTACACTGAAGTGTCTGCTAACGAGGAAGCCATTATGCTCCATCAACTGATTTGTTTGGTGCAACGTGACAAAGCATAGACAGGATGGCACACTTATTCAACATCTGTGGCCGTAAACGTGCATATTGTTTGTGTTTTAGTTCCTTATTTACTATTCAACACTTGTGAGGCGTTAAACTATGGCTGAATGATGTGTGTCACAACAAGACACTCAAGATAAAGGGTCCAGAGCCTTTCCAGTTGAATCTGTGAGGAATCAGTTGCCCACCTGCTGAGTGACAGACACATCTACAGTCAGGAGTCACACACCTTATTTACAATGTCACTCCTGTTAACAATGGGCTGGCAGTCGAGACAAAGTGTCACATTGCATGTTTAAACCTTTTGGTATGTGGACACCACCACCCTGTGCTGAGGTGTACCATGCTCTCTGTAGCGTGGGGCTGCTGTGTTGGTATCTTGTCACGTGCGTGTGAGGAAGTCCCGCCTTCCTACAGAGGTGCTCGGGTATACCGATCAACACGATGCTCTGATGGTCCTTTTTTTAAAACATGCAACATCTCGAGTCCAGATGTGGTTGATATAATGTTGGATCAAAATAGCTGAAGCTTATTCTCGTGATGACGTGTACTTTTAGGGTTATGTTTATGTCTGTGTTGCAGCTGTCACCTGTAGGTCCAAAATATGAGTTTGAACATACCTACAACTGCTCATCATTTGTTATTGTACTAGCCTTCGGAAAACATGCTAGATTTAATAAGCAGTCTTGTTTGACTTTGCAAGTCTGTACATAATACTTGCATGCATAAGTATAGACTAAAGCCTAATTTGGAAATAATCTATTGTTAATAACTATTCAGTTAATAAGAGGACAGAATACTTGTAGCTAAAAACATTTTTTATTTTTTAAAGCTATTGCTAAATTAAAAATTACATTCTTGAATAGTTTGCTGATTTGAATAATTCTACTGAAACTGCTATTTGTGAATCCCTAGGGGAGAAGCCTTTACATCATTTTAAATGGTTTTCTCATATTGTTTTACAAACATTTCGGTTCGGTACCTCGGTTTTTATGTCACGGTTCGGTACGCTTTCGGTACAGCAGAACAAATGATCACACAACATGAAATATAATAAAATAAACATTAAGGTGCAGCATTTGGATGAACTGAAATAATCTGTATTTTTACTGTACTAGTACTCACAAAACATAACATATTTGTTTTGGGTTTTTAATTATTATTAAACTGTGAATATTCACTCAAATAAATACAAAATATAATAAAATAAACATTAAGGTGCAGCATTTCGATGAACTGAAATAATCTGTACTTGAACTGTATAGTACTCAACTAAGCAGCCAGCTTGACATTAGGACTTGCTTGTTTGTCATTATATTTTCATGTTTTATTAAAAAAAATAACTTGCTTGCCGCAAGGGCAGATCTGCTGGCACTAACAATGTCTCCTGCTGTGGAGAACACCCTCTCAGAGGTAGCAGATACAGCCAGGTAGCGCTTTGCTAACATGGCAGTGATACTGAACTTGTTGCGAGTGGTGGAGGCTTAAATGCTAGTGGGAGTTGGGTTTGCACTTCAGTCATTTTTCTTTTGGTACCGGTGATATTCACGTTCGGGTGATGCCTTTTCAAATGAGTGTGCAAGTTTGATGTATTGCCAGTCGCGTAACCAATTTTAGTTGAACAATGCCGACAAACAGCTTTGGTTCGGTCCCTCTGTCTTTGTCCGTCATCCTTGTACGTAACTGCGAAACCAAAATGTTCTCAAACCGGAGACTTCAGTGATGCTGGAGGATTTTCGAGCTCAACTTTATCTGCGTTCGCCATTTCGACAGTTCCTCAAACAACTGACTAAATTTGAACGCATCCCTGTGACCAGCTCTCATAGTATGCCTCTCGTCCAATTAAATGACTTGGTCGCTCTATGACGCGTTGACATTACACTGAACGCTGCAGGAACATGCTACTCGAACGCTGCATCGCAGCACCTGAGATTACTTCCAAAACGTTTTTCACGTTCTCAATTTTTTACGTTTAACGTTATATTCGTTCGGTACACACGTGTACCGAACCGAAGGGCCCATACCGAATATTTTCGATACGTATACCGTTACACCCCTAACGCATTGGGTTTCATGTAAAGCTCCCAAAAGATTGGCAGGTCATGAGAAGATGGCTGATACTGTAGTAGTTGTGGTTCTTTAACATTAACATATTTTCTCTCCATTCTTTCATTTCAGACAAAATATACACTGATTGATGAACAGGACATACCGCTTGTGGAAAACTATGCATTTGAGGTAATCAATTAGGATTCAGCTACAAGTTTGCATGTTTAGTAAAAGTATTTTTTAATTGCATTCTCTGATTTTGCCAATGTTTAAAGGACATTTGTCTCTTTTCCAGGCGCGCATGGAGGTAGATGCAGATGGCAATGGAGCTAAAATCTTTGCCTACGCTTTCGACATTGGCAAAGGCCGCTGGGCAGGAAGGCCTTTGCATGAGCTGCTCTGGTAAGAAATGTTTTCATATATTCACAAAGGACTTATTGTCTGTCTGAGGTAAAGAGTCATAATAAACCTAAACTTGCAAGAACGTGATCAAAAACAGTTATATTTGCAAGATGAATGCTAAACAGGGCACTTTGCAGCAGCCATCATTGAAACCTTGGACAACCTAATCTCCTTGTGCTTCTTTATCTTAAGAAACTGGATTTTATCTATACCCGTGCAGGCTGGTTCTTAGTAGCTGACTCTGTCCTTCAAAAACTTTTCCTGTTTGCTTCAGCTTTATGTCAAAAGAAACAGTGGACCAGTACACTTTATCTCAAAAGTTTGGCATTAACAGTCACTTGTTATTGGTCTTTATCTTAAGTATGGTGAGCTACACATTTCTTTTGACCTAGAGTAAGTATAAAACCTCTTATGTCTAATAAATGCTGTTCCTTAAAATTACCAAAGTGCTATAAAACAAGGTGCCGCAAAGGATATTCCCCAGCACGTCTACATCAGTGGATGACGTCTTAATGAGCCGCTGTTATTTTGTAACTGGTGAGAGACTGGTTGACTTATTATCTTGATACGTGTCTTGACCTAGGGAGAAGCACAGAGGAGGCATCGCCCCCAGCTTTCAGGTCATCCACATCAACTCTGTGACCGTGGACAACCGGCTAGACAACCTGCGATTGGTGCCAGTGGGCTGGAGCCCCAAGCCGGAGGAGATTTCCAGCAAACAGAGGTAAGACTACAGCTATCGTTTTTTAGAAGTGGCTGATTATGATTCTATCTCTGTGTAGGAACATAGCGTGCACGAGCTGGAAGTTGTGTCTGTAGGCAAAGCCAGTCTGATTCTGTGAGGCAATAGCAAAGCCTGTGTTCCACATCCGCAATTTGTCTTGTTTCGAGGGACAGCAAAATAGATATAAGCAATTGCTCAGAAAAATAAGTAAATGTTTACCTGATTCTGACATGTACTGACATTTCTTTTCTTATTTAATTAATGATTAAAACATGTTGTTTTGTATTTTTGTTTGGCTGATACTTCTACTTTATGGAGAGTTATAGATAAAAGTTAATGTTCCTCTGGTTAAAAGCCCATCGTATACGGTTTCTTACAGCGTATTCATCAATATTTATTAGGGATGCTCCAATCGATATCGGCCGATATTCACTCTCTGCCGATCGATCGGTGCTCTCTATAAAGGCTGATCGTGAGAGCCGATCACATGACGTAAAATACATGATACAAGCTCGCCAAAATGGCTTCACCAGTCTGGCAGTATTTTAAGGTGTCCGAAAATGACAGTAAAATAGCGGTATGCAACGTGTGTGAAGCAGAAATCCTGTAGCTCCACCCGCTGTGACGGACCGGTGAGCGGAGCAAAACGCACTAAGAGTTAGACCTTACACACTTAGCCATTTTATCTACCTCTGGAACAAGCTAAACTAGTTATACATATATTTATTCTTCACTGCCGGGTCACTCATTACTGGATCAGAGAGCTGCATGAGACGATACTGACAGGTTGTCAGGAGAGAGAGAGAGAGAGAGAGAGCGCTTCCGCTCATTTCTCCCGTGTTATTATCCAAAGTTAATGTAAACTTGAATAATGTACATCATTTGAATGTCATAATTATGTTGGTTGTTGCTTGTGGAAGCGCCATTAACTGAGCCCCATTAACTGAGTTTTAAACATCACTTTGAATGGAAGATCTCCATAGCCCCCACCCACTCGATTGGTATCGGCCGATACTGATTCCGGCGATCGGAGCATCTCTAATATTTATTGTTACGAGGCCTAACGTTTCCTCCATGTTCTCTGTGTGTGCAGAGAGCAGTCTCTGTACTGGCTGGCCATCCAGCAAGTGCCGGCCGACCCGGTGGAGGAGCAGTATCTGGAGCTGAGCCGCACACGCTACTACAACGCTAACGGGGAGCTGGTGGAGGAAGAGGAGTGCTCCTGCACCTACTACGAGTGTCACTATCCTCCTTGTTCACTCATCGAGAGGAGGGTATGTACTAGGGATGCACGATATTGGTTTTTTGAAACCGATACCGATAACTTCCTGCTTCTCAAGACCGATACCGATAACAAAAAAAATGTTACGCCACTAATTATTTTAATGCGATTAACGCATGTGTATTTTTTTTCCTCGGCCGCCCCGTAGTTTCAGAGCGCATCGAGTTTAAAATACCATCTACAAGCTGATGCTGACAGCCCCGCTCCTGCTGCCCGCTTGTGGCAGACCACACTTCCACGCTCACCGGCAAGCACCGACTGGCTATTGGGAGGACCGGGAGGGTGTGTGTATGTGTGGCCCGAGCGAGCGAGAGACCTTACGTGCATTGTTGTTGTTAGCATCTGGTGCTAGCTAGCTGCGCTAACGGATATACGGAGCTGTTTAAATGAAAACAGAGGAGCGACATTTCGCCACAACTGCGCCGAGCACTTGACTTTATGCAGGAAGCCAGACAGTGGGACATTGTACGAAAAGTCAGCACACTCAGCACGGATAGTGCGCAACATGATTGCCGCGTCCAGGCAGCTCCGGTTCGAGCCTTGAGTTGCACATAGCTCCAACGCCCATACCACCGACGACATGTTTGTTTACTGTCCTGGCTTCACGGCCGCACACCATTTACGTCACAGCCAGGCATGAGTTAGGGAGCGCTGGATTTGTGAAGAACTCCCCTCTTCCTAAACCATTAATACCACAGTACTGGCAAAACGGGAGGAGCCGAGTGAAAAACAAGCGCCCCTCATCCCAATCCACCCACACCGCAGTATTTTTTTTCTTTTTTTTTAACCCAAAAAATATATTTTATATTATCGGGGCTATTAATACTGGTATCGGGTTTATCGGGATGACGTCATAATTCCTAATATCGGACCGATAATTATCGGGCCGATAATTATCGCGCATCCCTAGTATGTACTGTACCTCGACTTTTTGTTGCATGTTTATGATATTATTGTCAGATTTGAATCCATTTAATGTTTTTAGTTTTTGAATTACATTTTATTTATGTTATAAGGGGAAAAAATGAAAACTACAAAATGTTCCCCTCATCCAATCCAAATTCTAAATAGTATTTATTTTTACCATTAACACTTAAAATGACAAAGAAGTTTCATATGTAAACCATCAATTAGTGATTTAATTTAAGTCCTGATAAGATTTCCCTAAAAAAAAATTCACTGACAATGAGGAAGTTCGTGGTAATATAATGATGATAATGTTTACATTTAATTTCTAAACATAAAAAACGTGTTGAAATTATTCAGGGATGATGTAGGAAAAAATCCATGACATTTTAAAATGCAAGCCTTTTAAGGATTTCCAGCACCTGATAAAACCCTGATTATGCTTAATATCTTATTATTGTGTGATTGTATTTTGCTTTATATTTGAAAAAGCGTGAAATTACTTGACATTGCAAAGTTCTCTCTTCATCTGAAATTAGCAATACTGCATAGACCATGTGTGTTATATATATATATACAAATTATGTAGTCTACCACATTGCTAAGGTGTTGGAAAAATGAGTTTTTTCTCCTACTCTGAGTTCGAAATTTCCACTTCAGTAGCACGTAGATACACCAAACCTTCCAGTTATATTCCTATCAATATTCTGAAGGCTTTTACAGAAGGGTTTGTTCATAGATCATTCATAGCCTGAATTATACAACATTTTATACCTAAAAACATGGTGAAAATTGATTTAGGGCTGTTGACAGTATTTTCTGATTTTATGGAGTGATAGAAAGAGATATCCAATATCCCTTCTGTAAAAGCCTTAGATTATAATATGACTACAACATGAAACAAGAATTTTGAACCTGGCTTTATCCAAAGTTCAGAATTGTGTTCCTGAAATGTTTAATGAGATAATGGTACATTTGCATATTTAAACATGCTATTTCAGACAACTTGTATTTTAACTATTTTCTTAATATATGTCATTAACTGGAGAGATTTCTAGCTGATATATTTAAGGTAAACATTTGTCCCTATTGTCTCGCCTTAACGTGCGTCTCTTCTCTCTGCAGCTCCGGGAATTCAACATCTGCGGCCGCTGCCAGGTGGCGCGCTACTGCGGCTCCCAGTGCCAACAGAGGGACTGGCCCGCCCACAAGAAGCAGTGTCGCGAGCGCAAGCGGGTGCTGGCCCTGGAGTCGGAGCCCGAGCGATGATCTACCCTCACCCTCGCCTGGGAGAGGAGGAGGAGGGAGAGCAGGAGAGGGGAGGGTTGGACTTGTGGGATGGGAGCGGGGATGAATTGCTGACAAGAGACTAACGACAGAGGACAATGTTGGTAGCTCGATTGATTGATGGACTCAGGGGGTAAGAAGATGGAGGAGGGGAAGGAGAGTAAAAGCAAAAAGACATCTGCCACTTCCCAGAACTGTAGTTCTCCATAGCTTGGTTTCTGGATGACGGGAAAAGGTATTATTTTTTTCATTATTTTTCTCGAGGAGGGAGACCCTCGAGCTCTACCTGCTGCTATGGATTTTGTATGCGAGGGGGAAAAGGTTGTCTTGTCGAAGAACTGGACAAGCTTCTTTGGACCACAACATGGACACTTGTCGTCATCCACTTTAGTTCCCCCCCCCCCCCCCCCCCCCCCCCCCAGCTGTGGGTGTGGTGACATCTGTGCGAACGGGGACCCCGGTCATTCAGCTGGTACAACGGGACATGGACCTTCTCACT
The DNA here is from genome assembly GCF_902827175.1 of Gymnodraco acuticeps. NCBI lineage: Eukaryota > Metazoa > Chordata > Actinopteri > Perciformes > Bathydraconidae > Gymnodraco > Gymnodraco acuticeps. The sequence goes on from NW_022989894.1 coordinate 2,843,119, forward strand.
GTATTGCTCCCTCTCCGGTGCACAGGGCTGCTTCCTCACGGTCATCGACACCCTGTCCGTCATACCCCCCCCCACGCAGCCCACTCACATCATATTTGAGATTTCACTGATTGAATCACACTACCAGTATTGAGTGTGTATGAGTGTGTGTGTGTGTGTGTGTGTGTGTGTGTGTGTATGTATGTGTTTGTGCTGCCAATGTTTACTGAAAGACATTTAAAAGCTCAACGTGGGTTATTATTATTATGGGCAGGGTTAATGTATGACTTTTCTCTTCATAAAGGGGCCATATTACACCATTTTTAAAATTCATATTTAAGCATTAATTGGTGGGTTAAAATCTCTTCACTGTTCTAGAATAAAGTAGCTGCCAAATAAAGGCTTTCATTTCTTTCTAGAAAGTTTCTCGCCCCATCAGTTTATCATTTTTCTATCAATTTGATTCGACTTTTGCTACCACGTTGTAAGAAACTGGATTACATTTTTGTTTTCTTTCAATCAGCATTTTCAAAATTCTCCAGTTAGTATTTAAAAAGCAGTTCTGGGTGTTTTTAAAGTTCTTGTCTTGTTATGATCCAACAGAAACCGGTTGTTGGTCACCTTATAAGAAATTGCTTGCTCGTGATCACAAAATAATAATGTATTGTTCTCCGGACACACAGTATCCATCTCTCTCTGACATTCTTTTCTGATCATTATCTCTGCCAAAGTCTACTATGACCCGTAGTTTGGCTCTCCTGTATCTACTGGTTTAAATCCCTCCAGTCAGTCTTATTTTGCTGGTTTTTAACAGACAACATGTCTTTTTGCACCTGCAGGGTTATGGTATGTGTGTCGGGGGAGGGTGGCAGTTTCTTGTGTGAGAGTTTGCTCTAAGGGTTATTTTTTAATATAAATTCTATCAATTGAGCTATATTTATTTAAACATTTGATTGTGAAACATGTTTTTGTCCTGGTGATATTTGAAGGCGAACGTTAGAAAAATATGGACAATATGGGACCTTTTTATGTCACATCTCTTTGGGCAGGAAGGGGGAGGGGCTTGAACATTTCAACCCTGTTACTTGTTTTTCTTTCCTGATCCTGAATTAATAAGTGAGTCCTCCTCAGTGTTGCCCTTCCAGATTTCCCATGAAAACACTGCACACCATCATTGTCACTAGAAATCTTCCACGTGAGAGACGTCTTAGAGCGTAAAACTTGAATTCCCCCCTTTTACACAACTTTTTAGGAGAATTGTACTTTGAAAAGTGGTTTTATGAACTGAACCATCTCATTTGGAACCACGACAGTCAAAGTGAAATTTGTTCTGTCAATTTTATCCTTAATCGCCTGCCTTCCTTGTATTTCCTACAATGCGCACCTGCTTAACGTCTCCTCTCGTGTCTTAGGTGAGGAGTCCAGACACTTAGTAAGCATGTAACTCACAGATGTACATGCGACTCGTTGATTGTTTATTTTGTATGTGTGTGTGCGAACAGGTTTTCAACACTGCACTAAAGATTTGGCTCCCATGTTAGCTTATTTGTCATCGACGGGTCGAAGGGAGGGGTGTGATTTGGATTTTGGAGTGTACAGATTGTGTCTGAAATCTTTGTTTTGTAAGAATATAAACATTAATCACCTAGAAATAAAAGAGCTACAATATCTGAATGGAAGTAAAGTTGGGAGGGGGGGGGATATCTGACCGTTGCTTTTCCAATGTAAAATGATAATAAATAAAAATAAACCTTAACCTGTTGTTTTCCATTCAACGATGCTTGTGCACAACGTAGGAAATGATTTGGTCACAGAACACAGGAAGTCGTTTCGTAATAAAAGCAATCTAAAAGGCTTTAATATTAAAATGTGAAATAAGGTGTTATAACTTATAGTTCTTAACCTTATAGCTTTAAATGCTAAATAGATAAAGTAAAGTGTTACCCTTTTTGTTTTAATATGATATCCCTTGGACCTTGACTTCCCATTCCCAGCTTCATCTTTTGTATGAAGTGCTCTTTAAAGTTTAAAAAAAAAAAAATTATTTGATAAATGGAAAATAAAAACAAGTAGTTTTATGTGATGTGACAAATGCCATAGGGCTCGTTGATATTTGATCCCTTACAAATTATATTTATAGTTAATGTGTTCTGTTTAGAATGTCTTTAAGACATATTAAGCCTTTCTTCAACTATGGCTTTAAAACTTGCATCTCTGGAGTCTATCTATTCTTTCTTCTTTGTCCTGTGTAACAAGAATGTTAATTTAAGCCTCTGTGTTGTTACTTAGTTTGCTTCTCTCCACCGTCTTCTCTGTCGTCTTCTTTTTCTCTTTCTCTCCTACATCTTGAGGTCAGTGTGGTGTCAGGGTTCAACAGAGGGGTCGGCGGGCCCTGCTGTTGTGGCAGAGCCTGGGGCCACACATGGTGTTTAACAAACAAAAAGACAAGATACTGAGAGGACTTTATTGAAACACCAATTTTAATTTGTTAACTGGGCCTAATGCTGCGTTCACACCGGACGCGATGCAAATATTCGCTTCGCTCTAAACGCTCGACTTTCACCGCGGCTTGCAGTTTGTTATATCGCGTCATTCAAAACAGACATACTGTTGACGGACAGTTGAGGTTGTTTACACTTCCATGCAAGATCGTTTTTGTTATTTCTGTCCTTGACTATGGAGGAACAACTATTGCTGCTTTGTACCTTCTGTGGAAGTGTATCGTATATCTCCGGGAACCCACTCACAGCCACAACGATCATCTCTTCCATCTTTACAACTGATCAACAGCAGGACATCAGAGGGAATCCCAATGCTGATTGGCTTTCGCGAGAACGCGTCACGTGAATTTGACGCTCAAGTTGAACAAATTGAACTTTCGCGTTTGACGCGGCCCCCTTCAATCGCGTGATTCGCGCCGCGTCCACCGCTTCATGCTCGCCGTTGGAGTGAATTTGCGTCTGTCCGCGTCTCTGCATTGACTTTACATGTAATTGCGCCGTCCCCAAACATCGCATCACGTCCGGTGTGAACACAGCATTAAAGTTAATGCTGCTAAAAGTTTACAATTATTTACCTTGGTTGGTTATTGGCTAATGGTTACACAAGCCAAAAAAACGTTATGACATCATAAAGTGGTGAAATTCTGATCAGCTCATTTTCAGACAAGTTTTTATATAAATGGATCAGGACAATTTCCCGAAACTTTCAGAATCTCTTTACACATAGGGGACACATGTTTATGTATAAAAGACAGGAACAAGTGGATTTTGCATAATAGGTCCCCTTTAAATGTAATGTATGGAATCAGTGATGATAGATGAAATGTAGTTTTGTAGCTATTTCTTTTTATTTATTTGTCGTTGTCTTTAAGAAAAAAAATATACCTAAACATTTACGAGACTTTATATTCAGTATTAAAAGGCTTACTCTGAACGTCCTTGTTGATCAAATTGAATATTAGTTGTTGTATTATTTAATGCCTTAATAATTTATATTTTTGTTGTGTTATTGTAATGTTATATTAGGTTTTATTCTTTTTTTGTATCCAACCAGAATAATCTATCTTTCTTCGATTAAAGTGCTGTTTTTGTGTTTTGTAGCCTGTGAAAATAAACGTTTTATTAGCGAGAAGCTGCAGTACTACCTCCTCTCCGTTAGGCGTCACTAGTGTTTCACACAAACAGCTGTTCCTCCCTCTTTCTGGATTTGTTGGTTTGCAGTACGGAAGTTTTATAACAGAGTACAGTCTCGGCATGAGCTAATGTTATTTTCCATCTAACCTCCAGCTTCATCCCCGTCAACAAAATGGTTAATATCGGTCTCACCAAAGTGGACGATGCGGTGGCAGCGAGACATCCGGTGGGTTTTTGTGTTTACGTTTAGTTCTTATCTCTGCAGCCTGAATATCACTGGAGGGCACAGACTGTCCAGTGAATAAGCTGCTGCACACATTGTGCCTTTTCTATTGTGTAGTTGCATAGACATGTTTTTAAAGTGTGTAGTAAAAGCTGTCTGTTTGTTGTCACTTGGTCCTACAGGGTTTACAGAGTTATGCTGCATGTCAGTCTGGTGCCTTCATGAAGGGGACTGGGACCTTTGTACTTGGTAAGTACTCTTTATTTACCTACAATATATATATATTTTAATTGTGTAATACCACTGAAATAACACGTAATTTATTCTATTCTCATCATAGAGGATTATTTATTTCATGCCATTGGTTATTTTAGTGTTCCTAAATCAGTCCCTGAACCTCACATATGATTATATTTGACCTAGCTAAATTCCTACATGTCTATAGATTAACAACAAATAAGAAGTATTTCGACCAATAAAACTACAGACGATTATATTTTTTTTGACAAATGTTTACCACAAGAGGGAGCTATAATCTGCTAATGTTTCTGGTATCAGTAAAGCAGAGCGTTTTCATTACATGGTGCACCCTGAACTCAACATATAGAGTAATGAGTTTTATTAAGATACGTTTAGATTTGTAGTTTACATAATTATTGGACTTTCTTTGAATATAAAGAGATGTACACCTATCTTATAGGATGGTACACTACACACATCACATGCAGATGCTCCTTTATTGGTCATTAGCATAGAAAAAGGAGTAATGACTGCCTTATTTATTCTTAAGACAGTTGACAATGTTTTGACCCTCCTTGGATCTTTAGCAGGTGAAAAATAACAAAAGGGAAAATAAAACCTGTATTTGCAGGATGACAGTGAGGCCTTGTTATGTTGTCAAAATAAAAACGAGTGTTATGGATACAGGATACTGAATCTGAGTCACAGTTTTTTAACGTTTCATCATCACTAAATAAGGTGAAGGTTACTTTATTTTCTCCAACGGAACAAAAATGTCTCGGTGAAAGGTTAATTGTCGCATCAAGGAAATATGTCATTCAGCATTTAAAAACGTAGAAAAAGACGAATTAACTCTAAAGTTTAGTTGTCTTGGACCAAAGCGATTAGTTAACTAAGGGGGAGAGCCCAAAAAGAGATGTCATTGAGATGTGTCATTTATTTGTTGCTTTTACAGGTGCTGGCTGTTTATTTGCCATTCAGAGTATCCTCCAGAAGAAGCTTCCTTATCCTCTACAGTGGAACCTGCTCGTTTCAATAGGTGAGAAATTAAACCTGATATTATAAAAGGTTTAGCACTCAAGACTCTCAACGTTTCCTCCCATCTCACCTCCCCCCTCTCTAACCTGTCCTCTCTGTTCTCCCTCAGTGGGATCTTCAGTAGGGAGTTATGCTGTAACTCGCTGGGAAACGCAGAAATGCGCAGACCTTTGGATCTTAATGGAGACAGGAAAAGTCCCGGACAGATCTCCACCACAAGGTGAGTTCAGTGTGTGGACACAGACCGGCTCACCATCCCTCATGGCTCATATTTGAAGGCTATGAAACTTAGATGTGTTTGACGTAGTAACTGCCTTGTTGGGTCATGTTTAAATAAAAATGCGTCAGCAATTTATTGAAGTGAATACATTTTTTTATCAGTATTCTTAGCAGATGTATCTATGCCAGCTCTTTTCCTCGGTCATGATAAACCAAATGAAGGCACTTTGCAGACTTTAATGTTTTTATGTTTGTCTCTCCCTGTGTTTACCTTTCAGTGTCTAAACCAGAGGTATCAAAAGGACATGAGAAGACAAAATATGGTGATGTGATGGACTGAAAATATAAACACATGTGTGAATCTACTGTATATAACGACACATTTAAAAAATGTATTAAAAAAATTATAAACTTTGAGAAAGTGCTGGTTGTGAAGTGGTACATATTGTATTTATTGGCACCCTGGTGTAATACATCAAATGAATGAAGTCATGTTCCAGAGTTTGTGGAGCTTCTGTATTTCATAACAGCATTACTGTGTGGATAAACAAATGTGTTTCCCGAATCATAGGTCAGGAATTAGTTTGGGTTTTTAGGAGGAATCCAACGTTAAGCTTGTGATCCGGTATTACTTTTTGGATGTGTTTGTTTGACATGCAACAGAATTAACACTGCACGGCCAAAACCAACCACCAGTTGTTTTATTGGATTACTGTTAGGTTAACCGTTAACCAAACCAGTAAGTGACCAGTTTCTGTGTTCATGTGTGGATTTAAATTCCACACTGATGAGTTTAATCATGTATGTCTTGGACTACAGAGAAGAAATCACCTTTTAATGATTCCTCCTTTTAAATATTTGAACATTATAACATTTTATCACCAAATATTGTAATTTATACGATGAAAGGTATGAGAAACCAAAAGTCAAGTATAATTGTGACACATCTTGAGCAGCAATTTGTCCGTGTATCCAAAATAATGACATTCAAAGTAAGAGTCCAAAGGGAATTCCAACTGTATTTCATGAGTCCCAAGGGCAACGTGCAATTTTGTAGCAGCCAAATTACTCTTAACTAAGTATCATGAAACAAGAAACAAAATGACCCTCTGAAGACGATGTGTAATAATAAAAACATAAATCACAATCTTCAATGCTAAAAAAAAAAATGCTTTGAACAAACTCTGGATCTCTATAATAAAATAGTCCAGTAATTTAGTATAAGGTGCCTTATTGGAATTGCAAAGATCATAAAATACCTAAACAGAGATAATGAAAAATACAAGCGAGAAAATAAATGTATTTAAATACATACAGACATGGGACTCATGTGGCACGGTGCAGATCTTTCCCTGGCAAGTATCCACATTTAAAGCTACATTTTGAACTAAATCATGCCATCTCACATCACCCGTGCGTGCAGATGTTATAAGCTGTGTGTGATTTTAAAATGGGTGAATATTGAGTAGAGGTCGAGAAGTGTCCGACCAGATCCTTCAAACCTGTGGAAAAATGTATCTTTATTCTGACTCAAAAACTGCTACCAGTGGTGTTTCTGCTGAAAGAAAAAACGGCTTAAAATGCATTTAAATGAGATCCTTAATTTAAACATTTGTAATACACATGCATAAAATGTGTGCTTTTGATTACATTTAGCTTTTTTTTTAAAAACACAAACACAGGGACTCAAGCTGTACTAGTTTGTACAATAAGGTATTAATCACTTAAATCCTGCACCATGGAGTGCAGGTCATTGAAACAATAGAGTCTTTCAAGCTTTAAGACCCCGAGTAAACGAAACAACCAAAGTCCAGACGCTTGATTCAATGAGAACAAGCAAAAAGAGAGTCCACTGTTTCTGCAAGCTCAAACCGGTACAGTGACACACGTTTGTACAGTGTCTGTGAAAGAAAAGCTGCCTCCTAGTAAAGGTAACCTGAATAACAGAAGAGAAGATATTAGCTTTGCTTTAATGTTATTTTTTCCTACTCTATTTTTGTGCAGCTTAAATCCACCCCCACTATCGCTTCCTCTCGCTCACATCCTCCCATTCAAATCTGATTAAACACCTCCAATATTTGAAGGATTTGAATTCACTTTGGTGTGTCTCTGCATAAAAAACGAATCCTTTGTCACATGAACACTGATACTGCTGAAGGAAAAGACTTGAGAGAAACAGGAGATAATGAGGGAAAAAGGTGTGTGTGTGTGTGTGTGTGTGTGTGTGTGTGTGTGTGTGTGTGTGTGTGTGTGTGTGTGTGTGTGTGTGTGTTACATGATAGTGACTGGAGCTGAGGATCTGTACATGTTCAATAACTAAAACAAACAGCGGTATAAACTGGCACGCTTTGCAACCACTGGCATGCCTTATAAAACCTAAAGTGTGTGTGTGTGTGTGTGTGTGCGTGTGTGTTTGGCATCACTGAATGTGCGTGACATCATGAGAAAGGGAGATGAGGAGGGCAGGAGTTAGTGCTCAGTTGTCTGACCCTGTGAGGCGAGGGAGCTGAGCTGCAACTGGACTGTGAGTCTTCTCCTCTTTCTTTCTCTTTCTGTCTGACTCTGGTTATATAACAACCAGCAAAAACGCCCCAAAACAAACACTGATTAAAGCATTTTAATTCCAGCCCCACAGTGAAAAAGAAATCAAAATCTATACTCTGAAGCACTATTATTGGGTATTAGATTTCTCTCTTGCCCTAGGTCATGATCAATCCAACACATTTATGTGTTAACAAGAACAACTGGTGTGTGATTGACCTTCATAGGGAGGGGGAGCAGCAATTGGGGATTTATTGATTGTGTCCTCTCGTTCAACCCCTTTTCTAATTAAAAAAAAAGTACACTGAAATCAAAGTATGGAACAATGTGTGATTCGATACCTGGTACAACAGGTTGGTCAATTACAGGAAGTCTTTTGTGAAAGTGCAGTACCTTGACATTAATCACTGCTGAAGATTTCACAGATGACGACAAGAAGAGAGCTCAAGTCTGGGCAGGTCAGAGACAAACATGGGTCTGTGCACAGACATGTGTGACTCACCACTAAACGAAGAGAAAACAGAAGAAGTTAACCTGAACACAGAGATGTTTGCCATGTGTTTTGTGTGAAACTTGGATTTGTGTTGTGTGCTTGGATGTGGAGCACAGTGATTTCAGCTATTCCAGCCTGACTGGTAATACATCCCGTTACATAATCTCAAATCTGCCAAGATGCAGGGGAAAAGGGGGGAAGAAACATACATTAACACTTCATTAAGATAGCATTACATGACATTACATTGTCATTGTAAACCCATTTGGGGGGTTTGGGCTGTTGTTTTTGAGTGTAACAACATCAATCAACAGTTTTATGCTTACAATTGAACCTGTTACAAATCCCCCTAAAACTGAAATGTAAACACAAATTCAAACATTTGTATTAGAGAGCCAAGGTAATGGAAATAAAAAGGGGTAAAATAGGGTATGGTAGGAATAAAACAAAACATGTAATTAAGCTACATAACAAGAAGATGTTATGTAACTTTATACTTCATCATAAAGGTATACATGTTGTGCTTTAAACCCTTCATTTTTCTGACAGCTTTAGTTATTTTTCAGGTGACAATTGTATAGCCATTCTGTCAGTGGTAGCTGTTTATCTCCAAATGTAAAGCTTTACTTTTAAACTAATTTACGAAAAAATCCACATTGAAGGATTCTTTGGGACCTTTATGGGTAAAGACATTTGACAACATTACAGCAAATTATATTACAAGGTTTACTGTGACAGTCAGATATCAGCCATCAAATCATTAGCGTGTTTAACTTTACAGGGATTTTATAAACATATAATCAACATAGGCTAAATGGATTAACTTAACCATTGAAATGACATTCAATTCCACACAAAGTTTCAAGTGATTTCATGATGAAACAAAGGGGCTCTGCTCCTCATTACTGGTGTGTGTGTGGGCTGTAAGGTGATATCCAGCTCTTTGTGATTATGTGTAGGGGGTGGTGATCATATGCAGGCTTTATGAATAACGTCTCAGCATTAGTAATAACAAAAGCACAACTCAAACTGGAGCCTACCTCAAGCCTGAACCAATGAGCGCTGAGCTCGTGCACACCGCGACCAATCGGTTGTCCTGGGACGCTCTCACACAACCGTTTGAAGGGCGGTCCTGGGTAGAAAAAGGAAAGTATGGATCAGACCAGCGGAGTTTTGACTGGAAGGTGGACGACCAGAACAGTGAATTGTAGGACATTTTCAGCCTAAAAAGCTTTATTAGGATATGTATTTTCCTGCTCAGTAGGCTTATATTTATTGTATTGTTCTGGGCTCTGTGCTGCGTGTTTATACAAAGTTAGCGAACTTGTGTGTTTTTGATTGATTAGTCGGCGCGCATTATCAGCTCATTCATGGCTCTGATAGTGACCGATCAGGGCTGCAAACTGAACGGGACCTCGGCGATTTACGGCCGAGCTGGACCAAGAAAAGAAGTGTATCAAGGCAACACGGAGGGCTTTAGAGCCGCCAAAGTGCACCCTAAAGAGTCGGACTATTCAACAGATGGCCTGCCCAAAGCCTTCCTGCACAGCCTGAGGACCCTGTTTGACATTTTGGATGATAGTGGCAGAGGCTATGTCCACATTTCAGAGATAGAGACCCGCTGGCAGGGGGCAGACACCCGGGACCTGCCCGGCGGGGTGCTGAGCTGCCTCCGGAGGGTCACCCCACCGCATGGCTGCCTCACCTTTGAGCGGTTCGTCGCGGGGCTGCGCTACTCCATGCTCAACCCGGAGCACAGCGCCCACTTCAAGGCCCACGCCGCCGTGCACCCACAGCAGGCTCCGCAGCAGAAGCCCGCCCCGCTGTCCACATGCAGCGTGGGGACTCGGGTGGAGAACAAGGTCCGTCCGCTGGGGCCGAGCAACGTGACCAACACCCTGCAGCACCGGACCTCCTCCCTGCAGAGCCGGGCCAGGCTGGAGGAAGCGCCCGGGTACCCGGCGTGTGGACCGGTGCGGTACCCAGCGGTCTTTGAGAGGCCCGTGCGGGGTTTGGAGCAGAACCCAGGGGCTCCGGCGGCCGGGGGTTACCGGGCCGAACCGGGCCATGCCCCCAAACCCACACAGCCGCAGCAGAGCCGGGTCAGGTCCATTGAGTCTCTCGCTCTGGAGTCGCCGCAGCTACAAGGATCAAGTAAGTGGTACCATGAAAGTGAATCGTTATAAATGTTGTCTGTGTGTGAGGGGGTTTGGGGACAGTGCACTGGGTTCATTTAGGACTCATGTCAATAACTAATTAACCTGTTGTGTTAAAATCAATAACATCAACACACTCGTAATACAAAATGCAATTGAGCTCTGATCTCGTATGCCAAGAATCAACAGCTCTAACAGAGGTTGATCATGTCATGCAGTTGTATCTATATAGGCCTATTATACGTTGTGGTATACTATACCACAAAGATTTGATACATTTGTTGCTCAACTAATGCTGCAGTGTTTATTTAAAAAAAAAAAATATGGGTCATTTCCTTCTAAAGTGGTTTCCATAAAAGCACAAGATGATGTCTTTAATGGCTTGTTTTGTCTTAATAACTGTACAAAAGTCAAACATATTCAATTATAATTATATAAAAAAGAAAACAGTTACAACCTGCAGTTGTATCTGCATTTCACTCCCATCCAAGTTGTCAACAAATTTAAAAGAAATTCAACTTGTGCCTTAGTTTCAATTAGCTGCTGACTTCAAACAAAGACAAATTCTTATCTGGACCCCTAAAAACGTGCATGAGGATGATTAGATCTTAGATAGAGTATATGTGTCCTCGAACACACGCCAGAACACAGAGCAAAATACACTTGAAAATGAATTCACATGAACAAGCCACCTGATTATGTGCATAGCTTGGTTGATATGTCGTCTTCCAGCTTCAATTTCATATTCTAATTCAATTGGACGCACTGATCCATGTAGTGCATACAAGTGCACAACATTTGCAGTGTGCATTCATTTGCATGTCAGCAAATGTCATCCAGAGGGAGCCTTAGACATGTAAACATTTTAACTTTAAAAGGCAGTATTTTTCTAAATCCTTAATGGGGGGTCAACAACAGTTATTGTTGGTTTTTGACAACACTCTTCTCAGGTATATCAGTGTTATGTCACAGCTCAAACAGGCCCTGGTTAAGTGACTGCTGGTTAGTTGAATAATTGCGGTTGTTAACCCTAGGTCAGGTCAGAGGTCGTGTCAGAAATTCCTGCAGAATGTATCTATCTTGAGGGTTTGCCTTGTAGAGAAGGCAGAGTTATTCCTGCCACGACCTGGCTGACTCTGGAAAGGAAAATGGTCAGATGTATGCACGTGCATTTGTTCAGTTCTCTTTGGTGAGTAAGATGTAGGTTGGACGTTGGATGATGTGCTGCTGAGTAAATTCCCAGTTTGCCTGCTCATTATCTCTCGCTCTCATACAAACTCACTTTCATTCTTCTTTATCTCACATTCATAGGGAGAGCTATTTCACATTTCTCTCTTACTCTCACACACACACACACACACACACACACACACACACACACACACACACACACACACACACACACACACACACACACACACACACACACACACACACACACACACACACACACACACACATACCATACATCACTTCAGGGGACATTACATTGACTTACATGCATTTCCTGGAGACTTATCCTAACCTTAACCATAACCAACACATGCCTAACCCTAACCCTTACCCTTAACCTTACCCTAATCCTAAACCTAACCAAGTCTTCACCCTAAAATTAATGATTCCCCTCATGGGGACCTCCAATTTGTCCCCATAAGGGAGGCCAGTCCCCACACGTGACTATGTAAACAGATTTAGGTCCCCACAAGTATAGTAATGCTAGACCACACACACACACACACACACACACACACACACACACACACACACACACACACACACACACACACACACACACACACACACACACACACACACACACACACACACCACACACGCCACGTCTGTCCGAGTTCGCATGATCCCTCTATAGCCAGACCTGTCCGGAGCTATAAGAGTGACACTTGCACATTCCTCGTCCCTCAGGGCTTTCACAGCTTCCAACACTTGCATTACACTCATAAGTAAGTGAGTGTTTTCGTTCAGATGGAGAAATATTACACAAATATACACTGCATGGCCAATAGATCACATAACTTTGTGTAGTTTGTCTTATTTCAGTTCAAATATAAAAAGTAAATCTTAATGCTAAAACATATATATTTGACAATTTGTTCGTCTACCACATTAATTAATTAATTTCTCCCATTTCACTGTGGCAATACTGTTAAACCTTGTCACTTACTTCTAAATCCTCATTTTTACATGTGTATCAGGCCTGTATAATGCTATTATTGTCATTTAGAAATATCAAATGTTATGCTTTTTACAGTTGAACATCAGTTGCTTTTGTGGCTGTATTGTAGAAAATCCCTGCAGCAAATTATTTATTTCCCTTTTTGTCTGAATGTAAAAAGTGCTGTCCAAATATATTATGTCCCCTTACTTTTGTTGGGTAATGTCCATGCTCTAATCTCTCTCATGCAGCCAAACCCTGCTGGATTAGGACAGATTACAGCAGACAGGCCATGGCTCACTGAATCACTGCAGTGGTGAAATCCTCCCCAACACCCTGGACATCACCACAAAGTCCTGCCACTCTCATCACTTTTTTTGTGGTTCTGTAATGCAGCAGTGGTGTTCACTCAATAGTTAAAATCTGATAAAATACCTCAGTTAATATGTGGGAAATACCACTGAAAAAATACCACTGAGATGCTTTGCCAAGGTCACACACAATTCACAACTCTTCATCAAACATGTTTTTTAAACCACATTGAAAAGGTACAAACACACAGCAGCAGAGATTGAATGAGAGTAGTAGGAAAACCAACAGAGAGAGACATATTTTCTTTTTATCTTTATAACAACTGAGTTGAGTTTTAACAATCGTCCTTGAGTTTGGCAGTTTACTAAACAATCTCAACATAAGGACCTTAAATAGCTTTCAATCATATCACATGTTCTTTTTTGGCAGATAGCATTTGCTTGTCATTTTTTCCCAAAGCACAACATAGGTAAAAGTAAGCTTAGAAGCGCAAATCTAAATACCTTTTTTTACTTTAAAGTGGACATGCGTCTTAGTCTTCAAAAATTCAAAATCACTCAGTGGGCTCTCTTGATTAAAAAAAATCATACTAGCCTTTTTAGGAAGCCCTACCCCTAATTGTTGAAATGTTTATGTTTAATTAATTCAAGGATTAGTCTTGTGTTAAATCTCCTGAGATTTTTTCTCTGAAGTTTGTTTGAACTCAGATACTTCACATATTTCCTTCTACTCCACTGAACTCATCCTAGTAAGGTAATCAAAGAAGGGACCATGATTGATAGTACAGCTCCCTCCTGTGGTGCACACTGGCAGCTGGAACGCATGGCTGTGTCTTAATAAATGATTTATCTGTTATACTTAAGATGTTCTTCTTTACTGTCTGCCTGCAGGCATGGAGGTTTTTTGCCCAAGGAGATTAAATGTCACCTTTAATCACCAGGAACTGATTTGAAATGCACTTATTATTCACCAAGAATCAAATACAATGCATTACAATACACTTATTTTTACATTTTAAACGGATGGATTACTGTTGCTGATGGACTTAAAACAATGTGCAATAAACACAAATTGTTGCCGAGTCAGAATTTTGAGACTTACCTTGATTACCTGGCAATTGGTCTTTTTATGATAATTCAATTTTAGTTTTTCCCTGAATAAGAGAACAGACATAATTGTTTAATTGCATGCATGTCATTACAAGCCCAGTGTAATTATTTTAAAGCACTGCCTCTAGGAAGTACATTTCATATTTTAGTTTTTTTCTATGTTATGTTCAGCAGACTACAAGTCAAACTGCTGAGTGCATACCAGACCACAGTGTCGCAATTGATTCAATCTGTGTGTTTTTCATTTGTCTAGGTGTTGGGAATTCAGGTCTACCAAGATCCCAGAGCGAATCAGCATCAGGATTTACCGGCGTCTCCAGGCGACATGGGCGAGGTCGGGATGAGCAGAGGAGGCATACCATATCCAATGGAGTGGATTACGGAATGGTTGGTACACACACACACACACACACACACACACACACACACACACACACACACACACACACACACACACACACACACACACACACACACACACACACACACACACACACACACACACACACACACACACACACACACACACACACACCTGGGCTTCAGCCTTAGCTATGTTTCTCTTAGAATCAGATTTGAATGTCAGTGCTGTACATGCGCACAGTTTTTCCCATTAATAACTGGTTGAACAGCAAACCAGGTATGTGTCAACACATTAGTAATGCGTGGGTCTTCTGTGGATCCACCCAGTTTCTATTTATTTACCTGTAAAGCACCCGCTTCTCTTACAATGCCACTTATTTGAGTTAAAAACCTTTGGTCTTGAGGTAAAATCACAGGCCAGGCAAATATAAAAACCTAAAAAAAACAGATGTTACTGCAGCTTGGAAACTCTTCTTTCACTTTTTGTTTACATTACAGCTAGGTCAACACAATATGTAGGAAAATATGCAATAACACTGTCAAATGTTGCAATAGATAGATAACAATGTCTTTCCGCTTTACTACAAAAAGACTTCTTGTTGAATTCCAATACACTTCTTGTATTAAATGAATTGAACATTGAAATGTATACGAAAGGCACTAATAAATAAAGAATATTCATTGTATTTTATAATGCAGTTTTTCACTGATACTCTCTTCCACTAACACAAAAAACTCCTGCGTGCAAAACAGTCTTTTAAGTGTTTATCAAGCAACATGATATCACAACAAAGATGTTTCCCTCATGAGAGCACAAACAAATAACATCAGTGTGTTAACAGTCAGTGGGATGGCTTTATTCCTCTGCTCATTGAGAACATCATTTCTTTCCACTGTATTAGAAAGAACTGAGTCTTCAGTCAAAGTGTTGTGTCGATGTGACACATGACACATTTTGAATGATTTTTCTTTGGTATCTGTTAGTATTTGAGTTGTTTTGCTGTGGTAAAGGATAGAGGATCAGTAGCAAAGGACGTTCAGAGAGACAGAGGTCTGACAGGTCTAAACAATGTTTTAGGGTGTGATTGGAAATAATAGTGATGGAGCCTGGAGGGCAGGAAATATTGTATTTACATGAAAAAGAAAACAGTAGAAGCCGGAAAATTCCAGGAAAAAGTTTTCTGGTAGAGTCTCTTCCCTCTCTATTGGCCCCCACATTCCCCTCCCACCCCTCGGCTCACTGCCTCCCCCTGACTCTGCCCCTCCCACCCTCCAGTCGGAGCCCATGCCTCCCTTCACTCTGCGTCTCTCCCCTTTGCCCCACCATTTCTCACTCTGTTCTAGCTCTCTTTCTTTCCCTGTTTATGTCTCCGTCTCTTTCCTTCTCGGCCTCTATGTCAGAAGAGGCAGACTGACCGACCCCCCCCTCCCTCCCTGCCCCTCTCCTCCTCCCCCTTCCCTGTGGCCCTCCCACCCAGGCCGATTTGGTCCCCTGCTGCCCTGATGGTAGTGAGCCGGGTCGGGCCTAGGGGCCTGGTGGAAGTTGAGGACTCGCTCGGCCGGCCCGACCCAGCCTGGACAGCCGTGTTGGCTGCCTACACCACCGTGTTCATCCCCCTCGGCAGCGGCCTGTACAGCAGCAATGCCCTGCACTTTTTCCTCTGGGTGAGTAGGGAGAGAGGAGGAGACAGATGGAAGAAAGACAGAGATGGTAAAAGAGATGCAGGATAGTAAAGTTTGCCTTTGTGGTGGTTTTGTAATGATTACATTTCAACATCCGCTAGATATGCACCAGGTTGTTTTGACAGTTAATTGTGAGTTGAGAGAAATATGATTGGAAAAATAGATGAACTGGTTTTAGGGACTTTAGGGACTTTAGGGACTTTAGGGACTTTAGGGCTTGTTCTATGGCTCTAACATTCTGTGGTGTTGTCCATCTTAAGTAGTTATCATATTGCCAGGATCTTATCGACAATCAAGTTTTAAGTTGTCTCAAGAAAAACTACCAATAATGTACTGTGAAGTGTCTCGCAATGTGAGGCTTTACTACTTTTTCTGTTTTGTATCATTTTAAACTTAATATCTTCAGTCCTTTTTTATAAAGAAGCTAGAATTTGATGGATTTTTATATATCCTAAAGTAACAACTAAGTAATTAATCTCAAGAATAACTGGCATATCAATTAAGAAATATTTTCTATTTCCAAGGACATTGGGTCTTTTCATTAGTGTTAACCTGTCGGGGTGTTGTAATGCTTCAGTTTTAGGATATGCAGAAATGGGTTGATGAGTGGATGAAATTAGTTGATTGGTTTAACAGAGAAAAAGTACTAATATATCATGGTCATGTTTTTGTGCTGCTTTTCACTCTTTGAAATACCACTATTTTGAATATATTTAGGTTTGATACTGTTTCAGTTGACCAACTGATCGAAAAGAATATTGGACAGATGTATTAGGATATATCCAGGGTTGTTCGTCCGGCTGTAACACTGTCTTTGTTTCAGGGACTTTTGAACTGTATATTGCCTCTGAGCTGCTGTTGTATTGATGTTCAGAACACACGGTTTCGTGGTGCTTTGTAGATGCAGTCTGAAAGGCAGTTATGTTCTTTGTGTTTTTAGTCGAACAGCTTGGGCAACAGGCGTCATGTTATTGTATGCGCGTTGTTGTCCTGTATTCACGCCTGTTCATTCAGCTATGACAAACATACATGCACACACTCTTCCCTAACCTTTCAGCCATGTGCTGCTCTGCTCCCTCTCTGTGGGTGTTTTCTCTTTCTTTTATAAACTGTGGGTTTTCCTGCCTGTGGACCTACCGCGTATTCATGAAGCCTGACACTGGGTCAGGCTTAATTCTAGACGGACCTCTCATACCTAAAACCCCCCCTTCCTCTCTTGTTCTCTCACTTTAGGCTCTTTGGGAAAGAGCACAGGATTTGATGTCAGACTCTGAAATCCTTTGTTCTGTTTAAGTTTCTCGCGCAACCTTTTTAAACAGCACTGATGAGCGATGATCGGGGGGATTTACTGAGCTTCACAGGGGATGCAGGGATCCCCTGTGGGTGGATAGAAAGATAACACACCAGGTGGCTGAATGCCAGCAATGAGGCCTGCACTGTGGCAGTGTGGACAGCTTGGTCAGCACAACTCAATGCAGCCTCACACACACACACACACACACACACACACACGCACACACACACACACACACACACACACACACACACACACACACACGCACGCACACACACACACACACACACACACACACACACACACACACACACACACACACACACACACACACATCTCTTTCTCTTTCACACACTGGGGCGGCCATAGTTGAAGTGCTGTTTACCCCATTCTTAGGTTGCTGTGCGGTTGCCATGACACCCGGGTGATTGCTCCTCTAAACATTGTTCAGGATGGGAGAGAGTCCGGCACAATTGATTGACTATTGTCTCGGGCAGCACAAAAGAGTTGGCTGCAGATGCCCTTGTGTGAAAAGATTGGAGTACCAATGCAGACGGCTGGCCGCCGTCAATGATTAGATTTAATCTTAAAGGGGCCCTATTACGCTATTATTTCCAGGTTCACATTTGTATTTAGTGACTCTTCTGGGACATGTCTCCATGCTTTAATGTTCAAAGAGCTCTTTATTTTTCTTATACTGCCTGTGCTGCAGCACCTCTTTTCACCCGCTGTCTGAAACCAGAGCCCAGTTTGCTCTGATTGGTTAGCTGAGAAATTCTGGGATTTAAGCCTTTGCAAACCATTTACATGCACAAAAACCTATATAACACACTACACTCAGGGGTGCCCACACTTTTTCAGCTTGGGAGCTACTTTTAAAATGACCAAGTCAAAATGATCTACCTACATTAAAAATGCTAAACACATTACATTGCATTTAGCTGACGCTTTTATCCAAAGCGACTTACAATAAGTACATTCGACCAGGAAGATACAACCTTGAAGAAAACAGAATCATATAAGTACATCAGGTTTCTTAGAGCCAAACATTTCAAGTGCTACTCTACTGGCTATAGATAAGCCAGTCCTTTTTTGTATATAAGTGCTCTGTTAGCAATTCTTTGTTAGTAATTCTATCTATCTATCGGATATATATTTATTTATATATATACTGAGTATACCTTATGTTGGTGTACCTTGCATAACTGCATGAACCCGTATGGCACAATACCACTCAATACATTTTTGGTCATTACGTCAATTCTATACCCTTTCTTTAGTAGAATTGTATAAATTGTAAGGCTAACTAGGTAATCAGCTCTCCGGTGATTTGTATAAATTGTAAGGCTAACTAGGTAATCAGCTCTCCGGTGATTTGCAGCTGGCGCGGTTGACCGCGCATGCATGGTGAGCTGCGTGTTAGAAAAGATGAGATCTCAGACTGGCTTACCTGTACGTCAATCAAGTGGCAAATGCCATAGTAAGGATGGATTTTTCAATGCCATGCGATCTACCCACAGTACCTTTGCGATCGACGTATTGGGCACCCCTGCACTACAGGAAAGGGAAAACCCCCAAAAGCATAATAGGGCCCCTTCAATCTCTCTAAGTGATTACAATGACACGTTTGCTGCCTCAGTGAGGTCTATACAGAAAATTACTTCAGGTTTTTATTTTATTTGACAATTTCCAATCAAATGTTTCCCTTTTGTGCCCCTCTTTTTTCACTCTTCAACAACCTACCCCTCCTTTTAACCTTTAACTCACACAGTTGAAGCAAATGAAAGAGCTGGAGCAGGAGAAGGACTCTCTGCTGGCGGGCCTGGAGGTGGTGGAGCGGGCCAGAGACTGGTACCAGGGCCAAATCCACAATGTGACCGAGAGGCAGAGGCAGGTCGGCCAGAACTCCCACTGCACGGTCAGTTCACACTCACTGGTCCAAAGAGCTCAGATATAAAGTATTGGAGATGAGGCCTGTTGTGTTTTGTTGTTTGATGATTTTTAGTTGTATTGATATAGATAGAAGGACAAATGTCGAAAATATCTTGGCATATGAGGATATATCAAACGGATATGTATAATAAAAATGTAAAGCTGTTGAACTGAGTGTTTTGGTTGTTTTGTTCTAAACCTAAAAACTATCAGACTTTTCTGACCGTTATAAAGAATGCAAAATGAAGGCATTTATTTTTTGAGGATAAGGAAAGGAAGTAATTTATTCTTAACGGAGTGCTTCAGTGTTTTTGATATGCACTGGTAGCAAATAATATCTTCTAAGTTCTAATATATTGTTTTAAAAAATACATAATGTTCTTCCTCAGAGTATTTCCTTATTAGTTTATATTAAGCTGCTTTACCAAAGCTTGTCATTGGTTTGTTAAATAATCATCCCACTTTATAATGACATTTTTATGACCTTTAACTACTTGTATCCACCACTGCTGTATTTACATAATGTATTTTATGTTCTCTCCTCACAGGATTTCTTCACAGAAGCTAATCAGAGTCGCATGAATGTCCTAATACCCAAATTGCAAGAAGTCAACCGCTGCCTTAATGACCTTATTTCCTGCTCTGGGATGGTGAGTGCTGACTGCCCCATTTAATCTTTTGCATTTATTGTAAATCTAGCTAAATTAAATGTTCTTAATGTCTCACAATCTACATCTATTGTGAATATAAATGATCATATGGATGGACTTCTTCATTTTGAAGATCACCTGGTTAAATGTAACCTTTTAAAACCAAGAGCCCTGTTTTGAATATGTGTGGACAAAGCTATTATTTTCTATCATATCACCAAGGAGGTAAACGTCATACCTGCCAGACATCAGCATGTTTACACTGTCACTGTGAGCATGTTAGTATGCTAACTGCTGTGCCTAGGAATAGCCTCAGAGCTGCTAACATGGCTGTAGAGGAGAACAATTATATTAAAAAATAAATAAAAGTATAAAACACTTTCTATTGGGAAATTCGTATGGCTCAAAGCTGAAGTCAGTAAATACTCAAATACAAAATATAGTTCAGGGGAATTCCAATCTGTACATGATTATGGGAAGCTGAGTATATTTAACAAGTAGGTTAATTATAAGCTATTCTTTGATTCCTCTTTGTTTCTCAGCAGTCATTTCCCTCCAGCGCTGCTCAGACCGCCGCTAACCCGCAGCCCCCGGCTCCAGCTCCCCCACAAGCCATCCTGAGACTGAAGGATCAGAACCGACTCCTCACACAGGTTAGACCCAGTCTGCACACTGCCAATACATAGAAGAAGTCACTAACAGTTACCAGTCAGTGGATGTTTTCAGTGAATAACTTTATCCATTTTCTGAACTCCGTGCCTCGATAAACCTTCATCTGTTTGTCCTCTTGCAATTTACTTATTTATCTAAATAGTTATCACCATAATATATTTAATTTCATCTTAATGTACAATATTTAATTTTACATTCTGTTCTTGTATATATCATTCAATTTACGTGCATATAGACTTATTGCACTATTTTTTATTTGTATTTTTGTATTTTATTATATATGTTCCATTGTTGGAGGAGCTCGGGTCAGAAGATTTTCATGCCATTTCTACACTTTAACTTATGTGCATATGACATTAAAACCTTTGAATCTTGAATCTTCTCAGGAGGTGACGGAGAGGAGCGAGCGCATCACACAGCTGGAGCAGGAGAAGTCGGCCTTGATAAAACAGCTTTTTGAGGCCCGAGCCCGCAGTGCGCAGGACACCAGCACCATGGACTCCACCTTCATCTGAAAACAGATACACTCCACCCCAAACTATAGCATGTTAAGAACCAGCTAAGAATTTCCATGACGCTGGTCCCAAGCTACCTTTGATAAGACTGTCAGCTGACTGTTGTTTACCCGCAGTGATGCAGCTTTTAGCCATGCCACGCCCACACCCTGGACTGCAGCATGCAACCACTCCACCCCAAACCAAACCATGCACTACCTAGATGTGAACACTCCAAGAAAACCTGACCCGAATGACTTGACTCGAGATTTTTACTCACTTCCTTTCCTGCATTAAAGGTCCCATGTCATGCTTTTCCGGTTATTACCCATCCCCTTGTGTGTTATGAAGCCTTGTATGCATGTAAACGGTCTGCAGAGTCAAAAACCCTCAAAGTACACCCTGTAGCGAGTAAAACTCTAAGACCTGTCCCAGAACGCCTCGTTGGAGATTTTTCTTTTTCCATTTGTTTCTTCCGGGAACCAAGTGACGTAACGACGACCCAATGGACCAACTGGTTCAAAAGTACCAATCCGCGGAGCCGTTACGTTAAGACCAATCCGCGGACTTCCTCACACACAATCTTTTCTCAGGCAGCTGCAGCTCCACGGATTTGCGTGAATACACATACTATACAGAGATACTGTATTAGAAACCAATGTGAGTTTGGAAAATTGCACAATGTAAATCTATTCTAGTATACCTCAACAATGGAATTATGATCAGTAGAAATGGCCATGTCATGGGACCTTTAACACTCCAACTAAGATAAAAAGACTGGGAAAAAAAATCCAGTCGAATCTCATACCATCACTCCCATTGTTGTAGGATTAAAGCATCTGCAGAGATCTCCACTCTTCTTTAAAGACTGCTGTTTGTGTGTTCCTGCATGCTACTTGACTATACAGGCAACATCAAATCATTAACTTCAGCGGGGGAAAAAAAAGGGCATGTTCTTACTGTTAAATATGAAAATCACCAGCTGCATCTGCTTGCTATGACCTATCAATTACATTTTTGTTAGTTTGGAACTTTGATTGAAATGATAATAAGATACACTTTGCCCAATGTCTTTCAGTATTCCTTTCCTTTTAACGTAAATGATTATGTTTACCTGACATTGGCTTTCTGGGTTTTTAGCATGTTCCATTTGAAACACTGAGGGACAGGGATTACTGAAAATATTTGTTTTATATATTATAGAAGCATGTTTACTGTTAGGACCTTTGGTGAGTTTTAAGGATTTTCTTTAAGATCGAAAAGAGAAAAGATGGGAGGACAGCCTACAAGCCATTGAGATGTAGAGGCAGAGGACGAGAGAAGTTTGGAAGTTTGCACGTAGACGAGAACTGAGGAAGACAAACATGGCAGGCGGTGAATGTGTCGGGGCCCGAGCTCCGTGGTTGGGAGATCTTCTGATTTAGAGTCAGAAACTAAAGAAAATCACTTTGGCTACCTAGTGCTATAACCCCTGTATGTCTTTACAGTGAATTATTGCATGGCTCATATTTTCAGCTAAAGAATATTTATCTTTTGAAGAGATTTCTGTTTAAAACTTTGAGATTAGCACAGAGCTAAAAAACAGTTTTGTCCCTGTAAATTCCCCTCTTTACCAGGATTGGTTGACTTTAGACTAAAAGTATAAAAATATTCGGCCATCCACAAAGTTTACTTGAGAAATATTTAGTTAGTTGGTGGCGGTAGAAGAAAAAACATTGTAGTTTTATAATGGATCTGTACGGTACTGCTGGGATGTCTGCACATAGCATATTGTTGATGTCTGTTTCCCACTTGTTTGATTGTATGTTTTTTGCTGCTCAAGCTACATTATGTGTGAGTGAAACTCTTTTTCTTCAGCTTCCTATCAAAACTTCAGATGAAATGTTAAATAATAAATATGACCAAACAATGCTGACTCTGTTGTTCTTTACAGTACTGCAATACAATATCACCTATATCTAAGTGTAAAACTATTGATTTTGAATAATAATAAAAAAAGCAATGGATGACAAACATCATCTTGAAATGTCATATTTTGAGAAAACGGCTATAAAAAAAACGACTCACGAGAGCTTAATCAGGATAATCTTTTTATAGATTTTTGTAAATATATTGTAAATCAAACCTTATTTATTATTTCTGAAGTCTATCAAAAACTAAATTCAGCTACTCCAACCACTCAGTCTTTTTACTTATTTTTAGTCATGGGAAGTGTTTGCAAGTGTCTCTATTTTAATTAGCGAGTTGTTTAAAATGTAAAACTTTCCACAAATATATCTGTCAGCCGAGTGTCTGTTCATTTCGGTTATGTTATTCTGCCATAAATTAGGGAAATGTCCCTGGACATTGAGTATGATCTGATGTAATTCATGCACCACATTTCCACTTCATCCTCAGATGTGATTAGCTCAGCTTGTTTTAATGAGGAGTATAACATGAACCCATTCATTTCGTCACATCTATGCACAAACATGGTTTAATGTCACATTTTCCATAAAAAGGTTTGATCTTAATCTCACACAATAGCTGCTAGAAAAACTATTTGTGTACCTCTGATAATATCAATTAAAATGTGTCTAGACCAAATAACAATTGTAATCTTTGTACAACTGTTTGTGATGGGAAAATAAATTCACATTACAAATCTGAAACTGCCACATTTTACTGTGTTTGTGACATTACAACATCCAGATCTTCCAAAGATCTCTAAATTGAAGAAGCAACTCTGTGTGTTTATGGTCTGGTGCAGAATTTAACAGACCTGTGAGGATCTTCTACTTTAGAGGAGGGACACACATCTCCTGTGAACCTGACACCAGTACAAACAAGACCTCAGACTGAAGAAAAACAAACCTGGGTCGAGTTGCATCAGCCTGAAACACACACAGACATTACCTGAAACACACACAGATCAACATAAGCTGCAGGACACTAACCAAATGATTAATTCTAAAATATATAAAAAGCCTTTATTTTAACATTGCATTCTTATTCTGAGATTAACACGATTATATTATATATGTACTATATTAACATTGGTGGGGGATGTTAATAAAGTGATTTTCTTAATTGAAGCACATTTTGGGGTTATTTACTCGAGTATTTAAAATGTCTGCTGCTTATAGTACTACATTCATTTGAAAGCTTAGTTACTTTTAGATTGTGATAAAGAAAACAAAATGTAATCAA
This sequence comes from Gymnodraco acuticeps, assembly GCF_902827175.1. Taxonomy (NCBI): domain Eukaryota; kingdom Metazoa; phylum Chordata; class Actinopteri; order Perciformes; family Bathydraconidae; genus Gymnodraco; species Gymnodraco acuticeps. The sequence continues at coordinate 2,867,514 of NW_022989894.1, forward strand.
CCAATTAATCCTTTTATTTTAAAATAAGAAGTTCTCAATCAAATATAAAAGTGATTTAAACAATAACGTTTGAACTATTATAATCTAATCATATGATACCATTCATTATTCTGAAATAATCCATTTAGCAAATTACTTTTGACACTTATGCAAGTATATTTTGATGCTATTACACATATTTTTACGAATGAACTTCCGTAACATTTCTGAGTACTTCTCACACCCAATGCTTTAGACGTCTAACCACTTTGAGTCAAAGGTCAAAGGTCACCTGTAAGGTCATTTAACCCTTGTATGGTGTTCATATTTGTGTTACTCAGCCAGTGTTTGTTTGTTTGTAGCCTTTATTTAACCAGGTGAAGCCCCTTGAGATCAAAAGATCTCTTTTTCAAGGGTGACCTGCAGGACATTAGTTACACATGTAACATAAAAACAACAGAACAACAATAAGGATGACAAACAACATAAGTGTTCGTGGGTCTGGTGGACCCGCTGCCTTTTTGGGCTTCAATTCAACACAATCAAACTATTTTATGTTAAAATACTCAACAGATGTTTACTTCAGCTCAATTACAAGCAAAAATAAACAGCATATATGGTTAATATTTGCCTTTTACATTTGTTCACATTAATGAATAAAAGTGCTACTTGTTTTTTTGCCCGCTGACCGGCTGGTCCTGTGGCTCGTCTTTTTTTTGCAACTAGCTGATGCTCAATTTCATCCTCTTCTTCAAAGTCACTGTCAGACTCAGTATTCTCAGAAATGTGAAGCCTCTTCCTCTTCCTCTACATCATCATCCAATGGTTCTCTCTCTTCCAGAAGCATTTGCAAGGCCCTCTGAGCAGAGCATTTATTGGCCATCTTGATCAGTTGTGATAAGGACCCAAACTGGCAAAGCTTTATTTATTGTGTCTCGCCCCAAATGTGCAGCTTGGATAGAGTGTGAAAAAAAGATTGGTTCCCGCAAGACATAATGCTGGAATGTGAGAGCAGACAGGTGTCCGGGTAAGGTTATCCTTACCCTTACCCTAGGGCCTAGCGGTTAGGGTAAGGGTAAGGGTAAGGGTAAGGGCCTAAACCTAACCAAGTCTTCACCCTAAAATTAATGATTCCCCTTATGGGGACCTCCATTTTGTCCCCATAAGGGAGGCGAGTCCCCACACGTGACACACACACACACACACACACACACACACACACACACACACACACACACACACACACACACACACATGCAGCCTCGGAATATCTGCCGCCAGAGGATGCATTCCAACAACATGTACAAAGAGCAATGTTTCAGACAGCGATATGGTGTCACAGCCCGAACCCAAACCCTTATGGAGTCCAATTGGCAAGGGGTGGATTGTCAGAGATGGGGCCATTCAACCAGTGCTATTTACAAAAAAAACAGCACCTACAGAGGTGAGACACATTACTCACTTGTAACCTACAGAAGTGAGACACATTACTCACTTGTTTTGCAAAGATGCAAAGTGTGGAGAGTGGAAAGTGCCAGTGCCTCTCTGTTGGCCTTCCCTGTACGGAGTTCTGCACCTGCTGTGCAGAATGTCAACATGTGTCCCCTAACGTTTGTGAGGAACCTGACATTCTATTCTAGTATCTATATACTTGACCTCTCACTGAATTATTTGATGAATTGTATACTGTACTTTGAATTAAGGTTCCAGTTTCAATACAACCTGTACTAATTACACCTATGTTTTAGAGGCTTGCAATTTAGAACAAATACACTTTATTTTATTGGATTACTCTTATTCTGACTATTTGGTGATGTAGTTCAGCCACCTAGTATTTCCCTCTCCAAATATGATGACCATCAGACTCAGAGTGAGCATTCTTAACTTATAGGCTATTATGCCACTTATCCCTCATTCAGAATTTGACTGTATCAAGAAATCTAATTTGCAATAGAACTGTACCAGATATTTCCATACTGGTTAGTGTTCAATAGCACCCTAGACAATTCAGTAATGATATATTTTTTAGGGATTTCTGTTTTGATTTTGATTTGATATATTTTATTAATCCCCGTGGGGAAATTGTTTCTCTGCATTTGACCCATCCTGTGTTAGGAGCAGTGTGCTGCCATTTTGAACGGCGCCCGGGGAGCAGTGTAGGGAACGGTGCCTTGCCTAGCGGGACTTGAACTGGTGACCTTCCAGTTGCCAAGTCCCTATCGACTTCGCCACCACCGCCCCAATAAATGAGAGAAAAGTGATGGAGTCCTATGTTCCTATCACCAAAAAGTACAATTTCCGTCTAAAGTAAAGCTAAGTTTACGGGACTATAATTCAGTATTTTTGTAGGTAAATAATTGTCTGACTATTTGATGATGTAGGACAGCCACCTGGTTCATACCTCAGCTAATCTGTTTTTGTCACCTTTCCTGGTCTAATTTGGCTCTTTTTCAGGGATTGGGGTTGTTCTAAAGAACAACCAAAAAAACATTTTTTCCCCCTAAATAAAATGTGACAACAATATATTTCATTAATGGGAGACCCTAAAGATAAGAAAAATCATTGTTGTGTTTTGTTCTACCTCGGGTAGGGGTATCTCAAAATCTGAGGCCCCTTCCTGCTAGACTATAATGTTCTTCACAGAAAAGGCCATTGAGTGTGAGTTTGAAAAAAATATTTTACCTAAATAATGACAACAGGTCCCACAGACCCGAATACCATACAAGGGTTAACAATCCCTCAAAAAACGACACTATATGTAGATGCAATGAACATGACTCAGTAAAACAATGAAAAACCTACCGTGAGTGTGATCTGCAGTTCTCAGTGGAGATCCCTGAGCTGAGAGTTGGGTGCAGCACATTCAAACCGACGGACATCACACCTTGAACATGTCAGCCTCACGTAACATATTACACATCGTTACACTGAATTGAATCAGAAGTCATTTTCTGGACGGTTGCATCAGTTGTTTACTGACGATTTTTCCGTCAGGCACCATTGGTTCGTTGCATCATTGCCAATCGGTGTGAATGGATGATGGCTTGCCACAACACGTCCAAACACAAACCTGTTTTCATTGTTTTTCCACCAACTACTTTAGACACTTTTCTATAATTCGTTTTCATCCTTTTTTAAATCATTAATCCATCCTTCTCTAATGATTTATTTCATTTCCTCCTTTTAATTGAGTGATGGATGTACATGGTGCCATACCAGACAGTGTGGCTCCTCATCCTCCACTACCCTCGTCTCAAAGCTGTGTTGGATGATCAGGATCCCTGAAGTGTTGGGTCATCTTTCAAAATATGTTTTCCATTCACTTTGAAGGGAGGGCTCAGTATTCACTCACACTTTGACAACCAAGGAGTCACACAAGGAGAAGGAGGAGAGAGGGGACACCAGGTGCAGCAGTATTACTTTTCTTTCTCAGGTGAGTGACATGTTGGTTACTTCTGTTCATTTAAACACTAGTTGTACATGAATGTTTTTATTTCTTGGTACAGTTCTTCAGTCTTGTAGCCGTTGTTTTTATAGCGGCAATATTCTGCAGACTTCATTAGATTAGTTTTGCAGGTGAACAGGCCGTCTTTATTGTCAGGTTACATATTTACATGTTTCCCTTAGATACAGAGATAGACAAACATTTTACCTGGTTGAAACATATAGGGAGACATGCAAACATTTAGGAAGGCAGGCAAACAATTGTCAGCCCTTTCATAAAGCAACATTTGACCTACAGCCGTTGCATCATGTGGCACTTCATGAAAAAAAGGAAGTAGATTAAGGAGTCTGAGAGTGTGAGACAGCAGAGAGGATCAGTTCTTTACACGACTAAGTGTCAGATCAAGGTAAGAGGCTTCAGTTTCCATACAAAACTAAATAGAAGAACATTGGGGTTTTACAATATACATGAGACCACTTGGTGTGGTGCAGTTTGTTTTTTAAATTAAAATACAACATGAGTAAAATGCATTTTTCCTTTATGTTTTAACCTTTGTTCTGTCAGAAAATATATAAGACAATGTAGTTTGATACCGCAGCATCATGTGTTACCTTTTCTCTTTTTTATCGTGTGCATTAGCTACTAAAATACACACTTTTATTCATTGCTTTTTGCATATACAGAAAGCATGTCTTTGGACCAGTATTAATATTTGCTTGATGAGTTGGCAGTTATTTTTTTAACAAACGCTTAATATATTGTATATATTTCACAGAACAAGTTTGGGATTACTATGAATTCTGACAAGTTAAGAACGTTTACTTTCAAGTGCTGGTTCTCAGATATCCACAGTGTAACTGCATTTAGAGTTACATTTGTGTTTCCAAACTCCATATTAACGATATATGTCATCATATGAATTTGAATATTGGAAAAGCTATGATGATCAAGCATGTAATAGCTCATGCTCATTCACCTTGTTTGAATAGAAAAGTTAAGAAACTGTCACTCTGCACTTTCTTTCATTTAAAAAAACTCATCACACACATTGAGCTTGAGTTTAACATGTAATAATTTATTCATTATTATTTGTTTATTTTTAAATATGTTTTAACTGCAATATATATTGCTATCTTTGACAAATACCGGAATTTTCACCAGATGAATAAGCATATATATATTTACTGAAGTGGTGTTTCTGTATCAAAGAGGGCTTACATTTGAGTAAATAATATTCTTTCAAAATAGATGGACAATGTTCTCCTTTTGTGTAAAGAGCAAAACAGGTTAAAGTATGAAGTGTTTATTTGCCTTACTCGACATTGCATGTTCATATTGTGCAGCCTTAAACCACATGCATCTTTGATAAGGGATCATTGTATTTTCTTAACTGACCTTTATTTTATATAACTGGCAGTTTTTATTATCACACCTGCACCCTTTAAATATTGCATCTTGTCTCTAATAACTAATATGTTTTTGTCTGTTCTGTTTACAGATCTTTTGGGTCCTCTGATCCTGCCGTCATGGAGGTTTCCTACATCAACTCCTCCCTGCTCTTCATCTCCCACCGACCCATAAACAGCACCTTCGAGCTGACGGTGTATGAAACCTGCAGAACCATGCCTGCTGTTCTCATCTGTTACCTGGGCCTGCAGTTCATCAACATGTTCCTGGGCATCCCGGCCAACCTCATGGTGCTGTGGCTCATCCACAGGAACAAGGGGGACTCCTGCACCTCAGATATCTTCATCTCCCACCTGGCGATTTCAGACGTGCTCTTCTGTCTCATCCCTCCGCTAGAGCTGGCCAACATCGTCTTCCTCACCACCAGCAGCACCTGGTACGTCCTGCGCTTCTTCTACGGCATCAAAGACTCCTCGCCTCTCTTGCTGTCCTGCATCTGCCTGGACCGCTACATGGCCGTGGTTCACCCCATCACCTTCACCGAGCTCAAGGACAGAAACCACAGAGCGATCCTGGCCATCATCGTCTGGGTCATCACCCTGGCCTACGCAGCGGGTAAATGTGTGGGCAACATTGTCAACTTCGAGAAGGTCTTCACGGGGATGATCCTCGCAGCGTTCACCTTCATGGTGTTCTGCAACATTTCCATCCTCTGGGTGCTGAAGCAGTCTGGGCCGGGCAGAGACGAGATGCATCCCGTGAAGAAGAGAGCCTTCAAGATGGTCCTCATCATCCTGGCCATCATTGTGTTCAACTACTTCCCGCCTGTCGCACTCTTCCCCTTCCAGGACTACTTCTCTCCGGACGTGTTCCGCTGCTACATTCACTACGTGGCCTTCGGTCTCATGGACTTCAGCAGCAGCATTCAGCCCATGCTCTACCTGTCCAAGGTGAAGCTAAACTGCTGCCACAGAGGCAACACCGAAATTCAATAGGGATACTACATGTTTTTATTATTTTTACATTTATGAATATTCTATTGTTGTGATAAATAGTATTTTTTTTTATTATCAGAGGTTGAAAATGCTGATAGTAACTAGATGTATTGTGCGGTGGGTCCCTTGAAGAGGGCTATATGAGACAAAACTTTAAAAAAGTATATTTTGTAAATTAATAGATTTCATTAAATTCTCCTTACCTGATAACATCATGAACGTTTTTCCCAAAAGTTGACATTTTCTAATTAAATGGTTACAAATAAACAAATAACTTTGCAGTTAACTCAGGAATTACTTATGCATATTGTTGAGTTTGTATTTGGGTTTTAGAAGAGCCTAAACAATTAGTTGATTAATCAATAATTTGGTATTTCTATTTTTCCTTCTCATTTTTAGACTAAACGATTGTTTGATAATTGGGAAATAATCGACACATTGATAGTCAAATTAATTGTTGCAATCCTATAGTTTTAAATACCTGAATACAATGGAGGTGATCCACATTTTGTACTTCAATTATGACACTTTCATCAATCTCCAATAATTGAAAAGGAACTATTTGTCTAAATCCGATTTTAATTTTGAAATGGTCAGGTCACCCTCTGTGTTATGCCTGTTTGTACTTCCTGTCTGCGCCTATTTGATTATCTGATTACCCTTTCACCTGCTGCCCTTGTGTTTTTTCTGCACTCCACAGATGTGTCTTGTCCTTGGGAATTAGTTCTGCATGTATTTCAGTTTTTTTTTTCTGTCAGTATTTGTCAGATCCTTGTGTGTCATTGTCAGGAACAAATCTGTTTTGTGTTGGCCCTGCCCTGCCTGGATAACTGTAAATAAAGGTATTTATTCTGTAAAGGTCTTCACTGTCCTGCTTTAGAACAAACCTGCTCTGATTCCTTGTGAGACAAGTACAAATAAATGTCTCCAATAATAGTGGCCAAGTCACAACAAAAAGCATCTAAAAGCATTAAGTGTTGAAACATGTGTGGCTTCACTAGTGAGAAAACTATACCCTTCACATTTGTAAAGTTGTGCAACATTTATTTAATGTATCCTTCAGGGAAAAACACTGGGAACTATTGTATGTATGCACAGACATTGATTCACTGTATATACTGTCTTATATTAGCTTTTTCTTGTTGTACCAGATGCATAAGGAGACCTCACAGAACCTGTTTCATTTCAAATCAATTATACATATAAAATCATTTTGGTTAACTTTCTTTTTAATTTAGACACAAAACACACATGTAGGTTACAATAAAGTCCTAGAGGAAAACACTCAGTTTAATAGTGTTTACTAGTTCATATACGCCGCAGTGGAGGTATATCAACACATTTCCAAACAAACAGAAGCCCTATCATCATAAACATGACGTTTTCCTCTTGTGTGCGTCAGCTTCCTGTTCGCACAGTGAAAACAAAACCTCTAAAAGCTCAACATCGTTTTAGATCAACATGGCTGAAAAAACAATGATTGATTCTTCAATAGTGAAAGTTGGTCAATAGATATTGATTATTTGCAGCAACACTATTTTAGTCCCGTTATTACACAAATACATTCGTGTCAGTTCAATGGAACAGACTGCTGGATGTATAGTTAAAGCTAAATATACAGCAATATATTTATAATCTTTATCATAAGTCACTGGTGCGGCACACATTTCTAACACTCTGGCTACTATACAAAGTGTTGACATGTGCGTAGAAGCATCTTAAATGGTGTAATTCTCAAACAATTATATCGTTATTGTTAACTGACCCCTGTGGGGATATTCTATTTTCAAGGTCAAACATAAGCACCACAGAAAAAAACAGTGTGTTGCTTCAGCAGGGAGGTCGAAAAGGCATCCTGCTAATCTGACAGGCATTCAACAACTTTTCTTTTTAAGCATTATATTACCAACATTTGGTACCATACACACGTTTAAAAGAACAGCTCTGTAAGGGTCCCATTATCTGTCTCACAAGACGACATTAGATTTAACGAGTCAAAAGAAAATAATAAATAAATCATAACTTATTGCTAAATACTTGGAGCTAATAAACCACAGCAAATATTAGACAACAGTGAATTGCACCGTACCACAAAAAACATGTACAATTTCTAGCGTAAAACTGTGATCTCGGGAACAGCAGTTAGACATATAGGATCTCAACCTTGAGATCCACTTAAAAGGTCCCATGTCATGGCCATTTCTACTGATCATAATTCCATTGTTGAGGTCTACTAGAATCGATTTACATTGTTCAATGTTCCAAAATCACATTTGGGTTACTGGTGGAGTTTCCTGGTTGCTGCGGGGGGACTGCGAGACAGCGAGACACCGCGGAGCTCAGCCTGAGCACACACACGTTAGGGCTGCTCAATTAATCGTATTTTAATCGCAATTACGATTTTGGCTTGAAACGATTATGAAAACAACATCATCTAAATAAAACGATTATTTTTATTTATTACATTTTTATTGGTTTTTCAGTTGAATTATACTTAAAGTTCAGGGTAATCAACTGTTAAAAACATACTGTTCACATTTGTTTTTCAATAAATGGATGTTTTCAAAGTAAATGGATAATCGTTTTTAATGATCGTGATATCAATTATTGACCCAAATAATCGAGATTATGATTTTTGCCATAATTGAGCAGCCCTAATACACGTGTGCGGAGATCCGCGGAGCCGCAGCTGAGAAAAGATAAGGCTGAGTGTGTGTGAGGAGCCGTTACGTCACTTTACTCAGGAGGAAAAAAATGGAAAAAGAGAAATGTCCAACGAGGCGTTCTGGGCAGCATAGACAGGTCTTTTCTGCGAGTTTTACTCGCTACAGGGTGTACTTTGAGGGTTTGTGACTCTGCAGACCGTTTACATGCATACAAAGCTACATAACACACAAGGGGACGGGTAATAACCAGAGAAGCATGACATGGGACCTTTAAACGTTTTTCTGGTGCTTTGAACCAGAGCACACATCAACTGCCCTGCAAAATGTCAGCTCTCCTGCAGTGCGTTGTTTAAGGTACCAGATAGACAAAATACAATCCAGGAGGTCCAGTTTAGGTAGAAGTTGAAAACTAAATCATCTATAAACAGATAAAGCAGTGATACTCATATGATGTAGGCTGTGAGATGTATTTCTGTATCAGAGAATCTTTCTGAGCTTTTATATTAGTCTCTTCTATTGGCCCTTTAGTTCTAACTTCTATCAGTGTCTGATAGCGTCTCTGAGGCTGTAGGTCGGTTTGTTTCTGTCTCACTGGTGCTTCCCTCGCTCTGAGCCTTCTGCTCCTTGGTCGCATGCATCTTCAGGTGCTTCTTGAGGGACGACTGGTCGGTGTAGGTCTTACCACACTGGCTGCAGAGGAACACCTTCTCTTTGGTGTGCACCAGCTCGTGTCTCTTCAGGTGTCCCGACCTGCTGAAGCTCTTGCTGCAGAACGAGCAGCTGTACTCCTTCTCTCCGGTGTGAGTCCTCTGGTGCAGTTTGAGGCTGCTGGCCACCGTGAACCTCTTGCCGCACTCGTTGCAGCTGTACGGCCTCTCTCCCGTGTGCATGCGCATGTGAATGGTGAGGTGGCCCGCCTGGCTGAAGGTCTTCTTGCAGAGCTCGCAGCTGTAGGGCCTCTCTCCAGTGTGGATCCTGTAGTGGGTTTTAAGGTCCCCTAAGCCATTGAAGCGTTTCCCACATTGAGCGCAGCAGTACGGCTTCTCCCCGGTGTGAATCCTCTCGTGTATTCGAAGGTTACCTGCATTGCTGAACGTCTTGCCGCACTCCTGGCAGCTGTAAGGTCTCTCCCCGGTGTGAGTCCGCAGGTGGACTTTGAGCTGGTTGTGCTCGTTGAAGCACTTCCCGCAGTGCGAGCACGAGTAGGGTTTCTCTCCGGTGTGCACACGTTTGTGTATCCTGAGCTGACTGGGGTGGGCGTACGTCTTGCTGCAGATGTTGCAGCAGTAGGGTCTCTCTCCTGTGTGGGTACGCTTGTGGGACTTGAGGAGATCAGCACGCCCAAAGCGCTTGCCGCAGTAGCTGCAGCTGTGAGATTTCTCAGCGCTGTGTGTCTTGATGTGGATGTTGAGAGAGGAGGCTCGACTAAATGTTTTGGGACAAGTAGGACAGCGTAAGAAGTTATCAGGAACCTCTAAAAGTTCAGGAACTGCAGCGTTTTCCTCATGTGACTCTACGTCTGGCTCCACAACCTGTGTACTCGCCGCCTCAGGGTCTATTTCTGATTCAGGGTTATACCTCAACGCCTGCTTCAAAAGTAAATTGTCATCGTCACCATCATACTGTGACACCCCATTCTGCTCCTCCTCAGTCTTTATTAATTGTCCATCCTGCATGTAGGTGTCAGAAACAATGGTGACTTTAACTTCACTGTCACTTCCTCTGGAGTCTTGTTCGAGGCCTGTAGATGGCGGCATAGGCGCATATGCATCATGACTGCTAATATTGACTTCCGTGCTCTCGGTTTTTATTGTTAGATTGAGCAGGGGTGAAGGCTGGGAGAGGTCAATAGCACCACTTTCATCCAGGCCAGGCTCTGTTTTAACAGATAACACGTTGTGTGTGATAATGCTTACATCGGCTGTGCTCACACATTGAGTTTCTTCCATATGATCAGGCTGCAGTAAAAAGGAGGAAGAGGATGTGTTCTCCCTCGTCTTGTCTTTCTGCTTCCTCCTGAAGCTCTTCTTGTCACTGCTGCATATGGACATCTGGAACGTGCCCTGCGTCGAGCCGAAGGGATAATCGTTCCATTCTGAAGAGGAAAACCTTTCAGTGGCATCTTGTTCACGAGGATCTGTAACAAAGACAAAGACAACATGATAAACAAACTAGTACAGACTGTGATTTAGAGTAGTACACATCTATATTACAGCCACAATGGTTGAGTAGCTGACAGAAGTACAAGGAAATATAAGTAAATAAGTCTTGAATGTGATTATGGAAGAAACAAACTGCTTGTAATTTAAAATTGTATACATTTTCCTGCAATAGCTGTGTGTTATAGGTGGATATTAAGGTGGATATATAAGTGTAGTTCTCAGCCAGAAAAACATAAACAATGAGATGTTAGATACTGAAATGCTCAATAAAGCTGAGGGATATTGCATCTTTGTCACAAACAGTGACCAGTTTTACACTTAAATAGCCAGTTTTAATCACAAACATGATAATTGTATTATCCAGACGCTGCATTTTTAAAACAGCATTGCACAATACATTTATTTGATACACATCTATCTATTGTAGTCTACTGTGTATGGTAGAATTCCCTGTGTTCTACCACCATCATTACTGGCAGTATATAAACCTGTTACAGTGTAATTAGTACTGTATTAAACAGTGATCTACAGGCCAATTTCCTACATAAAATGTTCGTCAATGTTTACAGTTTCCGTTTACTGCATGAAGCTCCACTGTCGAGACAAACACAGACACCCCTCCATTATTGACCTAGTGTAGACAACCATACCTCTAGCAGCAGACTCGGTGCTCCTCTGTGCTAACAGCAGCCTCTTCAGGCCCTCGTTTTCGGACTCGATCCTGTGTATTGTGCCCTGGTACTCGGACAGGGTCCTGTCCACTGAATCCAGGATGTCGCTCACTGTGGCTTTGAAGATCTCATTCAGAGAAGACTCCAGGAACATCTTTAGATCACTCGGCTTGGCCATGATAGACCGAGTGGCTGAGGATAACAACTCGCCAGATGGTTTGTACATGGTTGAAAGTATCGGTATACAAAGTGGGTGTGTGCAGCGAGCCATAGGAAGTGCGCCGGTCGTTGAAGCCGATTTTTGGAATGGCCGTAGTGGCCAACCAGTGGTACTACACCTTCAGTGACGTAATTTTGTCCCAAAGAGACGTCTGTAAATCACCGGATATTTGTTTAATCTAAATAAAATACACAGTACGAACAATTGTATAGCCCTTATTTAAATCATTAGGGGGTAAAAGTTGTAAAATGCGCTACAAGTTCAATCCAGTTCTTTTTCGTTGTCCTTTTATTTGACTGATTTGACTTTATTTTATTTGACTGACCCGACGACGGAGGTGGGGAGGTAGGGAAACTCACGTGAGCACGCTCTGTAAGCAAAAGGCCCCGGATGATCCGGGTACTTTCTTAATCTACAGTAGCTCCATTTTGGGCTTCATGCACCAAATTCAACTCTCATAGGAATGAACAGAGCTCTATCCAGTTCTCTTTATACATCCCTGGTGTGTGCAGTCGGCTGCTGCTGCTGCTGCCGTGTGCGGAACAAACAAAGCAGAAGCAGTCGCACGAAAGTGACGGAGAGGAGATGATGGTTTTGTTTTTCTTAAAAAAATGTGTAGCACCCCTTGCTGGTGTGGAGGGGAGTGGTTTAGCGGGGGCCCTAGCTAACGTTACTAGGATGCTGTTTACACAAATAACCACGGTGATAAATGGTGTTTAAATAACATTAGGAAGGACTGCAAAACTGCAGCAGTACTACTTGGTCATTACTAATAATACTACTAATACTACTAAGCAAAATCAGCTAGTACAACCACTAGCTAGCAACTAACTCACTGCAACTGCAAGGATGCTCACATAAATGCTAGGTAATGCTAATATTTTAATACCAACGATTATCTGAATGCTATACATGCTAATGACACTGCTTACAATGTTTAATAAGGTTAGCTTGTTAGCTACACAAAGAGTGTAGCTTATTGTGATATCAGACTTCTAATGTCAAAATGTTGATTAAAAATGAATTTTAATCAAACTCAATATAAATAACAAAGGTCCACTAACGTTTTGTTCTAACGGTTGATATTACACCTAGGTAGTTAGTATGCGTTAACGTTTAACGTAAATGTAGCTAACGGTAATAAAGAAGAACAAAAGTGTTTATAATTGTAATGTTATGCCAAAAAGCTATGTACGATTATACACATTATTAATGGTACTACTAATGATAAATAACGATGTGCTGCTAACAGTCATGTGACTAATGATGGCAAATGATTCACCCACTAACGATAATGCTTAAACCATTTTTGTATTATTATAATTATAAAGTCGTCGGAAAATGTAATACACAAAAAAGATAAATAATAAATAGATAAAGATAAATAATTTTAAGCGAATAAAATGAAAAATAGTGTGTAAAAACTAATCAAAGAAGAATTAAGTTAATACGTTGTTATATTAGATTTAGAACAACCCATGTCTGAGTTAAACAGGCTTTTCTGCCCACAGCCAGACAGTAAACCAAAATTAAGAGGTATCATGTGCCATGTGCGGCTTATGACTGATGTCCATTGAATCTGGTACCTTCTGGTTTTACCACATAATTCCTCATGCCATATGCAGGAATGAAGCTGAGCCACTCCCCTCACCTGTATGTTTGCTTGCATGCCTTCAGGGTGGTGGGTGTGTAGACGGAGGACTCTCAGGTGTCTCTTAGCTCATCCGCCAATCACACTGTATCTTTTCCTTCCTCCTCATTGCCAATCAAATTCTCTCTTCCTTTTTTTCCACAGCTATACCTGCTGGGAGAGGAACAGGACAGCAGGAGACTGAAGTTTGATCTTGAATTTTTGAAAATGGGCAGGAAGCATGAAGGAGAAGAAGGAGGAGGACCTAGTCCGGACTAGGACTTGTGACTTGCATTCATTGCTATGCGACACCACAGACTCAAAGGCTGCGCGGCTAAAAGAGAGTGAATGTGAGGCTTGTTTGTTGTGCGCAGCAGGGTCAGACATAATCAACTGAGGGTTACTTGTATGCTTGTGTGCATGTGTTTGTGTGCCTGTGAAGGTGCAGCACTTTGACAGCGGGATAAACCCAGTAAAACACAGCGGTGTGTCTCCCCCCCACAGGACTTAAAACATCACAAGTCTACCGATCATATGATGGTGCTTTAAAGAGCCTGGAGGGGGTAAGTCATGCTTCACAGTTGAAAAGATTCCTTCTAATGAGATTTATTTGAGCTCTTTGAGGTTTGAATATGTTTAAAAGAATGTCTGTGCCAAGCTAACTGACGGTAATGAAAGACACAGGGAGTGTTTATCCTCCTTAGACAAATTATATTATTATACATACAACATTTAAGTCATTCCACAGCTTTCACTTCACTCACTGTGGCTGAGTTCCTCTTTTATTTATCTTCTCTGAGGTGTGCTGTAATGACTTCCCATTCATTGTACGCAACTTCTCCTGGCATCCCCCTGTTGGAGCATTCTGCAAGTTTGTTTGAGTAACGTTTGACTAAAACTGAAACTATTTCTTATTTATTTTTATGGGTGTTCTATTTGAGGAAGGCTAAAAAAAAGCTTCTCTGGAAATGTCTGGTGTGCATTTGTTTTGCGTCTGAGCAGTGTTTATTTTATCATAACAATGCACGCAGAGGATCAACTGTGTTATCATGTGAAACACAACATTTGATCCAAGAGAGACAAGATACTGTATGATATCATAATCGCCCATTTTTTTAAACTGTCAGATTCTTACTTACAAATCTTATGGTAGGAAAGCTTAAACTTTTAATAATTTGAATATCAGTATCTCCATACTTTTAGTTTCAACAGGGTTTCATCATTAGGTTTCGGTGACCCTCTCTGTTAATCTTTGTAAACTATCTTGCATATTTGTGTAGCACTTGCACCCTGACAGGAACTGAGAAGTGAGCACCCACACAGGAAATGTGGTCATGGTCGGTCCCGGATGTTGGTTGCGTGACGTGAATAGAATAATTAAGAAAGTCAGAAAAGAATAGAAATATCAAAAAGTATCACAGAGCGAAAGATAGGTATAATATGAGGTGTGACATTTTAACTGTGTTTATCACCAGTAGAAGCACGGATGTCATTTTGTTGTTGATGTTGTGTAGCTGCTGGCCTTGGTTTGCGCTGTAATCCTTTCACACTTTTATCCTTTGCCCAGGGTCACCACACAGTGTGCTGATAACATGATAAACACAGGACGTAGGCAGTTAAACGGCCGACCAGAAACAGCCCTTCAACTCCACCTTCTGTCTCATTCCTAATCCACACCATACTCTCTCTCTACCTCTTTCTCCTTCTATCGCTCTCGCTGACTTGCTTGACTGATTTTCTGTGTCACTCTGTGGTCAGGAAGTACAAACATGCCAAGAGTCACACCTGCTGCACCACGCAGAGAGTTAGAAAACATTTGACAAAGGCTCAAAAAGAGACACTTTCTCCAGATTGGATTATTTGGGCAAACAAGTGGTGAGTGTTTTTTGCTATCAGGGTTGTAAAGATATTATTTTAGTTTTTAATCCGAGCGTTGTTTGTCATTTGAAATGGTGCTCTCAGTAGTTATAAACATACTGTTTCTCATGGATGAAAAGACAAAAAATAAGAACCAAATACAACCTATGAATCTTATAGATACGATAACTCAACAACCATTTACCTTTCTGAGCTAAGCAGATGTTCCTGGAGGTTACCTAACATTTCGTTTTTATTTCATGAAGAATCCGTTTCACAAAACAGTTTGGCATGTGTTACAGGATGTCAGGCTTAACAGCATTGAGAGGGAATGTCTCACTCTCCTCACGATGGGTGTGTGGTAAAATAACTTTTATTTTATATTCTCTTATTACAGATCTGTGAATGGCGACATTGGAGTTTGTTACATTCTTCAGGGTTTATGGGATCTTACAAAATGATCAACCTTGATACGGCAGAGGAAGACATTTTATAGCGAGACATCCTTTACAGCTACAGCGTCTTTCACCCAAACCACAAACGACCCAGCAACGGAACTGACTGAGATACGAGCTAATGGAGGAGGAAAACGTGTGCTCCTCTCTGCCAGATGTTCCAGATTCAGTCTTTCAGGAGCCTCGACAAGACTCGTGGACCTCCATCGACCACCGGCACGTGAATGGAGAGCAGGAGAGCGCTGAGGCAGAGATAAACCAGACACACGGGAAAGATCAACTCAATCTCTCCCCGACGGCAGGTGGAGAGGCTTCTGAGGAGGCAGAGGAGTGGGAGCAGATACAATGGTCGATGCAACCCATGCCCTGCAGCAGTCCTCCACTTTCTTTCTGCACAGTGCAGTGGGACATGCCAGATCTTTCCGCAGAGGGACCTTCACTCATGACTGACAGCAGCTCGGCCAATGAGCCGGACTCTGGTGCCGTGACGAGTGGAGACACCACTTCCCCAGCCCTTCACCCATCTGAAGGCGTGAACGCTGAGCTCCTCACACAGGGCGACAGAAGGGAAGGAGATGGTTTTAATGCACGGCTTCTGAACTCAAATCTAGAGTGGACAGGAAACATCTCAGAGGTATGTAACGCACACGAGGAGCTGTAAAAGGAAGTGTGATGTTCTCCTGCTGCCTTTATTTTCAAACTCTTTCCTATTTCAAATGTCTACGTGCGTTTACACTTTCAAATGTCCTGTGTCATTAACACTTCCTACTTCACTCTGGCCTCACCGCCTCAGACTTAATCTGTTCAGATACACATGTTTGGGTTGCTGTGGTAGAGTGGACATAATGTTGGTCGGATGAGGCTCAGAGGGCAGCTTATTTCTCGTGCTGCGGCTGGTAATCACAAGCTTTGTTCCCCCACCACTAATGTTCATGATCAATGGTCTGTGTTGCAATTTCCAGCCATGTGATGCTGCAGATGTGCTGCCGACTCAGGAAAGGGAAGGTTCACCACATGAGCTGTCAGACAGTAATAACGGTACGTATTACTCAGAGAGGCAAGTTTAATGAGTTGTTTAGTTTCAAGTGTTTTCTCAGTTCAGTATTCACACTCGTGGTTGCTTGTGGCCTTTTCATTTGGATTCTAAACGGTATAACTAAAAAACTGTGACGTTCACCTTCTTAACACTCTTCCAGGAATCTTACCGAGGACAGACTCAGAAGAAGAGGAGGCACTCTCGGCAGAGTCAGATCCTGTTAACTCTGTGGACTTACTCGACATTCTTAGAGAAATCGATGGCTCCGAAGATGAATCGGACAGTTTCGTACATTTAAAACTAGAAGAGCAGGAGGAGCCCGCCGTTTGGCTGACTCCGCAGGGAGACTCTGAGGAAGAGCATCCTTCATCCAATGCTGTGGAGAACGAGGAAGAAGGCGAGGGGGAAGATAAGGAGCAGATAGACGTGTTGTGTTCCGAGGAAAGTGAAGAAGCAAAAGCTGTCAGCTGTCTGCATGATGTGTGAGTAAAACACACCTAAGTTAAGAAGGGGAACAGGAAGTGTCTTTTACCAGAAACTGCATCCGTAATGTTAATCATGATACAGCGTAATGTGCTATTATAGGGCAAGGCCATTTTGTTTATAGAGCACCATTCAGGCACAAGGAAATCCAAAGTGTTTACAGGTGTAGATTTATATTACATAAATGGCATTTACAAAAAAAATACAAATGAAAAAAATCAGAAAAATAATATATAAAAATAATAATTTATAAAAAAAACAATTGCAACAAAGAATGCAAAAATGACGATTTTAATTCATTGGAAATCAGCTGTAAACACTGTTTCAAGCCTTGGTTTAAATGAGGACAGTTGAGCAGACATCAGGTATTCGGGAAACTTGTTTTATTAATATAAACTAAAAGCTTCTTTACCTTGTTTGATGTTTATCCTGAGAACACAATATATGACGATCATAAGGGTCTGGATGCCTCATAACTAAGAGATGTCTTAATGCCAGGGACCATTGAGTGCTTTCAAGAGAAGTACACTAATTAACTAAAGTGCATTTCTCATCCACACTTTGAAGGGAGCTTCTTGCAGAGCCACTAGAAGCTGCTGACTCTGGACCAACCGTACACCCAGATAAGATAATTGATCTCTTGGAAGAAAGGCGGCACTCTGGGACTGATGAGGACATAGAGATAGAGGAACGGTTACATGAAGATCCCACAGCGAGCCAGCCTGAAGAGCCAGAAATGTGCGAAGGTGTAAATCAGGACTCTGAACAGTCACAGGCTGAGGACAACAACGAAGGAGAGTCAAAACTTGCTAAAAATCATACAGAGAGCGTAGAAAAATCACCGGAGATAGTGGAGAAACTGGAGGAGACGAGTTGTTTAGATCAACGTGATTGTGACCAAGCCAGATTACCAGATTTAGTGCTGTTCTCTCAGCCGGAAGACGCTGAGTCCGAGCAGCTGGGGGTGAATGAAGAGTCAGAGCAGATTCAAGCAGAGGTGTCTCAAGACTCTGACCAGTTAGGACAGTCACAACATCTGGAACCAGAGATGACAGGAGAGTTAACTCAACCAGAGGACTCCACTCAGTCAGAGCAGACAGTTTGCGTTGAAGCTGAAGACCCCGGGGAGACGGAGCGGCGAGAACAGACGGAGCCATCGGTGCAGAATGAGCAGACGCCGCAAACGAGCGACTTGTCTCGGCCGGCGCTCTCCCAGCAGGCTGTGCGGCCAGAGACAGATGAGTCAGAAACAACAGAGCAGCTGTCTCCAGACACCCAGGTCGAGTTCAATCAGGTGGACAAACAGGCGGAGACGTCACATCAGGGTGACCAAGACGGAGGTGCTAAGGATGGAGCGGGGCAAACAGTCGTAGCAAATGGAGAGCAGCCACCTCCTGTGACTGCAGCGCCTCAAATGAACATAGACGAGGTGAACAGAGAGATGGCCCGCCGCCTCGCTCTGCGGCTCTTCAAGTTGGAGGATGTCCAACGTGCAGATGTGGTGAAGCACTTAGACAAAGAGTAAGCATATATTATAATTAAGATATTTTCCAACCTTCCTTTATTTTTTACCGACAGCTGAGGCTGTTGTGCTGCTAGAGGGGCTGCTTTAGCCAGATCACTCTCACAGAAAGTCTGATTCAAGATATTTTGTCTCAGCTCTCCACACCTAAATATTTAGAAACTATACATACAAACAAATGTGTTTGATAAAAACTAGCATAAAGACCTTTTTTAAATATAAGCGGACATGCACAAACAAGGGGTAATGATATTTAACTTTTTTTTTTTTAAATCTATAGATTTCATTGACTATTTTATACTTTATTTTAAATTACAGTTAAATTGTTTAGTTTTTTAAATCTTTTTGACTTTATTTTGAACACTCATTTCTTATAATCATTCTGATATATATTATCTTGGCCATCATATTCAACAAGATGTCTTTTTCAAACAATCCAAACCACACCCTCTTCCTTTGCATCCAATTTATATTAAATGCCACAAATGATCATTCACAACATATTGTCAATCATTTGAATGTTTTCCTTTTGTGACCCAAATATATGATTTTTAAGGTACAAAGTAGTCAAAACGCTGATACAGAATGTGTTGTGTCTCTGTTTAGCAATGACTTCAGTCGTGCTGTCGGGGAGGAATACCTGAAACTCTTTGACTTCACCGGGGAAACTCTCGATCATGCCCTGAGGTAAGAATTCTAGGAGCCTGAAATGCAACAAAACACGCTCATAAAAGATCTCGTAATCTTTTTTTCTTTCTTTGCGCTTCCTTCTATCGCAGATCTTTTCTGAAAGTGGTGGTGCTGATCGGAGAGACGCAGGAGAGAGAGCGTGTGCTGCAGCATTTCGCCTGCCGCTTCCACCAGTGCAACCCCGACACCTTCACCTCCTCAGGTGAGCCTCCATCAGGCTGTTTTCTGCTTGAGATACAGCATTGAGCGCTCATATGTGATGGATGTGTAATTCCCCTCTTTTCTTCCCTCCCCAGAGTCTGTGTTGGCTCTCACGTGCGCTTTAATGCTTCTCAACACTGACTTGCACGGGCAGGTGGGACATATTTATGACTGTTTACCATCCTACGATGTTTTCTGCACTGATTTACCAGATGATCTCTGTGAGGTAAATCAGGTAACATTTAGTAAATCATGTATTGTTTTGTGTGTTTTAACAGAATGTAGGAAAATGCATGTCCTCGTCTAAATTTGTGTCTAACCTGGATGGGATGAACGAAGAAGAAAACTTCAGCAAGGATCTCTTAAAGGTAATACTGTCACTGAATTGATTTGATAAGAAAGCAAAATGAAATTCAATAATTAACAATGTTTCTCTTTGTCTAAATTGCAGAGTCTTTATAATTCAATAAAGAGTGAGCCGCTGGAGTGGGCTATGTAAGTGCACTGATAATAATATTATATAACGTAATTTCACATCATCTGTTCCTCTTCATGCTTTACATATGTCATTTTGCATCTTAAAGTGACGAAGAGGAGTTGAAGAGCTCTGTGCTGACGGACGATGACACCAGAGTAGATGCGCCGCTGCGTTCAGAAGCTAACCCCTTCCAGGACGTTCCTCACGACAAAACGGCCTCTGTGGTCAAACAGGGGTTCCTCCTGAGGAAGCTGCATGCCGACATCGACGGCAAACGCAGTGAGTGAGACACAGACGTCAGGATACCTCTGAAGATAATTCCAATATTAAAACAATATCAATGATTTAGTTATTTTGACATTAAAACATCAACAGCAACATTAGATACTATGTCAGACAGGCTTTGGTGAGGCGTGTGTTGGGGAACATAACATTATGTTGAACTGAGGATTTCCTTGTCTTTAGACCAGATGTATTGCAAAATCAGAGCAGCTGGTAAGAGAATCATCTAAGAAACAGTCATTATTTACTCAAATTGTTATTTTAAAGGGAAACACTTAATTTGGACAACTTTTTTAACTGTGTAAAATTATATTTGCACACATAAAACATTTTTCACAGTCATTCAGCCTCAACCTGAGGAGGCAAAACTCTGACCCTTACAGGACAATATGAGAATGCAAATTATAATGTGGCAGTGGTGTTGTAAATGTTTATTCTAATGCTTTGTATGTTTCCTTTGAGTTTTTCTTCATTTTAAATGTGTTATTATTTGACCTATTGATTGTCTATTTGTATTCTGTATAACACCATGGGTTAGCGCTCTTGTCAGTTAATCACCTGCTGAATGTTTCTGTGCTGCAGCTCCGTGGGGGAAGAGAGGCTGGAAGACTTTCTACGGGGTGCTGAGGGGAATGGTCCTCTACCTGCAGAAGGTCGGTAACACAGCTCTTAGTTTTTCAGGATTATCCGTTAGTATAATGGCTGTACCAAATGTCTTTCTATTTCTCACATTCGAAGCATTTTCAAATAAAGCTTTGAATGCCTGTCATCAGATGTTATGATGTCATCACCCTAAAAAGAAAGAAAGAAACTAAATGTTTTGTGAGATGAAAAATGTTGTTAATAGAATCAATAACATCTTTCTTGCCATTTAGTTTGTCTATTGGAGAACACTGGAGTTATTGGCAATGTTTTTAACACAGAAATAGGAAAAGATCCTACACAGCCATCGCTATAATCTAATTCTACACTTGATATAACACTGATAATTTTAGTGTAGCCTAAATGAATTGAATCAGGGTTTAAACAGGAAGAAAAAAATGCAGCATTCAAATGTTGATTTAGAAGTCAAATGTCAACGCAATGGAAGAAGCTTCGGTACACTTGGTACAGCCTTAATAAGGGTTTTTAAATAGCACTCAATGCCATCATGAAATATTTGTTTTTGCCTCAGTATAGGAAATGTGTGGTGTGTTTGTGTGTGTCAGGATGATTACAGGAAGGAGCAGCCGACTAGCGAGGAGGTGGTGGTGAGCGTGCACCACTCTCTGGCCGAGCAGGCGGCCGACTACAACAAGAAGCCTCACGTGTTCCGGCTGCAGACGGCCGACTGGAGGGTGTTCCTCTTCCAGGCCCCGTAAGTCCCAGCTGTGTGTGTGTGTGTGTGTGTGTGTGTGTGTGTGTGTGTGTGTGTGTGTGTGTGTGTGTGTGTGTGTGTGTGTGTGTGTGTGTGTGTGTGTGTGTGTGTGTGTGTGTGTGTGTGTGTGTGTGTGTGTGTGTGTGTGTGTGTGTGTGTGTGTGTGTGTGTGTGTGTGTGTGTGTGTGTGTGTGTGTGTGTGTGTGTGGTGTGTGTGTGTGTGTGTGTGTGTGTGTGTGTGTGTGTGTGTGTGTGTGTGTGTGTGTGTGTGTGTGTGTGTGTGTGTGTGTGTGTGTGTGTCAAGGAGTCGGAAAATCATTGTCTCTGTTTGTTTTCCGCTCAGATCCAAACTGGAGATGTATTCGTGGATCGGCCGCATAAACCTGGTCTCGGCGCTCCACTCCTCGCCTCCGTTCCCCGCCGCTGTCGGCTCTCAGAGGAAGTTCTTCAGACCGGTCCTCCCCTGCTCACAGTCCGCTCTCACCCTGGTACACACCCATACTCCTCTTATCTGTTCTCACATCTTATATTTACAATTTTGTGTACGATTTTACGTTATTTCAATATTTATTAGATGATCGGCTTAGTGTTACACTTAATGACTTGTGCTATGAATCTAGCTCGTTTTTTGCATTGTCAGTCTCAAAAAACCTGTTGAAACTTCAACGTCATAATTCACAAGACATATAAGCAAATACCTTGATATACATGAACAGCTTTTAACACTATTTTCCTAAAATCACAATTTTTTTTAATCCTGCTTTTTTTTCTCTATTTAGAAAAAAACTTCACATTTGTATTTTTGAACAATCTCTTTTGTGACACTATGTACATTCGGCTGAACGGTGGCCACTGTGGCTACATGAAACAGTTCTGTTATAATCCTAGATGATACCAAAACATTTTCTGTTAAATAGCAATAAAACTATCTTCTTTCCCTATAAGCTACTGGTCATAAAATAATCTGAGGCTGAATTGAACAAAGGTGCCTTTTCATTTCTCACAAATCCCACTGAACGTTTTCTTCCAGCTTAAAGAAAAAAAGATTACAATGTACACATTAGTCGTATAATGCACATTTCCTTTAATAATGGAACTCTCCTTGAACAATTCTCTTCTTCAGATGTAATAGAGTAATGGGTAAATCTTGTGTCCTCCCATTCTTTTGTTTTTTCCTCAGCAGAATTAGCATGTCATGCATTTTCATTTGTATGTGTTGCTCCTCCCTGTGCAGGAGCGTCAGCTGATGTCTTATGCAGGAATGCTGGTGTCCTTTAAGGATGACTTGTCGTACCTGCATGAGAACCTGCCAGAGGGCAGAAAGGCCAAAGCCAGGGAGCTGGAGGAGCATCGTGTCAGGGCGGAGTACCTGCAGCATGAGGTAATGACCGCGCTGTCAGGCAAAGCTTGTGTGAACAAGAGGGAAAAATACGACTGCATCAAACAATTATTCTAAAGTAATAGATTAGTTGTTTGTCATATGAAATGTCAGGGAATAGTGAAAAACGTCCATGAAAATCATTGTTTTCCAAGATGATGTCCTCCAATGTGTTGAAATCCATAGTATATTCGGTTGAATGCCATTAAAGGTCTCCTATTATACTATTCTTAGGGATATATTACAGGTCTCAGATATATAAAAAACAATTCTATGAAGTGTTTTGCTCGAAATACCAAACAGATCAGCCATGCCTCATATCCCTCTATTTCAGCCCTGTTACTAAAGTGCTGATTCTGGGTCTGTAGCTTTTAAAAAAAGAAGAAAAAAAACGAGAACCGAGAAAAAGAAAGCCTGCCCACATTTCCGATATAATGTAATATCGGCAGCAAATCTGGATCAGCTCCGTTGAACCCACGTTTTAGAGATTTGGGTACGGAGGAAAAGAGAGGGTTTTATTTTCGGACACTTTGTGAGTCTCCTGACACACCGGGGACACATTGATGTATAAAAGACATCAAAAAGTGCATTTTGCATGATAGGAGACCTTAAAGGAGTAAGTAAAGCAGAAAAGATTCACATTTAAGTAGCTGAAATTACATCATTTTG
Organism: Gymnodraco acuticeps; assembly: GCF_902827175.1. Taxonomy (NCBI): domain Eukaryota; kingdom Metazoa; phylum Chordata; class Actinopteri; order Perciformes; family Bathydraconidae; genus Gymnodraco; species Gymnodraco acuticeps. The sequence continues at coordinate 2,891,097 of NW_022989894.1, forward strand.
ATATTATTATATTTAAAAAAATTGATTATAACTAATTTTGCAATAACCTCGCAGATGTGCCGCTATGAGATCTACATCCAGTGCCTGGAGGCATGGAAGGCAGCGAATAAGACCGGCACCAGTGTGTTGAACATCACAGACCTGAAGCAGTTTGATAAAGCTATGTTTGCAGACTCTGTGGGGGACGAGGAGGAGGAGGAAGAGGAGGAGGAGGAGGAGGAAGGCAGGCTGATAAAGTCCCACTCCAGCCCCTCTCTGGACCTGGAGATGGCCCCCCCGACGGTGATCAAAGTCAGACGTAACATCTCAGAAAGACGGACTTACCGCAGGACCATTGTTCCTCGATGGAATAAAGAGAACTAAAAGGTATTTTTATGACCGATAAAAAGAAAAGCGGATTTTAGAAACATGCTGGTGGGACTGTTATTTTGTGGATATCTGACTCAGGAGGTTTTTTTTCTGCACTTTTACAAAAAGAAATCTCAGGGAATCCAAAACCCTCAATCTCTCTCAGGATACAAAGCGGGAACCTGACTCATTGGCTGAGCGACTCAAAATGTCTGGACATAATTTATTTAGCTTTTTGTCTTAACTCTGTTTTTTTATGGTACTCAAAATGGTACAACTTTGCTTTCATTTGTTATTGTTTTTTACCTAGGGCAATATTCTGCCTTTTAACACGTCAACCACTAGAGGTTGCTGTAGTACAACAGAACTGTGAGTGAGTGACTGGGACAGGATGATTTCAAAACAGAATCCATTGCACTTTTATGGTTTTAATATGTGTATAATATGTGGATGTCTCTGTTACATATTGTTTTTAAATGAAGGGTTTATTTCCAAAATGTGATGTATTTTTTTTTAGGTCAAAAATAAAATGTTACTTTTTGCATTTTTCAATATGGGTAAAACTATTTACTGATGTTAATACTGATCTGAGATTCCTGTAGGTAAGTTTGAATTGAAATACAACAAATACAATGATTGGCTCAACAGTTACAGGTATTTGGCAGCTGTTGTGTTGGATACAAACAAACTTACTAAGGAGCTGCAGCAGTTGTGCAAGTTAATAAACTTAAAAACAAAGAAAAAGGAAGATTTAGGATTTTTCAGATTTTGTTGCACTTTTTAGAAAAATGTAGAATGCTTTATTATTATTATCATTATTATTATTATGATTACTACTATTAAAAATAATCTTATTATTTTAACACAGTAAAAAGATTGTTGTGTGTGTGTTTGATCCTGATTGCACTTCCATAATCTTATACATTGTAAAAAAAATGAAAATGTACTTTCCAATCCAAAAAAACGTTCTTTATGAAACGTATACCAAGAAGAAGGCTTTAAACATATTAATATAAGTCACAGGGCCACAGTGAGAGTTACAGATTGATCAAACTAGTATACTGTATACCTCGAGTTAAATCAGAAAATCGGCAAGATAGTTTGTTTAAATCACGGCGCACTTTTAATACTGCATGTATTCATCTGAATGATTATTGTTACTAGTCTTCTGAACTACAAAAAGGCAGACAAGAGTGGGAGTGTGTGAATATGTGTGTGTGTGCGCGTTGGTGCATGTGTGTGTGTGTGTGTGTTATCGCTCTCACTGGCACGGGCTCCAGTTTGTTCTCTTTCAGCCTGACATGTTGAGCAGCAGTCGACCTGGGGCGGTCAACAATAAGAGCAGGATGTCTGGAATTAAGACCCCCCTCCCCAAATCTCACACACACACACACACACACACACACACACACACACACACACACACACACACACACACACACACACACACACACACACTCACACAGGAATGTGATGTGACAATAGGAAACGCAATGAAGAACACAGACAATACGGACAGGGACTGTTTGGGTGTCCGGATTGGATCAAGGCTGGACAATCGGACGTTTCATTAAATCCGAAGCTCCTCGTTCAGATTTATTTAAGATTTTCCCTCCTTGACACACATCGGCTTTAACTGATCATCTGCGGTGATAGTTAACGTGATAATGCTCAACTTCTTGTCCTATTAATGGAAGCAGTCTCCATTCATTCACAGGAATAACAACAACTCATTAAGATAAAGTCAGATTCTGCAGATGAGGGTGACTGATGGGCCTCGTGAGTGACAGGGGCCCGGGGCCATCATCGCTCCTCTAGAGAGGCGGGAGGCCACGCTGAAAGGCGACGCCATCTCGACTAACCTACATGCTCTCGGGGCTGTGACGAAATGTTACAGCAAGAGGCGGCCATTAGTGGCTATTCTTCATATCAAATTGAAATGTTTAATACTGTCTGGGACCCAATCTGTGCTGGAGGTGCCTGTTGTGTGCTGGCGTCACACCGGACCTCTCCACCAAAAGCTTCTTCTCACTTTGCCTGTGGACCATGACTTGAGCGGTGGTGGTGGCCTTGTTTTGGAGTGCCATCCCTCTCCTTCTCTCCAACAACAATAATGATGGCTGGAGCAGCAGGGGCTGCATTAGCTGCTGGGTTCAGAGGGCATCCTTCCCAAGGAATTGGCCTGTTTTTGTTCCATCTGCGCCACTCCATTCTCGAGCTTTGTGAGACTCAGTCAGGCCTGGCTGGGTAATTAAAAAGGCAAGAGCTCAAGTTGTGATCATTAGGGGCTTGTCCAGCATAGGCTCGAAAAAAATAAAGACCCCGACACGTAAGGTCAGCCTTTTTTTTACGCTTTCCTCCTCCCCCTCTCGCACTACTTTGCGTTGAACATTGCTCAACATCCACTCTGAAATGCCCTGTAAATATCAGCACCTGCAAACAGTGCCAGCAAACATAAACTTTACTGTAAACACTCCGATTCATCCTGTTTGTTTCCCGGCCTGAATGCTCCTCCTGACGCACATTCTCCATCTGTTGCTGACCCCATCGCACGCTCTACTTGTTACTTTTTATCTCTTATCCGACTAACACTTGATTTCTCCCACTCTGGCTATTGAAAAAACAGCCCCACCTCCATCCTTCGCTCTTGACTGCTGCTGTTGTGATTTCTCCGTCCAGGGCCCTCAAAGCCTCTCTTTGGTCCTTTCAGTGGTTTTGTTTTTTCACTTAGACTCCACTCGCCTCTTTCACCGAGACATTAACTAAACACGCTTCTTATTCTCTCCAAGCGTCCACTTAAACCAGACATGTCTTGTACTTTTTATACAAACCCAGCAGTGAACGAAATCCCACACTAGTATAATTTTCAGTGAGAAGTGTTGTTCCTTTATCGCTGTAACTTGATTTAAGTAAGTAATGGGAGTCACTGGAGAAAAACATATTTCCCTTCCGGACTCTTCCCTCTGCAGACAACACTCATTAGTATTGCTTTTCTCATGGCCAGACATTTCATTTGATTTGCCTATCAGACCCAAGCATGAATCTCTCTTTAGATTTTCATCAGAGCCCTTTAACAAATGCTGGCTTTTTGTAGCAAAGGAGCCTCTCATTGAGAAGGGGTAAAGGCAAGTGCCTTGCTTAAGGGCATTTAAACGCATGACCTCTTTTTGCCCTCTCCTCTTCCACACACACACTCCTGCCTCTGACAACAGTCCTCGGGCACAGACTCGGTGGCCTTTTAAGATGCAGGACAAACACACCGGTGGGCGCTCCATGGGTTAAAGCGACGTATAGAAAGCAGAGCAAGAATGTTTGTGGATTTATCTCCTCCATCTTATCTCCAGATCTATGAATATTTGCATTCATTCTTTCTCTGAAGGATTATCTTTGAACTATGGTGCAGTTGAAGGATAAAAACGCATTATCGGGAACTGTTGTGATGTTGAATGAGTTGTGTGTTTGACTCCCCCCGGCCTCCACAGGTCAACCCGCTCCCTCAGGGCAGTACCTGATACCTGGCAGATTTTATCCACCTCCGTGTGTGTGTGTATAGTGCTGAATGTGTGTGTGCTTTGAAAGGTGCGTTTTTCTTGATGTCTTCCAGTCAATAGCAGCTTCCTGCCTTCAGGGCCGGTGTGTTGTTTAATAGGCTGGTCGGACACAGGGCACCTGTGTTTCCTCCCCTCGCTGCTCCACACAGAAACACCCTCTGTTTGACTGGCACATTTGTTCCAGGTGCATTATGGTTAAAGGTGGAGGAGATTAGGTATCTTCTTGAAATGTGAGGAAGGTGTTGTCATTTGAAGTCCGCTCAGGTGTTCGGAGGCTCTCAACATTCGGGTGGTCGGTCCACCACTTTGGTCCAGACTAGTATATCTCCACAGCTGTTTGATGGATAGCTATGAAGTTTTGTTAGGACTGTAATGGTCACTGATGATCAATGGTCAAAGGATTCAGTTACATTGACTGATTTTTCTTTTGTTATTCATGTTCCCAGAGGATGAATCCTCCTCACTTTGGTGATCCTTTGGACAATGTCTTACCATCTATTGGTTTTTACATTTGAAAGTTTTGTTATCAGAAGTACAAAGTTGCCGACGACCTTGTTCTTGCTGATGATTTCAAATGCATCTTGAAGATTTAGGCTGAGGAAGGTCGAGAGATGTGGTTGACAGCTTGAAAGTAGTTTGGACTACCATGAAACTAAGTATGGATATTCATGTCCATATGAGGATGCTTTTTAATGACTTTGGTTTTAAGTTTTTTGTTTCTTTGTACATGCATGGCTGTATAAGTGATGGGAGTAGTTTTAAGTGTGAAGATGGATAAAGAGAGAATTTAAAATTCTGCCTATTGTCATGTTGGGCACACCTGGCTAATCACTGCATAAGGTGGACCTGATTATTGGATTTTTGGTTTAGGAAAGTATAGAAAAACACAGCTTACACAATTCAAAGAGACAGAAATGTGCAGTGGGAGTGGGTCAAAGCACAATGGCACCTTTTATCTTGTTTATGAATCCAAAGGACAATGGAAAGCTGGTATTGCGGAAGTGAACACAACAATGTAAGAATCTCACAAATATTCAGAGCAAAAGATAATGACTCATTGCAAAAAGACAACAAAGAGATCAGAATAATCCGTCATGCTTCGTCCAAAACAATGAACAAACAAGGTGATGGGTTCACTCACACAATCTTGGTTTTCTCAAGGGCCACAAACATGGGGCCCACACAGCAGCGCTACCATTCAACGTTTAAAACAACAGCGTGTTCTGCAGCTCATTTAGACGGGCAAATTCTGTCGGCCTACATAATACTTATTTGCCCGGGCTGAATTAGTTGGCCCAGTGTCTCGGGCCCGGACATAAGTGGAGAACTTTCCAGATGACTGACGCAGGACAACCCCGACCCGTCATCCCACTGATTGCCACACACTCCTCTGCTGGCTTTTTGGCAGCAATTTCTCCAGGGGCCCCCATTCTGTCTTTGAGTTTGTCCCCATAATGGTGATGGGACACATGCCTCTTCCTCCATCACACACACAGACTCACACACTGACACAGTGTTAGTATGGCTCTGTGTTAAATGTAGTAAGTCCCAGTCGCCCCGTCCTGCCAGCTTTGTCTGCCCTCAGCTGTTCCGGCCCGGTGCCTGTATTGTGCTGCCGGGCTCATTACCAGAAGCACTGTGGCCCGAAACCTCCTCGCTAATAGGCCCAGAGAGAGACAGAGAGGAGTTATTTCTGCTGTGGCTTCTGTGTAGCAGTCTAATGTTTTATGTTTTACTCTTTTGGCAGTTGGACTGTTAATGTTTAACTCCAACTGCTGTTATTTCTCTGGCAGACTTTAAGCGGGTTTAGGAATTTGAAATCGTTTTGAGTGAAAATGTGCCGCGTCCCTGTGAGGCGCATGCACTTGAAAGCTCTTCTGTACGTAAGAGTGTATATGGATGTGTGTGTTTCTGCATGCCTGAGCAGGGAACAGGAAAGAATGAGGGTCCAGTCAGTTGATGGGCTGTCTGGAGTGGGCCATGCCACTTGGACCACAATGGGATGAAGTTCAGCTATTGTTTAAAGTTTACGGGGTGTGTACAGTAGTGTGGCCGCAGGAGACGGGTGTAGGGAGGTGAGACAGGAAAATTGTGAAATGTGAGGAGAGGAGAGGCTTGGGGAGGCAGAGAGAAAGAGAAGTGCATACTGTAAACAGAAAAACGTCAGCGCTGATCTTCATCAGCAGACAGACACTGCTCTGACTGATATTGAGGACTTTAAGTGATTGTCTCAGAAGTCAGAAAAAAACGTTCATACAGTCATTTCAAGAGTTGTATAATTAGGTTTGATGTGTTATTTTATGATGAATTAGGCCATGAACCACACAGAAGTTTGTGAACTGAGAATAACTGCAGAGGTTGTGTGGTCTAATGAGACCACACAGCATAAACCCAGCTCTATGGAGCAGGTTCAAGCACACCCTGCTGATGGATATCCTAAAGATTCTAGACAGTTTAATTTGAAAACAGGACAGACATGGTTACCCAAATAATAAAATCAAATAGGTATCAAAAAAGAAACGAAATAAGCAACTGATATTTAATTTGAAAAAATACATTACTTTTCATATTACTGAAATATTGGTAAATAATACATAGATTATTGTTGATGAATATTTGGTCACAAAAAAATCGTAAAACATCAGATGGCTACATTTTTACTTTTATAATTTAAACTTTGTCTGCATTTATTTTAGGCCTATATAAATTACATTTAGCCTATAAGGCATACAACACTTGTTTTCTCATCGGTGTTTACCTGTTACTCAATTGATTGTCAAATTTAAAATAGATAAAACATTCTAGAACAATCCCTACATCTGTGCAATGTTCAATGCTTCTTTCTACGCTCGTGACAGTTTCACGTGGTGCAGGTCTCGGTGGTGGAGCGCGCGCGGCCTCTCCCTCTCCATCATCCTCGCGCCGTCCCGCGCGGCGGCACCAGGTGGGCCGCGGCAGCGCCGAACCGTGGCGTCGTTAACGCGCGCAATTACGAAGCCGCACAGAGGGAAGAAATAATTGCAAATAAAACTACATGATGCAGAAAATAAAAAATAAATTAGACAGATGCGCGTGTTTTCAGGATCGTTGCTTTCGTCCTTTTAAAAATGCTGAGAGCTGCAGAAAAATATATGCCAGCATTTTCATCAGAATTTAGCGTGTTAGGGCTATTACCCATAATCAGAATAATCATTATGCGATAGAAGCAGATATGTTAAATGCTCTTGAAAATTAACTTCAAATACCTCAGCTACAAACTACTACATATACAAATATTAGTAGCTCTAAATGAATACAAATGTACACAACACAGCATTTGTTGATTTTGATCTTATAAAAATGTAAGCCATTCTTTAAAAAGACAACAGGAAAAACACAAGTAAATTTGTCATGCTTTAATTAAAATAATTCTTTAGAAATTCATTATTTACATCTGCAATAATATTAATAACAGTATACGAAAAAATAGTCACAGTTCTTACCAAACATCAGCATGACAACAAACTACATTTTTTCGAAGCAAAACAAATGTATTTCAAGCCTTGTTGGTTTTTGTAGCCAAATCACCATCACCCCCCTCCCTCATCTTTCTCTGAGAAAAATTGCATCACTTCCCCATAAGTAATTCATCATTTACAATATGTACATATTGCTAGACAAATACATTAATAATCTTTGAGGGGCTTATGTGGTCATTTTGTTGTAATTGTGATTGAACGAATCACCCTTTAGTCTATTTTCAGTACAGGAAAAGGTCTGAATTTACAAAGTCATAGAAATTAATTTGCAAGCAGACACAGATCAAGAGAATGAATCAATTTGAGATGATATGACAAAAAGTATTGTAAACAAAAGCAGGCATATTCAGTACAAAGAAGTTGCATATCCCTATCCACTGGATCAGTGTCAAGTTGCAGATGAAAGAAAGTCTTTGGCCAAAACAGCGTTAAAGAGCTCTATACTGAAAAAAATGCACCTTGGTGTGAGACGTCAAGCAGAGTCTCAGGAAACATGGGAGAAGTTGTACCCATGTGTAAACGTGCATGAGTCAAAGTTACCCTGGGCAACAGTACCAGTAATGACAAATAAATAACATATGAGCAGGTGTGGTAAAAAAGAGTCTCAAGTTCACATCCAGTTTTGACTTTCATGCCTTGGTCCAAAATCAGACGTGTCAGCTGATGTTGTCTTGGCCCGGGTTGAGTCACATGTCCCATGATGCAGTGGGGGACTAAAGGTGGTCGTATGCGGCTGTAGACGGAGGAGCGGTGCGGGAGGCCGTGCTGTAATAATAGGGCGAACCTGTGGGGGGAGACACAGATGGAGGCCTTTAAAACAGGGAGTTGTTGGTGGTGGTGGATCAGACTCTCTTTATCCATCTTATCTGATGTTTTACAGCAGATGGTGACGCTGAATGTCTGAGCTGCTCCCACTGTTTGTCCTGCGAGACTGGATTGAGTCCTAAACCCACTTATGACTCTTACAGAATAAGCGAAAAGATGAGAGGAATACAGGACTTTCCTTTTCAGACCAGTTTGATCAGGGATACAGTGGAGGAGATTTCCTCATGGTTACATGCCTCTGTACTTCTGGAAAATAAGCTGTCTCGTGTGTGGGCAGCTATCGTCTGGTGTTTGTAATGTCAGAAATAGTAAAACATGTCCATCCTGGATTATTAAAGTCAATGCCGACTCTTTGACTGATTTATTTTGTCAGTGGACTCATTTTTGCATCTCTAATGTCATTTCATAGTTTTCATGAGGACAAAAACAGGGCGATGAACTAACTATTTTTACATTGTATTTTTTTGGTATCACTTTAAAACCCCGTTTTTGGTTTCATCCCTATCTGCGAGTGACATACAGTGATCTTGCTCCATTATTACCTCAGACGTCCAGACATAAATGTGTTGGATGTCCCCAATGTCAGTGAACATAACTGATTGTTGTGGATTCTCCCTCATAAGCATGTCTTTTGTTGTTGTCTGCCAAATGAAGACATGTAATGTTGAGAATGTGCATTCATATTTTCCTGTCTGTGAAAAGTAATTTAAATTGAGCATCTGGTTGTAGATTTGGCAAATTCCTCCTTTCTTTGTTTATTTGAGCCATTTTATGTTATTGCTTTCTTTTCCAACTGCAATGAAACTCTCCTTATTAAACAAAGCCTTTAGTCAGTATTGCTTTATATGACATGTGAGTGAGGCGGTTTGCACACCACTTCCTGGTTCGGTTTCTTTCCTGAAGCCATTATTTCAATTTGAGTCATGTTGAAATATTTGTGAAGCCAGTAGAAGCTTTTTCTAAATTCTCAGTGGGACTTTTACAGGTCAAATTCATTATTATGGAGGTCACAATTATACCATTATAGTTTATAATCTGAGGGAGTGCATACGGTTGTCATCAGTAAACAAAAAGAAGCAATGTTTCCTGACTCACCCAGTATGCCTGAGTTGGTGAACCTCCATGCGTCGCTGTAGGTGTAGGGTGAATGGCTGTAGGTCTGACCCGCGTAGTCTGTGCCTGCTGCGAGACAGGAAATAACATCAAACACCAGCTAGGAGACATGGACGCTACAAATACTGTTATTGTTATAGAGAGAGATCTACAGAGTCGGGGTGTTTGTGTGTGTCAGCGTCTGCTCAGGCTTAGCTCACAATTCACCAACAGTTAGTGCAGCCTGTAAACCATTAATCTGTGGTGCAGGTGGATGGCTGAGGGTGAAATCCCCCGACCCAGTGGTGCATGCAGCCCTCACTCCTGCAGCTCCTTCATCGCTCCTCCTCCTCCTCTCTCCGTCCTTCACTTCCTGCTTTAGCCTCTCTGGCACTCCTCTTTCTTTCTTTTTTCTTTTTTAATATCTAATTGGTAATTATGTTGGCTGGAATGAATCCCGGTACCCCACCCCACCCCACCCCGCTTCCTCCTTCTCCTCCTGTCCTAACCCCCCCTTTCACTCAGTAATTGTGTATCAACGCTTCCTCACAGCGAGCCCACCAGAAAAATAATAAATCAGACCCTCTCATTTCGCGCTTCGGAGGGCAGACTTCAAATAAAAAAGGCACCACACACGCACACGCACACACACACACACACACACACACACACACACACACACACACACACACACACACACACACACACACACACACACACACACACACACACACACACACACTCTCTCTCCCTCTCTAGTCGTATGCAGGCATCCTGATGTAGACACACACACACACACACACCACAAAGACCTCCTCCTCTTCGCTCATACCCAGACTTTACACCCCCTCCGCCCACCCTGCATCTCCCTCCTGGGCCCCCTGGTTCCCATGGCGATGTGTGGTCAGAGGTGTCTGGGTGGGGGGTGTGGGCAGCAGGGTGGAACCCCCAGCCTGTTCCCTGTATACCCCCTGGGCCCACGTGCACACACACACACACACACACACACACACACACACACACACACACACACACACACACACACACACACACACACACACACACACACACACACACACACACACACACACACACACACACAGCTCACCACCCTGCCTACTCATTGACTCTTCCTGTTACTCTACAATCCTCTCTTCCTCCATCACCCTCCCTTATTTCCTCCTTTCCTCCCTGTCCCAATTGGTTTCTTTCTATTTTCCCTCTTAATTCTCCATTTGACTTTTGTAATTCTAGGTGAAAACAAGCTTTAAAAAAGTACCTGCTACCATGCCCGTGATGGCGGAGGAGGAGTATCCTGACTGGGCTGGAGAGGGGATGTGAGGAGGGTACCCCGGCAAGGTAGAGCTCACCATGTCACGCCCTAAAAACACACAACACACAACTTTAACATCAGGAAGTTACTGTTTTATATTTGTTACAGCACAAGATGCTCTCGTTTGTTTTTGCAGCACAGAAAATTCACTGTATTGCAAATAATTAGTCATTAAATCAATTAAAATGTAGTGTATTCAAGTTCTACACAAAACATCATAATTAAAGAAGAAAGTTTATGCCGACTGTTTCTAATTTCTGACTATTTAAACGTTCAATTAAATAAACCAAACATTGGATTTGTGCATAATAAAAATGACCATATGTGCTAATTGCACCCTGTGAGAAGTTGTACAACACAAATGCAAACACATTTATTATGAGCATGAACATGAATGAGATGGATGCCGTCATTACCTGAGATGATAGACTGACTGCTGAACTGCCCGTACACTGGTGCATGATGGGAGAATGAGTTGAAGGCGTTGGGGTAATGGTTGGAGTGGCTGCAGCTGCTGCTGACAGAGAGGGGCTTCTGCAGCGCCTGCAGCTCCACGAAGGCCAGGTTGGACACGGCCATGTTTGGGGAGGGGCTCGTGCTGGTCACTTCTGGGGACATTTCCTGTTTCAGACAGAGCGGCAGGGGCTGTAGAGGGTCTGAGGCGGCCAGGGTGAGGGTGGGTGAGAAAATGAAAAGGAATGGTGAACATGAGCGGAGTGATAAACTAAAAGTGAAATGTCATAAACAAACAAAGAGTGAGTGGCGTCAGGACGTGGGTACGCTGTGTGCAACAGGCTGAAAAGTGCTGATGGTCAGCTTTTTGAGGGCTTCGACTTTGTGCTTGGGTCAAAGGTCATTATCTTAACATTAAGACTCACCGGTCACCATGGCGTAGCCCTGGTGCGCCGCCAGATTCCGTCCAATGGCGGAGCTGGATGTGGAGAGGCTGGTCTTGGCCTCGTCGAGGCTGCCATTGATGAGGGACAGCGGGTACAATGTCTGGGGATGATGAACAGGGATTAGCTATTAGGGCATGTAGGAAAAGGAATAAATATGCATGTGTACACGTGAAAAAAAAGTCAGAGTATACATTTTTCAAGTTTCAAATACATCTGAAATAAAATATATTTATATAATTTGTGTGCTTACTTAAGAGCTGCATTTAAGCATTACCACATTATAAACATGGGTGAATGTTGACAATATAGATATGTTTTTACCTGTTCTGTCTTGCTGCTAGAGGCCGAGCTGAATGAGTCTGGGGGATAGTGGTGGTGACGATCAAACCCACAGTCCAGGTGCTGCGTGGCTGAGGAGAAGTGATCCAGTCTCATCTGTTTCCTCGGGACGCCCCCGCTGCCCTGAGAGTCAACGCTGTGCCGACAACTCTCCTGATCACCTGAGAGACGCGGAGGAGAAGAGGGTGAGCCAAATATCTCTTTTGCTTTTGTGACATCTGAATATCCTTGGGCAAAATGTTGTTCCGAAATATAAAACTTTTTATCGTCAAAAGTTTAAATGCTGAAATGACTCTAAACCAAAAAAGGTTATCATGAGGTTAGTATTTAAGGGTGTGAATGAATTCTTTACATGTTGTTTTTAATGCTGCCTCAAAATTATCTTTATGAGCCAACATTTTTTATTCAATTTATGAGAATTTTAAACTCAACACTCCCTTTCTATGTTTGTGCCTTTTGGCCCACTCTGAAAAGCAGGTCGATAAAAGTCAAATATAACATTGAATTAAAAATGTGTAATATTTTGAGTGAATGAATTCAGGCCGGTGCCAATACATTGTGTACAACAGATATAATCAAAAACTAAACATTAACCTTCAAAAGTTGTAATTGGGAAAAAATGGAGCACCACCCCTTTCTATCTTTTAAACTGATGTAATGGCTTCCTCCCTATACACTGCCACAATAAAACAAAAATAGTCCCAATAATGGGCGTCTCCTTCATTTGATCTAATTCTTACTGTCGTCATGGCTCCTCTTGCCCTCGGCGCTGGGTTGAGGGATACCCAACAGTCCGCTGATGGAGTAAGTAGAGCCCAAAGAGTCTGAGTGTGGAGACTCTGGAGGTGTAACGGCTGAACTCGGGACTGAGGGGAGATAAACAAAGACAGACAGATTTGAGACAGAGAGCGGAAATGATACTGTAGATGCCACAAGGTCACAAGCTTAATCCTACATGAGCGCACTCTATCTTTAACCCTAATCCTTCCCCGTCACATGATAGTTCTCGCTGATATGGATGGTGATACAGCCTCCATTGTGCATGTGTTTATGGGAAAGACTTACTCAAGGTTTGTCCTGGACTCAGGCCTTTTCCATCCAGAGGCAGGTTGAACGGCTGCTGGACCTTTGTTCGAATTATTCTGAAACAAAAATAACTCAAATGAGTAACTGGGAATTTTACCTTTACCACTAACTGTGAATGTTGGGTTTAATGATAGCATATAAAGCGGAAAGTTCAGAAGTATCCGTTTTTTCAAATCACAAAATCTCTTTATGAACCTTCCTCATTCATCTTTCTTTGAACTCAAAATTCCACATATCTTCATGCCGCTGAGCCCCAGCGGCTCACTGCTAACATGATTTCATTCATAATTCAGTTTGTCACCTGTTAATGGAGCTCACGCTGGGCACCGTGTCGCTGTCACACACTCCCTCCGCCAGCAGTCGGTCCCTGATTTCCCAGGCGAACATGGTGGGATTCTGTCTCTTGTAATCTGCGATTTTATCCACAACTTTCGGGGTGGCCACCTTGGGCTTGGAGCCACCGATCACTCCAGGCTTGATGCTGCCTGTCTCGTAATATCTGGAAGAGAGTACAACATGTTCAGTCATTACTTTAGGCTTGGTTGTCACCCAAAAACCAGTGTTCCTACACTGAAAAAACTCACATTGACTTTAATTACATGTAGTGTGTCAACAAATGTCAGAAAACTGTATTAGGTTAGTTGAAAGCAATAATATTAAGTTGAACTGTTTTATTTAAACTCAATTGTATTGCTTTTAACTAACCTAATACAGTTATGTGGAAGCTGTTGACATAATAAATGTAATTAAAGTCAATGTTTTTTTTACGTAATCAGTCTCTCAGAGGTCAAAGAACACAACCAGGCTGATTAACAGAATGTTAGGAAACTCGCTTACCGTCCCAGGATCTTGCTGACGCAGCCGTGGCTGACTCGAAGCTGCCGGGAGATGTCGCAGGGCCGGACCCCCTGGTGGGCCATGTCCACGATGCGTTGCCGGATCACCTCCGGGAGTGGACGTCCATTAACAAACATTCCACCTAGTTGGTTAAAACCCCCATGACCTGGGGGAGGAGGGGGGATGAACACTCATAAATGTCTAGGAACATGAGACCTGAGAAATGCCAACGTCATCACATATCAAAGTCACACACACCTGGACACACGCTGCCCATCCAAAACTTACTTTTGAAGCTACCAAACTTTATAAAGGAGTGTATTATGCATCCCTAAAAGCTATCCCTGTGGTCTAACCCTCATTGACAAAGGATGGATTACACAAACACTGCACCGCTTAAAATGACAAACACACACAAGCAAAGCTTCTTCCTATATGAAATGCATCATCAACTAATTTAATGTTGCAATGATAATGATAAAGTAGCTGTCAAAAAAGCATAAAAGAGGATAAAGCCTGAGTGTAGCCCTCAGGGATGTTATAGCAAAGTAAAGTTACTAATGTTCTATAAACCTATATACTAAAGTAGATTTTTCCACAAACATGAGTATGATGTTGTCTCTCTTAAAGTGACCTGCGACATTCATCATCCGTCCGTTAGCAGGCTGGAGATTAGCTCGGTCTTTAACTGTAATAAATAACTGTAGCAATGGCGGCGTTGTCAGCAGCCGCGTAATGAAGGTTTACATTTAAAAAGTCGAGGACACAGGAGGAGATGAAAGCAGCGAGGAGAAACAAACCTTGAAGAAGATTGTTATGTTCAGGGTTGATTTATTAACAATTATTTTAAAAGGGACATTTAAGGTGAATTGATCAATAAACTAAGGTTTAGTGTACGTTTTGAGGAGTCTGTTTTTAAATCATTTGTCACTATTAATTTTGTTTAGAAAAATAACATTTGATATGAATATTAATAATGCATATCAATTTGTTATGCCCCTATTAAACTTTGCCCAGCAGCAAAGCTTTAACTTTTAAATTGATTATTGTTTGATGACTTCCAGGCTTATAAATAATAATACCTGCAGGCTTATTCTCACAATTCTCATTTATATTCACTGATTAGTGTATTTTCCATTAATTATAAATCATGGTGTATTATTGTTATTTACTGAAAGAATATTTGTTTATATACTTTACTATGTATAGCACATTTGCATTTTACCACAAGAAGTTACTTTGGTATATAATGAGCAAGCTGATTTACAATGTCATGTCATATAGATGCTAATGCTTTTGTACTTAAATGCTGAAAATAATACAAGATCAGGAACAACAGCAAAAAAACAAATAGAACTGCCACTATTTGACTGACATAAGACTATCAAATATATTTTTGCACTTTTAATGAAACCCCAAAGATCTGTCAGAGCCTGATCCTTTAAAACACCATCCTACAACAACAACAGAGCGGTTTTTCCCGGCAAACAGCAGCAGACAAAGCGCGCGCGCTGCGTTCAACAGCAGCAGCCTGCACATCTTCTCTATAGACTGCACGGTGGTGACTCTGCAAGAACACCATTGCTTTTAATTTAACCCATTGAGAGACGCTTCTCTTTTCTCAGCCTTTTCCCAGCTTTCATTTCCACATCAAACAGCGGCCGACGAGAGGCCGAGGGGAGGGGGGAGCGAGAGGGGGGGAGCGAGGGGAGAGAGGTGGGGGGGGGGACCTCTATTAACGCTGCCAGCGGAGTGTGGAAAAAAATCTCCCCGCCAAGCTTCATCAACCTGCAGGATATTAAAGCCGAGCAGACCCGGGGGGCGGCTTGCACGCGCACGTGAACGCGCGCAATGCACTAGACACCGTGTGCACGCCCCCCAAAAAAACAAAGCGTGAATTCATTACGAGGAAAAGTATAGCTAAGATAGATAGATAGACATAGATAGATAGATAGATGTAGAGAGATCAGAGGAGGATTGCTATACATTAATATCTGACAGCTTTGAGTGCCAACTAATTAATTTCCTCAATGTCCTGCACAACGACCAGAGGAAAAATAACTGTTCACTCCTTTAAGAATCAAAGTGTAGACAAGACCCCTCTCTGTTTCCCATTGTAGGCCTACATTCTCCAAACAGTGTCCAGTTTTGGGCTGAATGCCATACAGACAAGCATCCAACCCAGTTTTATTTCAAATTCAAGTGGAGATCCCAAAGTTTCCAAAGAGGCCAAATATAGGTCTGACACTGTGTCAAATGATGCACAACTTACATGAAAGCATCACAGGACCAATATAGAGCTGTACACGTTCATAATGGTAACTTGATGTCATAGTTGCTCCTTTATATCAGTATAAAACATTAAATGAATGGTGTTACACACTATAATGTAAGCAGAAGGGCATTTTGTGACCTTTTCCCATTTTGTGTATTAATGTATACAGTTCTCCAATGAAGACATATTTTGACTAGTGTCATGTATGGATGCCCAGAGAATAAGCTACTGTTAAATACATAAACAAAACATGTATCTGCTTACAAGCAGTCCACATCATTGTGTGTGTGTTGAACCATTTATTTAATGTTTGCTGTTCATGAATACTAAATAGGGGATTAGGAAGATTATTTATTTCAAGCTTCATAAGGGAAAAATAAAAGGGGAAAAGTTGATGTTGAGGGGTTATTAATATGAAGACGGATCACAATTCTCAAATGTGTTCAGCTAAACTGTTCACAGGAGTCTGAGAGGCCAACTTATGTTGTGTATTTACCTCTTCCAGCGTGGTTGGACATATCCCTGAGATTTTGGTCCTTGCTCCACCAGCTGAACGTGACGGTCGGCTCCACGCTGTCCCGGTTAAAGTGTTTTTACTCCCCGTCCTGTTTCGTCTGGCATGAGTGTGCTCCTGAGCGCACTGTGGAGCACACGCTGCAGGAGGACAGTGGTTTATCAAACTGGCTGTTTGTCATATGGGATGCCTCTGAGCTCAAACACTCAGCTGGTGGCACTCTGTGAGTGTCTGCAGGGAAATGCAGCTATAAGATGCTGACAATCGTCTTCAAATTAGCTGAATCTGTCCGTCTTTCTCTAATTTAACTTTAAATAGAACAGGCCTGTGTGTCTGTGTTTATGTAAAGAACTATAATTGAATAATGAGCTTTTGTAAAACATGAGAGTTCTTTTCCCCCTTCGGCCAACCCAGATGGCTGCTCCTGTTATACATAAAATTTCCCTTCATTAACCGCTCTGTAATCAGGATTGACTGGTCTCATCAATCTCCTTTTAACTATTAGAACCAGAGGGTTTATTTTATGTTGGGTTTTTAACAGAAAAATAGAGAATTATATATGTGCATTGGGATGTAGAGTAGATTTGGTAAGAGGAAAGATATACATTGGAGAAAGGAGAATCACTCAGTACTGATTGATTTACCTTAACAATACAAAAAATAACCTGAATCAATTCGCCAGAATGTCTTAAGTGACATTAAAAAGGAACATATTTTCTTAAAGATAGAAAGTGCTGCTTTATGTCTCATTTGTTGGACTCAAATGAAATGAAAACCAAATAAGAATGGACTTCAGAGATGTGAACAAATCTTCTGATCTCCACTCTTCACTAAAAGGGTCTACATCTGCTGTACATATGGAAGCAGTAGACATTGTCTGATAGTGAGCCTTCTCTCTATTGGATTAACTTCCAACTCCACAGTCTTGATAGCAAAACATTGTCATATTTTACATACAAATACACCCCTTTATTAATACACAGAGTCAAAATAGTACTGCTTCATTTCCATCAACTACAATTATTGGAATAAAATGTAATCAAAAATGTTTAAAGCCATTTTTAGTGTTACTCCATGGACCTGTTTTAATGCAATGTAAGCGTGTCAGTCAGGGGTTGTCATGTCCTGCTGGGTGAACACTTTAAAAATGAACCGAATAATTACATTCATTAATAATTACAACACTGTTAGGACAAGTAATGATTGACGACATCTGTAAGTTATAGTAAAAATAAAACGTATTCTCGTTTGCAGCTTATAACTTCTACTGTCTACTTTTGTCTTTTGTGTGGGGATTAACTTTATTGACATAAATATTCAAGTACACTTGAAAATGTAGTGCAATTCGTGTGAGTTTAATGAATTAACTTAAAGCTAAATGTAATTACAAACCTTTTGGTAAAATGTTTAATTAAAAGCAGCTGATTAGAATCATATTTCCAAAATTATACATCATTTAAAATGTGAGGTAATAGGCATGTCAAAAATAAAAATGTAGCAAAAGTCATATTATGGTTATAAGCCTATATATAGATAATGTAAAACAACATACATCTCAGTAAATACAAAATCTATGAATGAAGTAGCATTTGGTTGCAATTAGTGTTGGTTTTATTGGGAAGTAAAAAACATCATGACATTGAACGACTTGTCAATGTAACTGAGAGGCTCTTAATTATAGTTTAGTAATAATGTTAATACTAGTTTACTTGTTCCTGTTAATAATTATAATTCATGTTCTACAGCCTGTTGCAAACTTGTTTTTAATATATTTTGAACAAGTCTGTCATTTTATCTTTTAAAGTGACATTTAGCATTTTAACACATGTTAAGTTGTTTTTGTATTTGACTGTTTCTGTAAATTATTTAAACTTGCTTAATTTTTTCATGAACTAACAGTTTATGTTAAGGAACAATTCAACATGCTTTGGTATTTCATTTCTTTCTTTTTTTCACAGTCATTTCACGAGTTCAACTCGCCTGCAACAGATGACAGAAAATATAATTGTTAAGACATAAAAACTACAGCTTTCAGTCAATTATTTGGGCCCAAGTAATTCAAACGGATATTGAATGAAGCTATATAAGAGAAAATAAAAACACAAGCTCTTCACTTCTGGAAAATTACCCAAATTATTCAGTTCTTTCTCTCAATGGTTACAGCTTTTATTCGGTGAATTTGGATGATAATTATTGTCTTTTAAAAAACTTTCCGCAATCTGAAGATGGGTCACCCTTTTACACCTTAATCCCAATAAACTGTTGTTTATTACAATGCCTAATTCGTCAATGTTTCCCCAAATCAGAACGACATTAAGCCTGCTGTCTTGTGCGTATTTTGGGGATAATTGAAGCCTCCTCTGCTCCGTTTACATCTCGCTGTGTGTCAGGACTGCGGACCGATTCATCCATTCAGACAGCATTCATATAGAGAGGGAGAAATTAAAGAGAGATCTTACCTTTTTAACAATGCCTCTCAAATTAAAAACGTCCCCCTGCTGCGGAGTGCGGATCTTCTGATATATTATCCAAAACGATGAGGACTCTGGTGGTTGTTATAATAAAACACGGTGTGTGTCGGAGGCTGCTGTGTGTTGTGTGTGTGCGCTGCCAACACTCAGCCAGGTTTTATCCAACCGGGGCTGCGCGCAGGAGGGAGCCCTGCAGCCATTGGAGGAGGAGGAAGGAGGGGGTGTGTTTTATGGGAAAATAGAGGAGCAGCCCCCAACAAAAAAGAGAAGAATACAAAAAAAAGAAAAGATGACTGACCCTGTGTTTTGATGGCATTACACCCGCGGAGTGACTGTATACGGAAACACTTGTCAAGGAGACGGCTTGTTTTCCGTTCACCTGCAGCGACAGCCCCACTTTAATTAGACTGTACGCGCAGTGACACCGGTCCGCGCGCCGCTTTCACACGATTTTCTGCTATTAGTCACAGTTTCTCCCTGACAGGTACACTACACCTGACCGAGGAAAATAGTTTGCAGTTCGAACACGGAAGTAGAATTTATCGTGAACCAAAATATGTTTTAAAACCTTTTTAATTGGGGACTATTTTGTGCAAGAAGCAGAAATGCGTAAAAGCAGATTTTCGGTCCAAGCATCGGACCTTCATTTCTGCAAAGACTTAAAAGAAGGATGTGGTTCTTATCGCCAAATAGCCTATTGTTGTTTCCAAGCTCAGACAGTGAATCAAGATGGTTATTATGGGAGGAAATGCTCATAAACAGTAAATGTCTTTATTCAATTATTGCATTTGTCACGAAGACATATGTTTTCTTCTTTTAGTTAACACATCTTAAATCATGAAACAATATCAAATCAGGTGGAAGAGGAGTCTATTTCTTGTCAAATCTGATCTTAAATGACATTCTAATTAAGATTAATTTGGAATCTAATGGAAAGCCTAAAAACAAAGAGTGCATGGATCACATTTGATTGACTTGCTCTTTTCCTGAAATGCATTTTCTGAATGAAATTAGATCAAAGCACAGCAAAGGCTGATTTACTCTTGATCTATTGGCTAGATCAAATATATAGAATTAAAACTCGCTCAGAGCATGCAACCGTTGTGTTGCTTCCTCGGAATGCTCTATATTGTTTTGCTAAAGGAGTTTTTTGCATGCATGGAAACGACGTGAAGCTTCATTGAAGTGAGTTGATTTTCTGCCCCGCGTGAAACAGGGCTCGTGATGTCACACCAGGGTGTCAGGATCCCCCTGAGTTAAAACGCTGTTAATGTTGTTTCTCACAAGCCTGTAAAACAAACACAGCACCTCTAATGACAGCATCCATGGCACCGTGTCGCCTGTCTTATAGAAAACCAGGTTTATACATCAGCCATTTGGAGCTTTTCATTTTCTTAGGGGAGTTTTCATAAGGTAATATAAAACACAGAAAATACACTTTTTTTGCCTAAAGTCGCGGTTGAGATTGAATTGCTCCAGCTTCACGACAGGTTTACAACAAGAGAAGGGAACCTAAAAGCAACATCAGTCCTTATCTCGTCAGCTTGTGATTGAAGTCCTTCTTTCTTCTTCCATCAGGGCCTCTGCAGGACAATGGAGCGACTGTTTTTAAATAAATACAACCGTCAGGAGACTAAAGGGAATCATAACCTGAGATGGAAACCGAGACAGTCCTCTGTAAAGTGACCAGAGAGAAATTACAAGTGCCCGGAGGGGAAAAGTGGCAGAAGAAAGAGAGGTGACCGAGAGTTTAACAAGGGATTAAACTCTCAGATTGGTATCTATCATGATGATACTGTGAATTAAAATAGAGCGTAATTATATGGTTCAACTTGCCAAGGGGCAGGAGTCACACACGCCCTAAATCCGGACTCATAACGCATAAAGGCTGATATTCAGAAAAATATCCTGAAGCATCTTCGCGATTTCCTCCTTCATTCATGCACTTTGGATGCTGATAGATGTCAATCATGCCATTTAGGATAGGTGTCGGTAATTCAGAGAGAAAATGATTCCTTTTAAATGCCATCAATCCGCTGCTGACAACAGTGAAAGGAGAGGAATAGTTGATCATAATGTAGTTTTAACTGTGGAAACACATTCAGAGAAATCCAAAAAGACATACACACAGAAATGCATTTTCGTTAGAATTACTGTTATTATTGGCTTTATAGTGACTCAAATCATTATTTTCAAACGAAACTAATTAAAAAGAGTTGGGAGAAAATTACATTTTAACAAAAAAATCTAGAAATTCTACAAAGTATTAATTTTCCAATGATGCTATTTGTCTCAATAAACAGACAATTTAAGAGTTTTTTTTATGTAGGCCTACGGCTACATGTAATCGTGTTACTACTGAGCGTAAAGTTGACGAGGTGCAACTACATTTTGAAAATCATTTTAGAAAAATAAATAAGTATAAGAATGCTGTTGTAGAATATGTTTTAATATGTTATAAAACGATGCAAAAAATGGTTATTTCCACACTAAACCTCGTCAGATGTGAGGTGCATGTTTTCTCTTTCGCCCTTCGTGCACTTAAAATATGAGCACTATCCCAGTGCTGAATTATGTGTCCGAGAGATTCATAAAACACAGTTTGTCAGACTACATCAAACCTTCAACACACGTATTGACTCGAGTATGCTTCTGAGTTTCTATTAAACTGGTTCAGAATCATTTAGCAAGGAATACAAATGTTGAGTGCCGAGTTAAAAGTGCCCAAACATTATAATGGGACACATTCTCATTTTAGGAGAACAAGTGAGTTTGCTGCCCTTCCTAGAACAACATTCTATAAATGAACTCTGAAAGATAAATGCAATGTGTATTTTCTTTCTTTCTTGTCTCCGGGTGTGTCTTGTTGACAGTTCTATCTCCGGATTTACTTCCCCGAGCAAAGTTTGTATGTCCGCAGAAAAAGCAGCGTAACCTGCGGCGACAGGTGGCAACAAGAGGAGAGGGTAAAAGGTCAGAGCGAACACTTCCGACTGCCGAGATAAGGACACATGCATAACTATTTTGCTGCTTGTATTTCAACTCGATTCTTAATGCTAATGCAGAGCACAACATAATTTGGAAAGGACTGAATTTCGATGGAAAAAAGCAGTGGTTTCAGATATCAGCATATGTTGTGTGCAGGCTTTTAGTAATTATGCACGTATATCACATTCTAGGATAGGGATATTAGAGCAAACAACTTAACTAAACTGTACAGGTCAAATTAAAGCACCATAGAGAATCTAAACTGTAAATAATAACATGGAATATTAGAAATATGGTATAGCCAAAACACATTGCGCACAATTTGGAGCAAAATTACCCCCGGTAAAAATCAATTTCAAACCACAAAGTAACTTTAATACCCGTTTTTAATTTTAAATATTTTTATATATGCTTTCTTTCCTTATTCCCTGAAAGTGCATTCTCTCTTTTAATTCATCCCTCTCGCAAACTAAGCAGAAGTGTGACTCGCGATGCTCGCTCCCGTACTCACTTATGCATCGCACCTCTGCTCGTCTGCGCGCTCCCGCAAAGATGAATGCTTCCCGTGGAAAAAGCACCCGCTTAATGACAACTTTTATAAATCTAGCAAAGCGAGCGCACGTCCTCTTTGTGGTCAGCGAGTCGAGATGAGCCAGATAATTAGGTCATAATAGCTGCAGAAACACCTCACTATTGATGATCCCATTAGGGCGATGATTTCCCATCCCACAAGTGCTGAAACGTGTATTTTTTGCCTTTTTACTTGGTTCATTTGGACATTCCCGGGAGAATAATTTTGAAAGATATAGTCATAGTTTGTTCACTGAAATGTACTTTTTCTGTCTTTAGGCTTAATTCCTGGAGAATCTGCATTCTGATAAGAGCTTTTTGACTACACCAAATGTCCCAGTGTGCCATAAGAACTGAGACATACCTCCATTAAGAGTAAGTGAAGTCCATATGAGTTTTGTTTAACCTCTGTATGTATGTATGTCCTGCCAATTTGTTACCACATGGGATTCAGTCATGTTTGTGTGTTACTGTCATGATATGTGTTGCCAATCTCTTTTCAGCTTTTTCCCCTTGATCCTCTCAGTGCCGCCCTCTTTCTCCCTAGCAGCCTTTACCATCTGTTTTGGCTCCCCTCCATTCTGTGCCCTCATCTTTTTCTCCTTATCTTCCTGTGTTTTGTGCACTGTCCACCCTCCCTCAAGCTTTGTCTGTCTTAGTCCAGCCCCGTCCATTGTTCCCCCTGTGCCTCCCATTTCCGCTTTGGTGTTGCCCTCTGACCCCGCACCCTGTCCCTCCTGCTGACGTTCCCCCCCGTGCAGGACCCCAAATCTTCTTGTTCTTCTCTTGACTGCTCCCCCTTTAAGTTTTTTTGGGGGGCTAATAACTGTTGCCAGCAAGCCCCACACAAAATCCCAGCATGATTGCTATTGTGAGGCCCACAATGGCATACAGGCAGTAATGGCCATTAGCAACAGAGGGGTTTGGCCTGGGAGTGGTGTTTAGTTGTGTTTAGCCCACATTCAATTTGGACTGGTGGTCAGATGGGAACTCTTCAATCAAGTTTTTAATCAGCTCTGTTTCTGCTGGCATATTACCGTCCATATCAATTTTTTCCCTGTTCTAAAATAATGTAAGAATTGACCAACTTTAATGATTTATCTGAATGAGTTCAATGTGGGTGAGACTGACCACGGACATACACACACCCCCATCGACACACACTAGTGATTGTGGTAGACTTTGATGATCAGAGCGGTCCATCACAGTGGACCTCGTCTTCATGCCTGTCAGTCAGAGTCGGTGTCCATGGAGACGGGCATCACATAGGTGGCTATGATGGTTTCTTGGGGGCGGAGATGAAAGTCCTCATGGGAACTCAGGTGCTGCTCTTACAAGTGCAGAACACAGAGAGAAATGGAAAGTATAAGAGACTCAGTATAACAGCAGGGTTGCTGTAATGCAGAAAATGTCAAAGCACAAGTCTGTTAGCATGCTTAGGAAATGTCTGTGAGAAAAACCAAAACACTTTCATCATCTGGATTAGTGTCCTCCTGTCACTGTCTGCTTATAATTAACTTGCTAAAGAGACACCAAAAAATTGTGTTAGGGCCACCCCAGAGAAATATTTTGTTATTCAGTGTCAACATTAATGATTGGTTGAACTTAAAATGGTACATTTAACCAAATGTTCTTTAGTAAAAAGTAGTTCCACTGTTAGCTGGCATTCAATCAGTGTTTTTTTCCAACGGTTTTGCCTAAATCTCAACAACTGTTGAATACATTGCCATAAAATGCTGTACAGACATTCATGAGGATGAACCCTATATCTTTGGTGATCCCCTGACTTTTTCCTTCAATGCTATATGAGACTGACATTTGTGCTTTGAAGTAAAATCTCAACAACTATTAAAACGTTACCATGAATATTGGTTCAGACATTCGGCTCCAATGACCATCGAGTCTAAGTTTTCTTGTAACTTGGGAGTGGTCGTTAAAAATACCCCAATACTATTATTTTCCATTTGTCTTTTTGCTTGTGACATCTGAAGCATCTCTTCACCCTTAACTTAAAGACCCAAACAATTATGTATTCTAGCAGTAATTTTACTTGGAAATATTTGACAAGCAGATAAAGTGTCTGACCCATATGTAAAACCAGTGAACTGCCAAAATTAAAGGTTTAGCACCACATAGTATTGTCTATCTTGATATGATAGACACTTTTTAAAGTCGAGGTGTGTTTATCTCCTCACATCTAATTCTCTATTTATTAGGCTGATATAATGTGAGTGTGACTGACTTGAGTATATTTGTCTGTCTCTGCTGTCAACAGACGATAAAGTGGAGCCAAATGTTAACACTGTGTGGGAAACAGGCATTAAGAGAGGCAGAGAGAGCGCCTGCAGATTTACTGCCGCGATGTCCCACTGATGCGTCGTGTTTGACGATTATGGACAGCCCAGGGTAATAGCAATGTAATTAGGCCTTTACTGTCGTGTAATTCTCCGTCAAGCACATTGTCAATAGCTTGGTTGATGAGGTTGAAAGTGAAATTGGAATCCAGTGACCCGGGTCAGCCATCGTAATACGGGCACTCACACATCAACACACACACAGGCAGAGTGCTTGTAATGCAGTGTTGATGCTGTGATATTTGCTTTTGTCCCAGTGTTGATCTAAGCTGACATTATGCTGTATGGCCCTGATCGCTGTTTGTCTGAGTGTTACATTTGTCATCCGTGGGAGGGCAAACGAGGGATCAGGAGGACTGGAGAGCAAAGTGAGAGAGAGGGAGAGAGAGAGGGAGGGATGGCAGGTGAAGTAGGGAGTGAAAGAGGGGAGTTAAGGGGGGTGTATGTGCTCATCTCTTGTGTGTCAGTTGCAGATCTGCTGGTGCGGAAGCAGATCTTTTCCCTCAGTGACTCTATTAATTTACCTCATTTATCTTAACCACCTCCCCCTCCCCCCAATAAATACTGGAGACCTCAATCCATGTGTGTGTGCCAGTGTGTTTGTGCGTGCACGTGAACAACCATATATCTGTATGTGTGTGCGTGTGTATGTGTGTGCGTGATGGAATAAAAACACAGCAGCTCCCCTTTCTATTCCCAGAGGACAAATCCGTGGCGGAAAAACTCATTTTCCTGCAAATAGTTTGTCAGCCAAGCTAGGAGGAGTGATAAATTATCACAGACGTTAGGTGAAGGAGGGTGACTGGAGGGAAGAGGGAAGCCTCTCTCCCTCTCTCTCTCCCTCTCTCTCTCTCTCTCCCTCTCTCTCATCTCTCTCTCCCCTCTCTCATCTCTCTCCCTCTCTCTCATCTCTCCCTCTCTCTCATCTCTCTCCCACCTTTCCTCTCCTCACTCACTTGTCTCAAACTACTTCCTCCCTCCACTTCCTCCTCCCATCATTTCTGTTTACCTTTGATTTCTCTATTCCTGCACCTCACATATACAGAAAGCTTATGATCTAAACATGATACATGCTTTTTCATGTGCACCGATACAAAAACATGTAGACAAACACCTGGTCACGTACACACCTCACACAAACACAACAACCCCACCAAACCGCACGCACGCACGCACGCACGCGACGGCACGCACGCCGCACGCACGCAAGACACACACCCCACACAGTGGCGAGTTGGAATTGGATGAAAATGTGGTTGCCCCTACAACTCAAGTGTGACTCCCCATGCCAGATGATAAATTGATGGCCAGAAAAATGGATTTGTTTTCAACTAGTAACACATCAAAGAAATAATAATTCTGTGCGGGGGAGAGTGGCGGGATGATGAATGGGGTGGACAGCTGGATCACAACGGAGCAATGGAGTGAGTGAGTGAGAGAAAGGGGGAGAGAGAGAGATGAAGGAGTGGGATGTGAGAGAGAGAGAAACTGTAAAATCAACACGCAAACAAAACACTGTCACACAGCTGAAGTGGCCATCATATGTTGTGTAACCGGCCAACTCTGGGCAGACACGTCTGATCACACAATTAGCCAAATCAAAATGTGGACACCTGAATGTTCCTCCCATTTGGGATTGTTGGACATCTCACTAAGACACTATGGGCGTTATTAGGATGTTATGAAAGCATTCTCCTACTGGGAGAATTTTCAGTTACAAGATCATTAGTGCTCTTAAATTCATCCCAGAGATGTTGCATGAGGTGCAGAGTCAGACAAGTTCCTCCAGACCAAACTGGTGGAACAATAACTCTCGGGACCTGGGATTACCATAATGAAACAGAAAAGGGATTTCCACAAAATCTTGCCACAAAATGTGTCTTAGTTGAACTAAATAACCAAGCCCAGAGCATGAACAATAGAGTAAGATTAAAGATACATCAAAACTATATTAATTATCGAAATGTATTTCCTTGTAATTACTTCTGCTCCAGCTTTTCCATTTTATTATGACACAGTAAATGCATACTTTATTCCCTTTTCTTGTTTAACATTTTTTTGTGCAGGTAGTTACAATCTTCCAAGATAGTGACCATAGGTGATTAAACATATAGAGACATGTCTTAAAGATATTCTGGTAAAGCCAAGACTTAGAAAATATATTTTACCTCTAAGTCTGACATGACCACATTTCACATTTTGAAAATTACTATCCCAATAGCATTGAAATTCAATTTAGTGATCCAGTCTGAAAAAAGCTTGTTATATTTGAGAGTTTCTTAAACAATAAACGTGCAAATCACCACGAGGCCATTCAGTGCTGCATTTTATGTTACAGATGATCTTTCTAAATATCTACCTTTTCTAAAATCACAAAATTACAGTTTCACTACACCGCAGGATCTTCATAACATGCGGTTTGGTTTCTAATGCTTATGAAACAGAAGAGTGAGCACATAATCCACCAAAGCTATTTCCAAGAATAACCATTTAAGGTTTTTTTTTTCAAACAAATCTGTAATTTAAACAGATGTAGCTGTCAGGAGAGCAAAAAAACAAACAGGTGTATTTCAGTCGCATTATTCCCTGATGTATGAATTAGGAAACGCATTTCTCTAGTAACCTAAAATATATCTTTATTATATCTATTGCAACTCAATCCTCCCACTCAGGTAGTCAGCTCGCTCAGGTAATAACCGTTAGCATAAAATCACATCATCATGATCATCATCATTATCATCGCCGTCCCCTAGTCCCAACACACTTACAATCATAGTTAGAGCCAGTAATAACACAATTGCATCCATATATTCACACAGTATTCAGGCAATTATTTGGACTGCCATCGTGCACAGCGGATCATTAAATGTAAGAGGTGTTCTTCCCACTCGTTTGCTTTCTTCCCTCCAGGTTTTTAAAAACTGTACGATGTCTATACCCAATGTGTGTTTTCATCCCGCTCGTTTTTTCCCCCAACCATATCTTATTTCTATTCTTTTTTACCCCCCAACACCCACCTCCCCTCCACTCTCTCCCCTCCGCAGTGATTGATGGAGTTAGGCAACAGAGCACAGAGCAACGTGTGGCCAACAGTCCAAGACAGCCTGCATCTGAGAGGAAAGAGAGGTTGGTGTGGTGGGGAGGAGAATGAGGAGGAGGAGGAGGAGGAGGAGGAGGGTGGGGATTAAACGAAGAGAGAGGTAAAAGGGAGGGAAGGAAAGAGGAAGGGAACGGGAGTCTGAGCGAGAAGGGAGGGGAGAGTGTGAGAGAGAGAGGGGAGCTCAGCTGAAAGCCACAGACTTAATTCTATGCATCATTAAGCAGTCTCACTCAATGCAACATCCCCTATACATCATCCACGCTCAGTAAACACAACGGTGACATTACATTAGCAACTGCAAATGAATTTTCTTTTTAGAAGGAAATTGAGAATACTCTCTTTCTCTCCCTCTCTTTTACCCTCTCTGCCGCTCGCAAAGCTTCAGCGGCCATAAAAGGCAGGGAGATATAAACAAAATGAAAAGACAAACAATATTTCCTTTCCTCTACTACCTCAGCCTCTTTCATGACACACACACACACACACACACACACACACACACACACACACACACACACACACACACACACACACACACACACACACACACACACACACACACACACACACATACAATTTCAGTTTGTCAGACCCAACAGTTAAGAGATGTGTGCAATAATGGCAACGTGTAACATCAACATTTTATTCATATTGCTTCAAGAAATGTAGATTATTTTTATTTAAAGACAAGACGAAAGCTGTTTGTGTTTTGCATTGTGATATCTCTCAATTTGTTAAACTGCATCCACTTCTGTAGGTTGTTCCAGAAGCTGTTCATAAATTAGGCTAGTTATAATGTTAGTGTTTTATAAGTAGATATTTACATTTACTCCATATCACTGAATTTTGCACCAGACAAACACGTTTTAACATAGGGAAGTTATAACTAAATATTCACACAAACTGCCAGTTGTAACTGAACCAACGGGCAATGCTATTGTTAGCTTGCTAGCATATTATCAGTTTACAGCAATGACTAAAGGAGATAATAAGTTTGGCATGACTGATCTAAAACGTAATTAAATGCTACTATGACACTACACATACCTCAGAGTAGAAAATAAAGTAATTTTGGCTTAAATTATGTTAGCATAAATGAACAAAAAACACGATAGGCCTGTAGGTTAACGTTAGCTTTTAGATATTTCCCTCTCCCTATAGGAAGTAGCCTACATCTGAAGTTGCTAGTGGGTATATAGAAAGATTGAAGAGTAGCTTTAATTTAAATAATATAGATCTTAATACAACTAAAATGCTGTATCCACATAAGCCAACAGTACTACAGTCGTACCAACCCTGTTAGCCTACATTACATGTTGCAGTTAGGTCAGAGTTGATGAGGGTGAAAACTCATTAGCAAGATAACAGAGGTTTAAACAGGAAGCTAAAACTAATGAAAACAATTGATTAAAAAAAAGTAATGGATAAACTGTTGAAAAAGTAAAAACAAATACTAGATAATTGTTTGAAAAGTTGATTCAAATGATTGACTCAAATTAGCCTAATGGATAAACAGTTGAAAAAATTAGCTTCCCTCTGTGTAGTGGTAATAATATGAGTAGTAGTAGTAGTAAATCAATAGTACGATTATTGACCAATGCAAACTAAATAACAATACTCACCTATAGTCTTATGAATAGGTTTGTACATTCGGAACATACATTGGTAATCTTGCAAGAGGCACATGCGTTTTTCAGAAAGAGCTTTAAAACCTCAGTCAAAAAGGATTTGCTTTCAAATACATCAAATCAGAAAAGGTTTTGTCAGCATTAGCTTGAACATTCGCTTAGCTTAGTATGATATGTTCCCTTGTTAGAAACTAGGTAGTAGTTAGGAATGTAAAACTCACAAACTCATGCCCACACAGAAACCAGCATGCAAGACACACAAAATCCACACACATTTTAGCTTTATGCCTAAGAACATAAATTACCAAGCAAGTCAAATGAATAATTATGTTTTTATTGCACAAATTATGCTCTGTCCCTTAAACTAGCCAGTCTCTGAGGCCTGGGAAATGTATTAAGGCAGTGCTATAGATCATCCCATCCGCTGTGGCGTGTATATAGATCGGTCGGCTCATTTGAGGAATATTGAATCGGTTACAGTAAAGTAAGCCCCTGGATTGAGTCAAATGTAAAAATCCATGCATGTGTGAGGAGCTGTCAGCGTGTGCTGTAATGACGGATGGTGCTGGGTCTCTGTTTCAGCGAGAGGTGATAAAAAGTGGTATTATGAGTGCTGGGGAGGCACGAGGGAGTGTGGGGGAGCAAAGACAGAGAAAAGAGAATTGGACCAGATCCGTCAAATGATAAGAGCAATCATTCAATCTGGGGACGTTTGGGACGATGGAAGGTGTTATTTCCTCTCAGTGCAGTTCGGAGTCAGGGGTCGGTGAGGGGTCAAGAGTATGGCCTCTGACCTCGGGATAGTGAAGAGTGAGACACCAGTCAGTCAGTTATTGATTCATGTCCTTCACAATTTACCCATGTTAATATCTATTGGACATGATTGGTTTCCAATTGCAGTGGAAGGACTTAAACAGAAAGCAGAGACTTGATTAGCAAAATAAGTGTCGTTTAGAAATTATACTTGTTGGAAATCTTTATCCACTGCACTGTTATTTTGAGGAAACGTCACTCACAAAGGTCTTTATTTGCACAAATTATGTCTAGGAAAATTAAATGTGCAATGGAACAGCAGAAACCAAATAAATAAACACCCATAAAATACCCCTGACCAAACAAACTCTTAGACTCCAAACATTTCCCCAAAGCAACGATAATAATACAATGTAAGCTGTCTACGAAAAATACGTAATTGAATAACACAAAATAAAGATATTATATCAATAATAAAGGATTGTCCATACACAATATCCCAGTTAAAGCTCTATCTAGTAAGCAGCTGTTAAGGCAAAGTTAAGTTTGTTACTTAGTCAACATTTATTGAGGTTTCTGCACATCATAATTGCCAAAACGTGTGTAATTAAATGAGATCAGATTTGATCAAACTGTTCTGCAAAGTATATCGTACTAAGCAGTAGAAGCATAATCTGAAACAGGAAACACGAGACATAATCCCTACCCTGACATAGTTTGATTTTGCTCTCATCCCAGTTACTTCACTGATACCCTCCTGAAAGTGGGTCTAGTTTCTGGTAGCATCCAACTGTATTACAACACAACCCCTTGCTAAAGCCTGACAACATGCCTCCCTTCTGCTTTCTGTCTCAGGAGCATCAAACAGAGCCGTGGACCCCCCACCGGGCCGACCCCCACACGCTCTGATGCTGACCCGCTCCGAGGTGTGAACTTCTCTCCCCAGCTGATAGAGCCTCCGATCATTTTATAGTCCCCATCTCTCGCTGTTTATGACTCTGCAGTTTGATTATAGCAAAGGGGGCTTGAAGAGGTAAGAGCCTCCGGAGAGGCACACACACATACATCAAAGGAGCGAGAGGAATGTGGACATTTGTTGTTTGTTTTATCATCCAGTACCACTTATCTGCTTAATCATAAAGGATTGGCCTGGGAATGAGGCAGGAGGGAGGCTGTGCTGGCCAAACAAACTATCCCAAACACTGTAATCGTTACTGGAGGGACGAGCCAGACTCAATTTGGTCGTAGCAGCTTACAAGGTACACGGGTGTTTTATTTGAAGAGAGATCAGAAGAGCACTTTAACATTACAAGTCCAGGTAGAGGACAAGAGGTTGCTATTACATTAAAGATACATTTGAGTGATTCAGCTGCATCTGTAGTCAACTATTTATGCTATTTAATATCACAGTTTACTCAATCAGTCCTTTCTAATTAAGTTGAATACTCAAATAATCAGTAACATGTGCTTTATGCAAGACATTATTGATCTTAACAAATTATGATAACATTTCAAGACACTGGCATGTTTGACTGATTAGTGAAGCAACTAATTATGTTCTACATTTATTAATCTGCCTATTGTCTTCTTGATTAATTGATTAATCTTGTGGTCTATGAAATGTCAAAAATAATGTAGGAAAATGTCCCTCACAATTTCTCAAAGGCTTAGATGATGTCTTCATGTTGCTTGTAGACTTGGACCAAAAGTCCAAAACCTTAAAGATATTAAATGTACAAATACATTTAAAAAAGCAATCCCTCAATATTGAGAAGCTTGAGCAAAAACAATTATTTCCTTTATTACAGATGCATTATTTCTGGAGCAGTTTTGCTGTCTTCTATTCAAGCCTTTAGTCACACCTTAAAAAAACCTTTGTAATGTGTAATCATGATTAAACATGCATGTTCCTGGTCAAATTGGTTGGACCTGATGCATTTAAAACAATGTTTCTCAACTCATAGCCTTGTTAATGTAGTATTGATTCCTGTTTCATGATAAGGGCCTGTTTTCCTCCCCAGTTACACAGAGAAATCAGTGTATGGTAGATGTCTTACTTGCAATATATTGTACCCAAGAATTACCTGTGTTGCAGTACCATTATAATTATGGTGTTTCTCCATCTATTTAAAGCAGACACGGACAAATACATCCTTTAACATTTAACATGACAGGCCACATAAAGTGCATACAAATATATGTAGTTCCTAATGGCAGTAGCAGCACGCAACTCAAAAGTACCAACGCATTTTTCTTCAAATCTGGTTGGGGTTGGATTAATCTGAGTTTTAACGCTGATGCATCCCAAACTGCTTCCGTAGCAAACTGACTGAGCTGTAGCTACAGTGTGTGAGATACACAACACTTTAATTAAGTCACAGGATCTCGCCCCCCTTTTTTCTCTTTCTGGCCCTGAGAGTCAATCAGACTCTCTGCCCTTCGTTTCCCCTGTGTGGGAGGCCGCTGTGCTGGGCTGAGTAGCTGGGAAAGTCCCGTGATTTATGGCCCTTTGCAGGCCTGACTGCCCCTCACCTCGCTCATGATAGAGCCAGAGGTAACGAGGACTGGTTGCTCCAATCCACTCTTCTATTTGCTAAATCCAATTTTATCCATTTGGGATTTAAAGGCACTTCACAGCGTTTGCCGTGTGACGCACATACTATTGATAGATAAAATTGGAAAGATTTATCAGAGTACTTCTATGTGTAATTGGGTATATTTCTTACAGGATGGGTGATAATCACATGGATTAGATGTTAATGATTAAGCGCTCCAGAGGGAAAGAGAGGGCATTTTATTCTCAGTCTCACATGGTAGACTTTCATTTCCTTATTCATTACTTTTCCCTCCTTTTGAAGTATGCTCCACAGAGCCTTGTAAAAGTGTTGGATGCATTTGTCTGAGCAAATTGAAAGCAGCTTAAACTGAATAACTATAGGTACCAATCTGTTGTGGCTTAATATTTACCTTGTGTCTCTTTGCCCAGGTCAAGTGTCCCCCACTGCTGTATCAACAATATTGAAATTTACTGTATTGCGGATAACACACTAAACGAGACCAGAGTCCATTTTGAATCATTATGGGGTCCTTTTTTGAGGCTTTCCATACATGTTTCAGTCTACATCGGAAGATCAGGCAACTATGACATATTAAAATCAACCAACCTTACACACGTGGAGGTACACACACGAACACCAGCAGCAGCAGGGCAGTAACTCAAGGCCAAAGGAGGAGGTTTATTTTTTATCGTGGGCAAAGGCGCCAAATCATGTTGGTATGAAGGGGGCTATATAAATGCAAATTGTATTGGAGAGCTATTAGTCCTGGAAAAGGTTTGTATGTAAATGCCCTATAGGACCACAGCGGAGCACTCGGCCAGTTCAGAGATTAGTGGAGTTTGTGGCAAATGTGCTGCAAAAGACAAAATAGAAAAATAGACAGAAAATGCAATTGCCTTGTGGTAAACCATGGTGAACAAGGTGAGTAGTTGAGTAATTGAATGGCCAAGGTGTTTCTCTATGGTTTATTGTGTATGCAAGAGAGGTGTATCGAGGACTGTTTCCTGTGCAGGTGTTTGTGTGTTATGGTCATTTTGTAGTACATGATACAGATTTTGTTTCTGTCCCTAAACATAAAGTATGACAGTAAGCAGCTCTGTGGAAGTGAATGAGCATAAAGATGAAGCATCACTAAATGAATTATGGGCTGATTAATGTCTGCCTTGTTTATGGCCGTACAATATTTCACAACTAGACTTTGTAGCTGGCAATAAAACATAATATAGTGACTGGATAAAAGATGGGTGATTATGAAATTAACAAATCAAATATGGCACAGGATGCCACATCCTTCATGGAAAATAAAGGATGTAATAATTGGGCATTAGGCTGTGAGAGACAACACTAGCGCAAGGCCGCCCTCTAGCTTTAAGATGAGGGATTCACAGCCTTACGACACCTATCAGTCATTAATCCACCACACAGAATACTGAGTTATATTGCATTTTATTACGACAGTGAATGCCTACAAATTAATAACATTAAAAATAGCATATTACAAAAATAAATTGTCTGCAGTTCGAAGAAAACACCCTCATATATATAGTATTTACATTTCAACATATGGATTGAAAGGGTTAAGATCACTTAACATCACTGTATTGATACATTCTACTTGTTTTTTATACTGCCAAGTTTAAACAGAATGACAAAAGAGGTAGTTTCACTAAAATAAAAAGAAACACATTCTGTCGCCTCCATGCATGAGATGTATGTATGTCAAATGTAAAGTGCAACTGCAATTCTTCATAGATCTTTTTTTCTTCCTGAATTATTTCTTCCGAAACCTTATATTTCTGCAAACCCAGGTCATGCCATCCTGAAAAGAAACAGAATATGTGTGAGCACTTAACTTTGTATCTAAAAATCTCAGCAATCTCATAAATATGTAAAGTTTAAAAGCAGATGTTCTTTTCTTACATCCAGAGGTAGCAGAATACTAAATTACAATACCTTCAAGTAAAGTAATCAATGCCAATATTCTGTAAGTTCTTAATACCCACAGCAGAGGCAATTGGTGCCACTCTGCAGCCCACCCTGTCTCAACCCTTGCTGTGTGCATGTGTGTTTGCTGACAGTGTGTACTGTATTTACCTGCAGTCCCTCGGCAGTGACTGCTGAGCAGGCCTGGACCTGCCACATGCGGTCTCGGATCGTGTGCAGACTGAGACATTCTGCCAGCTCAGACGCTGGGGTGGCAGTCATCAGATCCTGCTTGTTGGCAAAGACCAGCAGTGGCACAGCAGCGAGCATTTCCTCCTCTAGCAAGTCAGCCAGCTCCTGCAGGAACAAACAGAAACATATGGCAGAAAACTAAATAATACAGATTTTTGCAGTCAATATTGTTTAAAATTAGAAATGAATAAACTGTAATTACAATCTGTAACTCACATTTAAAACATCTAGAAATAATGTAGAAAGAAACAGTTTTGCATCTCACCAGACCTGTCTCTTCAAACCTTTTCCTGTCGGAGCTGTCAATCACATAGATCTGCAAACAACAAGACATTACGATCTATACATCTCAAAATGTTCAAAATAGGTCAAACTGCTTGGCTTAAAAGTGTGTTTTTATTGTCATACTTTACTTAGCTTTTGGGCACATGGGAATATATTATTATTTTTATTTTAGAAAAACAGTAATCTTATGTGCCAAATAATAAAAATAGTAGAAGAAAATTAAAGCATCTCAGAAAAGCATTTAAATCAATGAGATCACAACAAGTTGAATATCATATAGAAGTTATGCACTCATGTGAAATGGAAAAACATCAAATATACACCCGGTTATGAGATTTCCTATTTTGTCTTGAATCCATTTTTAGTAATTGTAATGTAAATACGTCAAGACTTTAGACTGCTTAGAACAAATGGTGTTGCATTTTTCCTGAGCATACTAAAGATAGTCTTTGGGCTCACATGAGTTCATTCCAGCTATTTTTACAAACAGGTAAGTACATCAAAGCGAACCTACCAGTACATCTGTGTTCTCAAAATAATTCTTCCAGTAGGGGCGGATCTTGCGCTGACCTCCTATGTCCCACACATTTAACTTGAAGCCAGATGATTGAACACTCTTTATATTGAAACCCTGTTGAAGATAACGTGTATCCATGTGAGGAAATGTGTGACAATGGTAAAAAAATATGATATTTCCACAGCGTGAGATTCAACTTCTGGATGTGTGCCTTTGTGTACTTGTGTGGGGGTGATGTGGCTGATATCTTCCGCCGCCAGCTGTTTCAGCAGAGTGGTCTTGCCAGCGTTGTCCAAGCCCAGCAGCAGTAAGCGCACCTCCTGATCTGGGGTCTGCTTCAGCCTCCGAAGAATGGACAACAGGCCCTGCAGTTGGATCAGAGTGCATGTTAGAGCAGGCTCAAAGATTACATATAACCCTGGAAGCAATTTCTCATTTCATTGTTACATGGTCTAAGCTGTATGAGGTAAAGCCCCATTCATCAGGGGCCATAGGGTTTGGCATAGGAACCAAATGCAGCGTGCACAGGAGGTTAAACACTCACACCATAGCAAGAGCTATCTAAAGCATGAGGACTTAGCTGTTAGCCGCTTGCAGAGACCTACACGAGCCAAAAGCTATCATTGGCCAAGATTAAGCATGTGCACAGGGAGTGGGTGTTGTCCAGAAGGCTTTGGCTCAAGCAGTCACTGCACTCCCACTGACCTGAAACATGTGCAATGTGCCAGATGTAGAGTCTTTTTTTGTAAATATATAAATGGACACATTTATTGAGGCATTTGCTGGCTAGCGCACATCTTTTTTCTTTTTATCTTAAAACTCAATTGTTTTCTTTGGCTTGTTCCTGATTGTGTAACTTAATATTGTGTTGTTTTTATAGTTTGACTTCTTGTTTCTAGAAGTTCCTCTGTAACAACTGGTTTTAAACGTATAAATTCAAAATGTGGTGCAAAACAAGGAAGCCTGCATATACCTTTTCCATGGCAGACAATGTCAAAATATAAAAGGCACAGGTGTATTTAAAACATTACAATTTGGGAAGTCCCTGGTATTGTGCATTCTGGTTCCCTGAAATATCTTTTTAGAATATTTATTGGAAATGAGTCACCTGTGCTTTTATCATGACAGGTCAAAATGTCTGCTTTAAAAAATATTTTTGGACACTGACAACTTAACGGTGACACAAAAGTAAAGGTGTATTTTATCTACCTACATAATTAAGTTTGGTACAATTCAATTACATCTAACTCTAGCAATGCAAGACAAACATAAACAATACAAGTGTTAATCTATGCTTGTTTTGATAATATAATAAATGTCCTTTATAGATGACACAATTATACCAGACGGACAT
Organism: Gymnodraco acuticeps; assembly: GCF_902827175.1. NCBI lineage: Eukaryota > Metazoa > Chordata > Actinopteri > Perciformes > Bathydraconidae > Gymnodraco > Gymnodraco acuticeps. The sequence continues at coordinate 2,928,467 of NW_022989894.1, forward strand.
TAAACTATGAATCATAACAATAAAAGGAGATAGTGGTGGTAAGTAGAATACGTTTAGTAAAAGTAGATGTGTCCTACTGGTATCTCTTTTGGCTGCCATGACATGTTAGACAACTGAAGCTAGTTACAGTAACACACACTTAAAACTAAAATACAAAAATATAAACAAAAATGTTTAAAATCTGTGACTCCAAAGCAGCCAGTGCTGTACAGTTTAAAACTCACCATGTTATCCTCAGGTGCTGTTGGTACTGTGACCCTTTGTTCAGACTGAGGGGATTAACATCTTTCTAACCCATGCTTCCTGGAAGAACAGCTGTTAACTTCTGCTGCCAGGAGAACAGAGACGTCAGAGTTAACAACGTGACAGCTGGGTGTCTCTTGGCACAAGACAGACATTTCTTACTGTAAATGTAGTTTTCTTATTGATGAATTATTTATATATTTCCCTTTTAAAGCAATATATTTTAATTTTTTAAGCAAAATGCTAATCTGAGCTAGAGGTTAGAATAAGTTATATTCAGACATAAGATCATAGTTTCCTAGCCTTGGTGCATTTGACCGTTTTTACACCCTACATTTGCTAAATAGAGATAATTCATTTTTCCCATGTCATTATTTTTTGATCTTATAATATTGTAATGTAATATTATATTTTTATTGAGCAATGCATCAAGTTTGTTCCTTTAGATAACTCCTTAGTAGATATAGTTTTGAAGTAGAAAAGGTTTATATGGTTTTGTAGCTCATCCCGTCATGCAATGATTTCCATGTTTCCAATTGTGTGACAAGCATAACAAACGTGCTGTGCTGTATCCAAATGTAGGCAGCATATGCCAGAGATCTAGCATAGTACATTAACTCGCACGTTATTGTGATTAATTAATTTGAAGGATAAATAACAGGACTTGAACTTGAATTTTGTGAGATCATACCTTTTCACACATGCACATACAGCGCCCTCTAGAGTCCAGTTGTCGTCGTTTCTCTTTACTACAGTAGTGCTGTTTCTGAGTCAAGGAACAACAAAAACATGTCCGAGTGCGACAGACTGAAGCTTCAACCCGCAGTCCCCCTCAACAAGACATCTCATTGACCGACTGCTTTATGATTCCCGTCGTGTCAACGGCCGACACCCCAGCAGGATGCCGCAGAAAGCACTGGGATCCATTGTAGGTCTTCTTTGTACCGGGACCTGTCTAGTGCAGGTAAGCCGCCGCTAGTGCACCCAGGGTCGGCCGAGGCTTCCAGCCGATGCCGCTGCTGCCGGGGTGGTGAAGGCCTTTAGCCGAGCCTTTTTGTCTCCTCCACAAAGGAAACGGGGCACGGTTCGCTCCTGTATCCTGCGGATGACGTCAGTTAGGCAAAGTTTTGATTTATATTTCGACAGTTTGATTATTTAAGTTTTAACTCCAATATACATGGCTGTGTTTTATCACCTGGATTTAACAGTTTTAACCAAGGGTATCAAGATTAACGTTAGCCGTTGTGCTAACTGGTACCCTGCAAATTGACGTGTATATTAGTAGTTGATGATATTAGGCAGGCAGTCCCAGTTTGTCCGGTTTGCTTTCCTGATGAAACACAATTTTAACTTTATTCAAATTACGTTGACAATATTGGTACACTTGCAATGAAAATGTAACATTTGTATTTGTACCAACGTTTATTGGCGTAACTTGATGACCTCGTTTGACCAGTAACAGTGACGTTACAGTCTTATATTGTCATTATCACATACGTATTTAAATTACAATTTAATGTTGGTAATTCACAATTTTACTGTATCGTTTGCAACATTTAGCAGTGATGGTTGTTATTGCCTTGAGCCTTTTATAAACGTCAGTGTCTTTTGTCACTGTTATTTGTTACCACAACAAACAGTATTTTATTGTTGTACAGCATTTATTTTCACTTTCCGTTTTATCTTGTCTTAGTCTATTTTCCTGCATTACCTGAACATTGGTCACTTGCAACATTCTCATGCACAATTTTATTTCTATTATGTTTCTTTTTGCACAATTTTGCTGTATTATGTCTTATTTATAGTTGTGTTGCATTGTTGAAAGGGACTGGGACTCAATATTTTCTTTACCATAACTACACTATAGTTACGGACAATATATGACAATTATATGACAATAAATGTGTACAGAAACTCATTTATACAAACAGGCTAAAAATTAGTTAAGCCTGTTTGTGAAAACACAGTAAGGTTACATTTGTCAGTTTGCCGAAAGCTACCTCTGCAGTTTCTTGTTGACCTGTGTAATTGACTCTCACTTTTTGTACCTCTTGTGTGTATTTAAGGGGAAGGAGTTCTGTTTCGGGGTAAACAATGAACAGTACCGCTGTGAGATGGGGTACTGCTGTGGAGAGACTGAGTGCTGCACCTACTACTACGAGCTCTGGTGTAAGTTCCTATTCTTTAGTTTATTTATTTCTCCTTATTCTATATTAACATTAATCACACAACATTTATTTGTATCCCATCACTATTGTCCCACTAAATTCAGATTAAAGAGGACATACTCTTAGATTTGTGTTGATTTGTGTCTGATATTTACTCCAGAAATTAGTTTCACTTTCGCAAAAAAATATCTAGAAAGTAAAAACAGTTGCCAGTATTTGATGATAAGATGACGGTGATTCTCTCACCTCTCATAGGGTTTTGGTTGGTATGGACCCTGATCATCATGCTTAGCTGCTGCTGTGCTTACCGACACCGGAGGGTTAAGATGCGCCTTCAGCAGGAGCAGCGTCAACGTGAGATCAGCCTCATGGCCTACCAGGGAGCCTCCAGCTCCTTCATTTCCCCTCCACCGCTCAATCTAAGTGAGTAGTCTTGGACGTAAAGATCCCTCCTCCCAGAATGTAATAGTCAGATGGATAGGGCATATCTGATTTTGCATACACACAAGGAGCAGCTGTTCCCTGCCCTTTGTGAATGAAACCTTGTACTCTGAGAGAGAGATATAACCTTTGAATTAGAGGTGCTGATCCTCATCCTGACCTTGGTATACCTTGTTGCAAATTGCCTGTGTGTATATTGGAGAGCAAAGTGTCAGTTGTCAGTACGGCATCAGACATCAGAGATGCCACCCTAATGTCAGTTGAAAGTTGATATCCTGCCCCTTAATATCACAAACAAGACTGACCATGCTGCTTGACTAGATGTCAAGACTCTCAAAACTCTGACTTTGAGCATACACAGACAGTGACTAACATAGAGACCCTGACAAGCATATATTCTTGCAGCTCTTACATGAGGATATCATGGGAATGTAGTAACAAGCCTTTTCAATTTACTCAGGGTATGTTTTTTTGTTTTTGTGTTCCTCAGGCATGCCATCCAACAGTACAACTTTAAACATATAACCCTGATTTATGCAGTGATATTACCATCTTCAAATGTATCTTCATTTTAAATGTATGTGCTGTGCATGTAAACTTAGTGATTGAGTGCTCTCAGGGTTGGTTAGATTAGGTTTTTACAAAGGGAAAGTTGATCTGGTAGATACACACAAATGTAGCACAGCGTTTAAAAAAAAAACAAAAAAAACATTATGAAGCAGTTTCACAACCTCCAACCCTCTTTTCTACTTGTAGAGTGTAATAATATCCCAGCAAAGTACATTTGGAATATTTACCTGATGCACTTTCCTTATCAATACTTAAACTTATTTTTAAAGCATGAAAAGTATGTATAGCAACTTATGGAAATGTTGGTTGGATGCTAAAGCTTTCTGTATATGCTGACTTTTAGGGTTCTGGAACGACTGCAAGCTTCCTGACTATGAAGAGGTGGTCGGTCACCCCCCAACACCGCCTCCTCCTTACTCTGAAAACCCACCTGAAACCACCCCGTCACTCCCTCCACAATTGAGCCAGCCAGTTGCTGCAGTGCCTCACCCCCTGCCTGAAGCAGCCCCGAGGGACGACAGTCAGGCTTCAGGCTCATCCCCAGATCTGGAAGCTGTGTCGGTGTCGGTCCAAGCACAGTGTGTGGTAGAGGAGAACGTGGAGGCTTCGCTCGTTGCGGCGGAGGAGGAAGAGGAGGATGAGGAGCTTATCACTCGGCGACGCCACGTGACCGGTGACTCAGGAATTGAGGTGTGTGTTTGCCAGCTGGACATAGACGAGGGTTCAGGGCTTGAGGAGGAAAGCGATGAGGAGCACCGGATGTGTAAGGTCACCGGGCAGGACTGCTGCTCCGGGCCCCGGCAGCAGGCCTTCAGACAGAAGGAGCGCACCCCCGAGCTGCCCAGCCAGACCGCCAGCACCAGCACTGGAGACCACATGGTGTGACCCCCTGCCTACATAACTGACTAACTAACCAGCCAACCAGCACGGCTTTCTGCTTCACACAGGGAAATATATGACATATCTGTTGCCATCATCATCACCACATTATGTTTAATTCTAAAAATTCGAAACTAACGCAGGCGTGACGTCAGGATGATGATGATGATAACTAATCCTTAATGGCTCCAGATTAAGAATGATGAATAACACATTATGTGGACAAACTTGTGGCTTTTTATTTTTATTTTTTGCTTTTCTTTAGTGGGGAAACCAGCAAACACACTTGGATGCTTCATTTGTTCATAACACCTTTATGAGGTAGTGAGAAGGCAGCGATTGATTGTGACTGAAACCAGAATCGACTGTTTTCTTCGCTCCTACCCTCTCCTCGAGCACTGTCATCGTGTTTCCGTCTCTGCACTCTCCTTGGTCAGGACATTTCGGCCAACCTTTCGTCTGACATTTTACCTCCGGTGGGACGATCAGCTTGGAGCATACCAACACGGTCAACAACATTTCTCCCTTGTCCATGCTATGACTCTGAAGCAGAGGAGGGAAAAGACAAACCAGAACTGGATGAACCAACAGGAGCACACATTTAATTTTCCCCAGAGCTTCGTGTTCGTTAGCGTGTGTGTGTGTGCTGTGAAATATAGAGCACAGCTGCACGATGATGTCAGCTCTGAGGTCATGGCAACCAGCCTCTGGTGTCAGGTCTGTGGGACTTTTCGCATCTAGAGGGGGGGGAGTTTAAACTCACAAACAGCAGAGGAGCGATACCAGAAGGAGTTTTAGTTTTGTCTTTTGTTTTAAGTGTCATACACCCCCTAGCCCTTTTTCCTCTTCGTTATTCATGTTGTGGTCAGCCATTGGCATAACTGTAGGTAGGGAGCGACCAGCTTTTAATGATTTATTGATTGTGTGCACATCATCTCCCTACTTTGGTTTCTGGCTGCATTGCATTCATTGTAATGGCCAACAGGGCTTGGCACCATTTTGTAATTCACAAAAAGCCTTGTGGTGTCCCTGTGTTAGCGTTTCTTTATTAACTGTGTTACGTCAGAGTGTACCATTATCCTCACTCTAATGTATAGGTTGGATGTTCATAATGAAGGATATACCTGCTTTTTTGTCCATTTTATAACCAGCTATGCTTCAGTAAATGCCGCAGGTGTCACTATTATTGCAACAACGCTCCATGACGGGGGCTGCTAGAGTGTGTTCCAGTGAGTGGATGTTATAGTGCAGTAGGGACGGGTTGAGTCTTGTGATTGAGTTGTGTTTGAATATCTTTATCGTGCTGAAGCATCAGGTTGTAATACTTTCTCAGCACTAAGGTGGATTAACTATAAGAAGCACTGGTATTTTGCATGAGGCATGAATTTCTGTGTTTTAAAATTTGATTTGATTAGTATTTTCTAGCCATTTGTTACTTGCTTTCCTCATTGTTTCTTTTAATGATAGTGGGCTACAGTGGCTACATATCTGTGTACCAGATGTTGGGTGTAAAGAAATAGACTGTGGTTTGGTTTTAGCTGCCCTATATCAAGTTGTGTCGTAATTACTGTGTGCGCCATGCTATGCCGTTGTGCAGTGATGTTAGCTAGTTAGCTGATGCTGCCCCGGCACTGTGTGGCCCCGGTGGCTCTTAGCAGTGTGATGGATTTGCAGTGGTATTTTCCGTTGGCAGCAACTTGAGGTGGATGCAAGCTCTTCTCTGCAGCCAGTGTTGGCACAGCTGCAGAATCTGTTGTGATTAACAGCAAACTCCTCTGTGTTGCATGTTGTTTGCCCATTATACTGTACAGTATGTATTCAAAGCATAGCAGACAGTAAAACTAGTAATTGTTAGATAGGAAAACCACTGCGAAACAAAATTGTAAGATAAAAGTCTGTCCATAGCGCAGTAGCTGGTAAGTCAGTACATGTTTCGTTAGGGTATTTAGTTTGGGACAATGTCAAACAGCCTTTTATTTGTCTGCTCTGATACTGTGTCAAAACAGACGCATCAGTCATTCTGCTTCAAAGGAGATCACAAAGTACTGCAGCCTTTATCATTTTGGAGTGTGTTACCTCTCTGGTGCAATAGTCTGTTGTATATTAATGCATTAAACATGTCCGAGGCACAGTAACCTAACTTCCAGTTATCATTAACAGGTTGCAAACGTGTTTAAATCAAAGCTTCTATTCATACTTTTCCAGCAGGCTAAGTGGGGAGTAAAAGCCAACATTTCGTGCTTGCCTGGTGTATTTATTCAGCTATTAAAATTAATTGCCATGTCTCTTTATTTTCAGCACTAAAACAACTCTGTCAAAGACACATTTTGGAAACCCTTGGCCTCTTAACATGATGCGACACTGGGTTCTGCACAACGATTCGTATGATAGGGCCCATAGGATTACAATACAAGAGAGCGTGTGCACCAAAATATCAATATAGAGGGAAATCAAAATGAATGCATGGCTTATTAAGGTTAAATCATATTTAGTTTCATTTTCATTGACTTCATAAGTGCTGTTGCAAGGTTTGTGGTCCTTGTGTTGTCAAGCAGGTGCTTAAACATGCAGTCAAACTAACATGACGACGACCTTTCCAGAGGTCGCACTGTGAGCTTGACTGCACACAGAAGTAATAAAAGACATGTTTTGACCAACACACCTCAAGCTGCCTTGCTGCATCTCTAGAGAGCAAATGTCTTATTTATGGAGCTGCACAATAACATATAGCCTCTGTATGCGGCGTGCTACTGCCTTATAAGAGTAGACGTAGTTTCTCTCCAATGGTAATAGTTGTGTTGTTCTAAGCATGGTTGCTTCAGAGCGGAGTGTTTTGTATCGATAGAAGAAAAAAAAAGCTTGTTCCGAGAAAGTGTGCTTGCTTCATGAGAAGAGGATGTGGTTTGTAAACATTTAAAGCCACAGGATTTAAAGCGTCACACGTTCTGTAGTTTTGTATCTGAGGGGTGGTTGTGTCGAAAAAAAAAAAAAAAACTGTAGTTAGTTAAATGTGGCACTGATGGAGTTAGTGATGACCAGATTATGCGATTGTTTTTGTTACGCGGATATGGTCGAACTTAGTTTGTTATATTAACTGGCTTGAAAGCATGAAAAACATTTAGTTTTTGTTGTTGTTCATCCTTTTTGTGTTTGGAGGGTGAAAATGAACTCCTACAAGAGATTGCTTTTTAACCTTTTGACTAAGGTGCATTTTTGCTTATTTCTATACATATTTAGACAAAAATAATAGGGGAAGGGGGGTGAGGAATGAGGGGAAGGATAGGGGGTTCTTTGGTGATTAGTGAAATCGTTTTTTTCTTTGCCAAAAACTACCACACCTCCTTGGTTTTCACACGAGGTTAAGGGCTATATCAGTCATCAGTCGTGGACACATCCATCCATTTCACCGTGTGATTGGTCGCCTCTGTGCTGATCACTTAAAGCCACAGTTGCCGAGATCCACTCTCTGAACATGTGATGGTTTGGATGTTCTTTCAATGTTGTGGTGGAGCTCATTTAACAGCTGATTGTATATGACTGTGTACGTTTGTTTTATAGGCTTAAACTTTGCCTTTCTGTTTTGTCGACGGAGGTGCGTGATGCGACATCCATCCCCCCACATGACTCTTTCTTAGCTGCGTGTTCGGGCGTTTTCTCTTCGCCCCGTTGGCTCCTCATGGACCACCAGCCTCTTTCTTGGTTACACAAACTGTAGCCAAGCGCTTCGCTTGTGGACCCTTGGAAACAGGAGGGCACATCCACTCATGCCAGACAGATTCATTTACCAAAAGTCACCTCCATGCTACACAGATCGTGACTTATTTCACCCATGTGGTTGTGTGTGGTTGTGACGATTTGGTTTCCCACTCTCAGGGTTATCACGCAGTGCTAGAGTTTTCAATTCAAACATTTTTGACCCGTCTCATGAAGCCAAAGCAGTTCTTCCCATTGTTGTAAAATGTCTTTTTTTTCTGCATCACGCATCTCTGTAGTCTATATTGTAGTTTACTCAACTAGGCTATGCAAAAACATGAACCTACTGTTATATGCTGCGACCCCTTTCTCACCTTCTCCGTTACTTGTCTGTGGGCACCAGTACGAGCAATATAACCGAGTGCTTGTGGCACTGCACTGTACTGTAATCTTCTGTTGGTGTGCATACATGTATTTGTTTAAGAAAACGTGTAAAATACAACTTGTAATGCTACTGCATTGATGTGGTCAGAATGTATGCTTCAGTGTGAGGGGCTTGAGTTAAAAAGCAATTTTAGTATATATATCATTTCCCCGTCTTTCTGGCTTTTCCAACCACTAACACTTCTACTCCTGGCTCACAGATAAACCACATTAGTGAGTGGATGACGCCAGAGTAAAAAGTTGAATATATTGTTTATGTTGGATGAATTCCTTCCTGATATCTTTAATCTGTATTCCATCCGTCAGTTTTGTTGAACTAATTCATTGGTTTTCTCAGTTTTAGAAATGGGTTTCTTCTTTCTCCATCTTGATGAATTTTCTGACTGTTGCCTTTAATCCCAGCTATAACAAGTCTATCAGTTTCAAACGTTTTGTATAATAAACAATTGAACGACCTCAACATGGATTGCAGTCGTCTTACATTAAACCAGGACACATTTGGCTGTTAAGGAACATTTTGAACTAAAGGTGTATTTTCTCTGTAAACTGAAACATAGTCTCAACCTTAGATAATACCAAACAGATGGGGCCGCCACAGTTTAGCTATGTGGGTTTTCTTTTTTGGCAGAAACAGAAACAGCCTAGTTTGAGAAGGAAGCAGGCATCTTCAAACAGGCAAGACTCTTTATTGTTTCCCCAAACACTTTAAACAAGCCAACATGAGTTTATTATATTATGAATTAAAGCACTGAATGATAAAAATGCTTTGGTTTTAGTATGAAGTCTGCTATGTATTTGATGGGTCATCATTTGTATTATTATTTTTTTAATAAAACAAAGATTGGCACTCAACTGAACAGTCCTTGCCAAATTCTTGACTCCTTTGATGTTTCCATTTCACCTCAAGTAGCCTTTTGCAGGGTCCTGGTATGTTGTTGTAAACATGTGTTGACTCCACAAAAAGATTTCTTGAGCACTTGAGTGGAAATGGGCCCCACCTAACATGACAAAGATGAGATATGGATCTGGAGGATGGTCTCACGGCTTCGTGTAAAGCACCCCCGAGTGGGCCTGAATTATTGACAGGAGGTTATGTCATACACTCATTAGGATGTTGATGCTCAGGCACATGCTAAATAGTTTGATAAGCTTTTCTATTATGCACTATTTTTCAGAAAGTGGTTTATATTTAACTTTCTACCTGGTACACAGGAACATTTATTTTGTCTTACATATAACACACTTCACACACGATCAATGTAGTTATTTGTTGGTCTTTAATGAGGAAATAGAAATAGTTCAGGACATTGGTTAAAAATGTAACACGTGGGTAACAGAGGAAACATGAGGCACGGTTGTCATACAAAACAAACACACTATAAATAAGGTTGGGTGGTTGTCAAAGTGGCTACATGAAATAAGGAAGTCCTCACTTATTGCACAACTGAAAACAAAGCAACACATGAAAGATATATGATGTTGACATGAGGCCTGCAAACATTTCCAGAACTTAACAAACGCTGAGCAACAGCTCCCTCCAGAGCCAGCATGTTTACTCGTTCTTCCTAAGAGCATTTGAGGTATGACAGAAGCACAGTGGTAGTGTTAAAAACAAACAAATGAATATTCGTGTACAATGTGCAAAGAAAATTCTCAGCAAAAAGGAAAATAGTTATATAATAAATAATTTTGTGTCTATTAATATTAAAAATCTCTTCAGTGCAAAGTCCACATCCAACATTTAAATTAATTTGTTTTAAATATATTTAGAGGAGTTTGCTCTAATCTTTTGGGACTACAATAAAATCTTGGGAAATGAAAAATAAATAATCTAAATCTTTTTTTTTATTAAATAAAAATAAAAATCCAGACTAAATATTTAATTGAAACAGCCAAATATTTGCCACATGCATCAATTAAACAGGCCGGATTTCCATACGCTTTACATAAACACATCAAAAGGTCAGGCATACTGTAAACAATGATGTGCAACAGCTCATAACTAACAACCTAAATGAAAGCCATGCAAACTACTACTAGAATATACAGCATACTATATAGTATATACTCCAAATGATTGAATACAAATGAATCTCATGTTAGCATGTAGCTACAGTACGGATGGCCTAAATAGTCTTTAGTGCTATTTGGTTAGCGCTTCAAGTCATACTGTAGATTGGAAAACATTGGATACTTATATATCATATCTGAAAACCATAAAAGTCAGTGGAAAAAAAAACAAACACAAGAACAAATCTCAGAAATACCTATTTGTCAACTACAGCAAACGGGGATGTCACACTGCACGTATGCTGAGTAACAGGTAGAGAGGCAGAGATGGTAAGGCCGAGCTGGTGTGTGTCAGACGGGCGGAGGACAGAAATAAATTCTTCCTACTGCTTCATAACGACCAATGGCAAAGTTGGACGATGGCTTTGAGTAGCAGGTGATACATCTACTCCGTCTCCTGTCGATATAGTGTTTTTTCTCAGGTAAACACAACGTGCTGCACTCCGACAGCAGCGTCTCAGTGCGGTTTGGGTCCTCAGACCTCAGTAGTCTTCACTATCACCACCTCCATCTTTGTTTTTGTCACAGTCCCTCTCAGTAGAAGCGCTTGCGTCGGTTCTCCTTCCAGTGGCTGTAGACCACCAGGCCGATGACGATGAGGAAGATGAGGCCCAGCATGGAGAAGAGCACAGCGAAGAAAATGGCTATTCCACTCATCCCTTCATCAACCAGACCGACTGGAAGAGAGTCAGGGAGGTAAAAAGAGAAGAAAGGGGGAGGACAATTATTCAAAAAACATAAATAAAAGATTACGGAAAGAGTGACATGCAGCAGAAAGACAGACAAGGAGAGAGCAGGTGATCCCACAAAGACGAGTGTGTGTGTGTGTGTGTGTGTCTTACATTTAAGAAATTCAAAGTTATCCACACTGGGGATGGTTATCTCCTCTTCCTCCTCTTCCTCTTCCTGTTGATTCCGAAACACCGTCAGCTGGTAGAGTTTCAGGGAAATGATATCATGGTTATCTATGAAAGAGCAGCAGAAAATATGATTGTTATTAGAAAACATATTTAGAAGAAGTAAATAGGTGGGCAAAGGGTTCACACGGCAAACGTTCAAAAATAAAATGACAATAAGATCAAATAGACGGAATTAAAACTAGGAGAGAAAAACAAGTACTTTAAAACTGGGAACAAGATGACTTGTAAATCAGGCTTGTTCCACTTCTCTACCATGATAGTGAGATAAAAAAGGTTTTCACTTGTGATCATTTTCACGATTTCGCCAATGATGGGCCTCCACATTATTATATATAATAATAGTATTGTCTGTCTGTTTATCATGGTCCAAAACATCTTTAATTGGATGGTGAGAAAACACTTTTATTGGGGAGCTTTTCGGCATAGTGATACCTGAGAGGTCTCCAGTGACGGATGATGCTCCAAAATAATATCCTTTGGGAAGCCGGACCCCGGGTATGTCCAAGCAGTCCCTCCACTCATGTTGCCCATCGATGTCTATCATCACCTGAAGAACAGATGCAACTCAGTAACGTATAGAGACTCACTGGATATGAATGCCCGACACGTCTCAGTTCTTTTGCCAAACAGGTTTAATGTGCTATCTGAATGACTAAGTAAAAACAAAGATAATATCATAATAATTGTAGTTTCTTTCCGTTATTCTGAAGGAGGATTCAGTCGTATACCAATATCGTTTTTATCTTGTTGCTTGTGATCAATAATATCCTAAATAAATATCTATAATTATCAATGACAAAATCATTTATATTTCAAAGTTACCTAACTTTGCATTCTTAACGACTATTTATCAATCTGTTCTGTTTGTGTCAGTTCCTGTTCAATTCTTATATTTTTCAGTGAAACCTTAAACTAGGCGTGGCTGTATAAAAGCATGCATGCTCAATCAACATCCACTTTATAAACAAAGCTTGAATAAATATGACCAGGCCAAACTCAGCCAACCATGCTAATAAGAGGTGTGACTGTTTACACATGAGGAAGTGTCGTCGTGTGCTAGGCAAATGTAATATCGTGGATCAGAGTCTCTTACTGTGAGCCTGCGGCGGACGTATCGGATGAAGAGGAAGGTGTCCTGTTTGAGGTTGCGCACCATGGCGTTGCACCCCCCCAGCTCTGTGGGGCGGCCGTCACGCTCGTGGTCGTAGCTAATGCTGCCGTTCCCAACCATGGCCAGAACGAAGGGGAAGATCCTCTTGTGGTCACAGAAAGGAAACGGAGCGATGAGGATATATAGTCATCATTTGAATCAGTCCCTCATCTTACACCACACACACATTTAATATTCCATTCCTCACATGTATATATGATATCCTGCTTTATATTTTGTTACTGTTCATTTGTAATTCAACATGTATATTTTCCTACTTTCTTGTAATGCTAATGTCGCAAATTGGGATCAATAAAGTACTTATCTTAATAAAAAAGTAAGCCTTTGCAATTCGACCATTTGGTGTTAAAAAAAAGCTGCTGTTCATTAGGTTGAATTGAAAAAGCCCTTATTAACAAACTTGTAGTGAGTGTTACAATGAATGTCACATTTAGTTGCATGCTTTGTTTATTCATCGAACTCCGGTTAGACAACATGGCAACCATGCAGGGATCAATCAACAATGAGGTTATGTTTGCAGACAGAGAAGCACTAATGGAGGCTGTTAGATGGACATAGGATTGTGATCAAATATTAAAGAACGCAGATTACCTGAGTGCGAGGAGTATATCTTTTCTTCTGCGCCTGACTCCAAAAGGTTGCACAAAAGAACACAAAGACAGCCATGAAACACCAATTTGCAAGAGCACTTGTCTATGATTTTTTTTAAAGCTGCTTTTCTTTCCACAAACAGGTTGGATCTGGGCAGTGACTGCTCCAGCATACCTCCAGGTGTTTCTCCTCATTGGGATAAGTGTCCACGAACACACCCAAGCCAGTGAAGTTGTCCATATTTCCAAAAACAGGACCTGGAAAATAATAGTTTTGATAATGTATTCAAAAATAGAGATTAGAAGTAAAGTTATGTAAATAATATATTGTATAGCGATTACCTTTCTGCATACGTTCCTTAGTGTACCAAATGGCCAGCCCGTCACCATTCAGGTTCTTCTTTCCTTGTCCATGAATCTTAAAGTGCACCTGCATCTCCCAGTCTGTCAGATGGCAAGGCTAGGAACACACACAAGTTCGATAAAACACCTGAAATCAAGTGTGTGCTCCAACAAATGGGCATTACAATTCTGATTTTAAAGAAACTGATGTGTTAAGGTGAAGTCTGTTTCTCTTTCAGTAGTGTTTTCTTTAGCACTGTGTAGGCGTCACAGAGTTGAGGTCAAGTCAAGAGGAAATACTAATCGAAAAGGGAAACAGCTGGTCCATGTTAGCCCTCAGTGGTAAAAAAAAAGAAGAGGAAAAGGGTCTTCTGTTGAGTCAGATAGTATTTGGATCAGCGTTTTAGAGATTTGAGGTTTTTAACCAAACACAATCATGGTCAGCAGACGATGTGTTTTTCTTGGTTAGTGACAGATAAGATTACAGCTCAGAAGATGACAGGCTGTCTCAAGCATCAACCCAGTTGCCAAAACATCTTCCCACACCAAACCCATACTTAAACATAGGCAGTACAACCACCCTTAACACTACTGTAGAAATATGTGTTGATATTTCCAGACTCTTGATAACTTGCTTGATATTCAACACATTGCCAGATTCATGAGGGAAGGAGTTACTGCAAGTAGACTGCAATAGCTTAAGCCTGGTGGATCTTAAAAACTGGTAAATGGGGTGAGTTGATGTTTTACTCACCAGGCGGCCCCACACTGCCCCCTGCTTGCTCTGCTTGTCAGGGGTGAGGCGCACCTGGTCGGTGGTTACCATGGCATCACCCATCAGCTCCCAGTGGGAGGAGCCTGCGGATCCCACACCTGAGCACACAAATAGCATCATCAGCAAGAAAAAAGATGACACAGCACAATAGAGCTCATTCAGCCTCTGCTTTGTTGCAAAACAACAGAGAAAAACTAGACAAACACAGTCTAATGAAGCACAATGTAATGTAGGACATTACATAGGATATGGCTTTATTACAGTAACAAGGCTAAATGTTACATCAGGGATATTTTTATCTGGAGAACAAAAGCATGCCAGAATAATCGAGACATTGTCAAATGAATAGAGCTAAAGCTTATGTGATTTAATCGCTGAATGCATTCTTCTGGAAGCATCTGTCAGCCTGCCCCAGTGACAGTGGGCTGCAATACTGTTACCTTGGTAAGGCTTGGAAAGGGAATACTCCCGCTTCAAAAACTCCTCCATTTCATGTTCATCTTCGGCAAAACACCATGCTGCATTACAAATAAGAAAAGCGAAAGTCCAGTATGATTTAAAAGGCATTGTTTTCCGTCTAAATGGGGATTTGGGCTCCCTATAATGATAGCTCATGCTGGCGGCAGCCATCGTAGGTCAAAACTCATCCCACTGAACGGTGTGCTTCCTTGCCATTGGTTCCCTGTGTGACATGGCTCATCACCATTGGTCCGTTTGACTGTCAATCAGAATGCTCGTTTTCTATTGGGTGTTCGGTACGATCGTTTATAGATAGCCAAATGTGAAAAAATATCAATTATATCATCATATTATACATATGTGGCATGACTGTAATTAGCAAAAATACAATAATCCTGTTCCTATTAGTAATCCAGATATTCTGTGGGAAACCAGCAAGTCAGTTTTTAAAGAGGCATAACTAGTGGAATAATGTGTCATTTGATCTTCTCTTATTTATTGATTATACATCTGCTTAATTGTTGTCATTCTGACATTTAAGATGAAACTACAGTAGGCTATAATCATTTATTTATTTTTAAACAGTAAGCTGTGACATATTCAACATGTCTTTATTTATATTACATCATTTTTTAATGCTTCACTTTTTCTGTGAGCTATCTTTCTGCTTTGGGCATTGCTGGCTCCTAAATTTGCATTTCAGCTGCTACACCACTGCTCTAGAACGCTTTCATGTAGGGCCCACGCTTTCATGCAGGGCCCCAGGACAACATTGAACTGTGGGCTCATACACGTTGACCCCCTGTGCACTTTGTTTGTTGATCTCCCATCATGTAAGAGCCCAGCAGGAGACCACTGATAGCAGCTTTTGCCCAGAGCCACAGAAACCAGCCAGTCCTCTACTGCTGGAACACTACCTTGTTTGTAGGAATGTCATTTAGAACCATGTTAGGAATGTGGAACATAAACACATGCAGACTAGGACATTTAAGTCCCCCGAGAGTTGCCTATAACGGTACTTTCATTATGGTAATTATAAAAAAAACACAATTGGTATTTTCACATTTCTTCCAGTTGTTAATTGAGAACATATTCATTCAGTTTTTATATATTTATTTAGTGTTTCCACCATTGTGCAAATAAACTTACCTTAACAGCTGATGTAGGCTGATCAAACACATTAAATGTCTGTTTTCCGGTCGGAAACCCTGACCCCAACCTTAACCGTCTGATGTTTATATGAAAACATTTGATTATATGATTTGTTTGCAAAAACTCAATTTGTAAAATAACTAGTATCTCTTTCAATGTAATACTGAATATGTTTGCCTTGTAGGCCATGTCATGTGCTGACAAGTCAGAGTATACAATTTAAATGATCAATAAAGTAAAGAATCTGAAAGACATAGGCAGTACAGAGGTATTCTGCCTCCGCCCTGTGTTGAGCAGCGTGTTGGGACTTCTCTGCAGGATGCTGTGTGAAGACCACGCCCCCTTCACTGTCCCTGCCGTGTGTCGGTTTACGCTCACACTGCTAGTGTATGTTTTACAGCACTGGGGGATGGAGTAAAAGAAAGAAAGCATGGATCCCATTGAAGAAAAAACAAGCAAAACGGTCGACATTTATCGCGACACATGGGTCCGCTTCTTAGGTATGTATTGACGTGTTTGTATAAATGTGTGTCGTCTCCGTTCACTGTATTTCCGACTGTAACAACTCACTGGAGCCGCTGTCATGACCCTGGAGCTGCATGCTAGCTAGCTAAAAGTTAGCATAGCTGGTAAAATGTCTATTTATAGCGAGGTCATTTTGTGTCCACTGGACAAAAATGGACAGCGTCCAAGAATGGACAATATCGTTGTTGGTGCTTTGTTTCCAAACTATATTCAGCTGCTTTTGAACTGTTAGCTTTGGAGTTGTGTGTAGCTCAGGTCTTTCTCAATCAAGGTTGTTCTGCAAGTTAAAACAATGAGTCACAACCACACTGAGACGCCCTTATGAATCAGGCATGAACAACAGACTGATAAATAAGGCAGGCAGAATTGACTTCCTGTTTCCCCTGCTGTGCTTCTCTAATTGAAACACAAGGGGCATTAATGATATTGGTTACACTATCACCCAATGAGCTGTTAGCTGAGAAAGGTATGTACAGTGAAAAAAGGTCTGAAGGAAAGTCATACTGCAGCAGTTGTCACTGTACATGCAGTCCTCCGGGTGAACATGCTTTAATCTCCTGCACTGACCATGTTATGTCATGACAATCTTTTTTTACCATTCAAAAAACCATAATCAGTTGCCCTAATGTTCCTGCCTGTTCAGTTAAACATCTCCTTTGAGCAGCATATTGACAGCGATTTAAAAGCAGTCCTACAATATGTGTTTTCAGTTTGTATGTAGCCATGTTTTGAGTTTAACATTAAAATGTGAAAACAATGGTGCAACTCATGGATGAAAAGCATTTCCGTTGTCAGATTTCCTCTAATGATTTCCCACATGTCATGCATCTGTATTCTGTACACACGTTTGCGGTGAATAATTCCTTTGCAGCATTTGATTCCCAGAAACTCTTCTGCAGATCTGGAAAAGATACTTTTTTACTGCTGTGGAAAAAAACCGAGATGGTGGTTATGCAACAAAGACTGGATTTAGTCTTAAAGCAGGAACTTGCTCTAACTGAGTGGGAAGGAAAAGCCAAAGAACACATTCATTGTATGAGCTGCCTGTCCTAAGGAGATCAGTACCTGTCTTGTTTGGGAACAAATCACATATT
The DNA here is from genome assembly GCF_902827175.1 of Gymnodraco acuticeps. Classification (NCBI taxonomy): domain Eukaryota; kingdom Metazoa; phylum Chordata; class Actinopteri; order Perciformes; family Bathydraconidae; genus Gymnodraco; species Gymnodraco acuticeps. Next base: position 2,946,003 of record NW_022989894.1, read on the forward strand.
CACTTTTGTATTCAACACGCTGACATTCCCCCACCAGTGAAATGGATCTAATAATGTATTTGAGACACATGAGACAGTTGGGCAAACTCAAACATTGTGTCAGGGAGGATGACATATGGTTTTTGGTGGAAATATAATTGTTGTTGGATTACATTAGTCATCAATAGGATTTGTCCTCTTATTTCCTGATCTCTTTTAATTCCTTTACGTCTACTTTAATTGTGAACATTACCCCAAACTAGGGCTGCTCGATTATGGCAAAAATCATAATCTCGATTATTTGGGTCAATAATTGATATCACGATTATTAAAAACGATTATCCATTTACTTTGAAAACATCAATTTATTGGAGAAAAACATTTGAACAGTATGTTTTTAACAGTTGATTGCCCTGAACTTTAAGTTCAATTCTACGGAAGAGGATTAGGGCCACATAAAACATTTTTTTGTGAGGATTTGAAAAAAATATTATTATTTTTTGTTCTGAGAAAAAAGTCAGAATTCTGACTTTAATCTCAGAATTCTGACTTTTTTCTCAGAACAAAAAAAAAACATTTTATTTGGGAGAAAAAAGTCAGAAATACCGGTAACTGTAGAACCAGCTTCACTGCGATTTACACATTGCAGATGGTTGTAAAATGACTTATTATGGTTTCCTCTTGGACCTCTACTGCAATGTGTAAATCGCAGTGAAGCTGGTTCTACAGTTACCGGTATTTCTGAGAAAAAAGTCAGAATTCTGAGATTAAAGTCAGAATTCTGACTTTTTTCTCAGAACAAAAAATAATAATATTTTTTTCAAATCCTCACAAAAAAATGTTTTATGTGGCCCTAATCCTCTTCCGTAGAATTCAACTGAAAAACCCCAAAAAAAAAAGTAAAACAAAAAAAAGTAATAATAATTTTTTTTAAAAATCGTTTTATTTCGATTACGTTGTTTTCGTAATTATTGCAAGCCATAATCGTAATTGCGATTAAAATACGATTAATTGAGCAGCCCCACACTCTCCACCATCATGCCTTGCTGTGAAGGGCAAACAGTGAATCACAAAGAGTCATCTGAAGCCTTTGCTCAGGTCGGAATTGGACCCCAGCCTATTGTGCCGGGGCATGGCAGATTTGATTATTACCCGAGTGCTATATACTGCAAGATAATTTTATCTCACCTCTCCTTGTTATCATGTTTTATTATACCTCTTATCACCTTATGCAAACAGGTGCTTCTGGAGCTCCAGATTTAGCTGCTGCTGACATTTTCAGTGCTGCAGTTTTAAAGGTAAAGCGGTCTAGAGCTATGAGCAAGTTTCATAAAGTTGTCTTATTCTATCCGCCAGCTTTTTTTGAAGGCCTAACATTAGGACATTAGGCAACAATGGCTCAGATCTATTCAAGTATCCTAGTAAGTCATGACAGTGAGTCAGCATGCACAGTACAATGATCCTGAAACTGAAACACTGACCGCTTTGACGTCAAAATGTCCTGTGTGTAAAAGCCTTTTACCAACATTTAGGGAAATGAGCAACAGCTAGGCCTATTGAGCCTAATAGTTATTGCCCCTGTGATTGCTGTTGTGATGTACATACATTTACTCTCTCCTGAGTCACTAAATGGCTCAAATAAGCTTCTGTGGTTTTAGGCAGGGCTGAGTTTGTAGTTAGAACACATGTTGGGTACTGCTTAGTCCTCAACTTTACTGACAACGATTACATTTCAAGGTTAAAGAGTTGATGTACTCTTTGACTAATTCTTAAAGTCAATTGGACAAACAAAGCTGTAATGCGAGGTTTTTCTCTTTGTGAAGCTGTGGAAGCATGATTCTCTCGGGCATCTCTTATTCATCTCTTATATAAACAAGAGAAAACTGTTTGCCATTCATGTCATTTCTGTTAAGTGTGTTAAGCTAACGTACTTCAGTATCTTAACATGTGTAAAAAATGCAATTGCAATTACAGCATTAAACCCTTTTAAAATAATAGTAAACATGAATGAACCAATAACACCTCAGCTCAGAGCATCTGCAGATACAAGTCCTCTCCTTTCCCCATATTTGAATATAACTTTGCATGGAAGTCAATGGGACTCTGTATGGTAACATCAGGCCAGGACTGTGGTAGAACGTTACGACTGAAGGGATAGAGCTGAAAGTGACACATTTCAAGCACCTAATAATGATGTGAGAGATGTATATCATCCGGATATTGCTAAACCACAGAGTACAGTGATTATAATCGTTGACGCCTAAGATAACAATCTTGTGTGTATCCTCTGATAATCCACTTATCTGAACCTGATTTTGATTTGATTGCTTTAATCGGAGAATAAAAGAAGCCGAGTAAAAGTGTCACCATCAGGGTTTCACTGGCTGTCACTTAGTTTTTTCAGCACAAACGGCAGCAGTCTTTGCACAGTGCTTGCCTCAGTTATGACAGCAGCACCACAGATAGAGACAGCAGCAGCAGAATCTGACTTTACTGCGCTGGGTCATCAAACCCAAGATAATATTCCTGTGTGACTGGAGTTATTCTTGTTCTTTGGGGCATGGAACAGGTGACTTCTTAATAGGTGCACTCTAACTATTCAAACCTTGTGGAATGGGTATTACTTCATTCCCCCAAACGGTTCTCTCTGTTCCACTGCCACAGTGTCAGAGATAAAGTTCAAGTTTATTAGACAACTTTATATTTCATGATATATATGAAAGGAGCAGGGCTTTGGAGGAGCTACAATTTCACATCATGAGCGCTCCTAGATGTGAGACTCCACTGAAAATGTAGCTTTGAGTATTAATGCACTGCCCTGTTACTCAGAATGGCCTTTCTTTTAATGAATGCAAAGTACCTAGGGCTTTCATGTTAATAGATTTGCATTGCACGATTATCAGGGCCAAAGTAACTCTGGATAAAGAAATGTATCTACAGAAATGTCCATTTGCTAATAAAATTCAAATAGCATTTTGTCTCGTGTTAGGGGTCGCTAACTAAGGCTATGATTTATTCAAGGAGACTAAAAAGGTTTAAGTCGTATCTCCACTTGTGTATTTGTCCACAGGCTATGCCAATGAGGTCGGGGAGGCTTTCCGTGCTCTAGTGCCGAAGAGTTTCGTGTGGGGCAGCTATGCAGTGGCCACTGTATACGTTACTGCTGATGCTGTGGACAAAGGGAAGAAAGCCGCTGTGGTGAGACGATCATTTTGTATATGTTATCTTCATTATTGGTCAATTAACTACAAGATTGATCTCAGGCGTCCTGTGGGGCATTGACAGAAACAGATTAAAAAGAGAAACTAGAAATGTATGAATGCAATTATTATTATATGATTTTGTGAACCTACTGTATTGAAACATCATTGTGATAGCTGGGACTTTCCTCACTTTCTTATTTTGAATCTGTCCCTGAAGGCCCACGGGGATAACCCAGGGAAGACGACGCGGGTAGCGGTGGCTGTGGTCGACACGTTCGTGTGGCAGGCCCTCGCCTCTGTCATCATCCCGGGCTTCACCATTAACCGTGTGTGTGCTGCGTCACTGCACCTGCTGGGGAAAACCACCAAGTTGCCCCTGCCTGTCCGCAAGTGGACCACCACGGCTATAGGCCTGTCCACAATCCCCTTCATCATCTCTCCTATTGACAGGTTGGCACACCTTTGTTTCTCTGCATGGAATCTTGATCAATTTGTTAGATTTAAAAGGTAATATGTAAAATGTATGAATCTGCCTCTGAAAATATTCAAAAATAAAATGATATCAAATAGTTTTTGTAAAGAATTCTCCTTGATTATAAATAAGCTACTTGCAATGGAAGACTTCAATTCCGAACCATAAAAATCCCATCTTTTTTTCGGTAGGCAACAGGGTCACGTGTTAATGGAAAGTTGGATGGTACCAAATTGTTAAATATGTTGCATATGTACACGTTATGATTTAAGAGCTAGGAACATTTTTAAAAGACACTGACTTTCATTATCAAGTAGTAAAAAAAGGATGTCGGTCTTACCACCAATGGCAGGTTCAGTCAAGTTGTGGTGCCACAAACACGGAACAGCAGCACAGTAGAAACACAGTACAATGTTAAGACATCTCTTCTGCTTTTATGAAATTATTTGGAAAATGTTGTATTATGTGTCCAATGTTTCCACTTTCTGTGCCCTTTAGGGGAGTGGATTACCTGCTTGACGCGAGCATTCGGAAGGTCTACAATGAGGAAGAGAAGCACAAATAAGGACTGATCCTGTCGACATACTGTAGACCTGCGCTGGTTCTCCACTCTGTGAAGCACTAAAGAAGACGTGTGAAGAATCATTTCATAGAGCAATAATCCACAGTTACGTAGTCAAAGAAACGCATATTAAACTATATTTTCCAGATATAAGTATGTAACGGTTTTAAAGGTGAAGTCCAGCTCCATGAAAATCTTTGGGAACCTTGATTTTAACCTCTCAGGGCAATCTGGATAGCGACACCAATATATTTACAGTATGAATTATGTTTAAATATTCACAGTTAAAACCCTGCGTTATATGTTATTCTCCGGCAGGGGTACAGTGTGCGGTTATATGGTTGTGATCTTCCTCACAGACAAATCCTCCACAGTTGTCCTCATGGTTTAGAGTTCTCGCCTCATGTCCAGATGTTAAGGACATTAAACACAAATCCTCACTTGCTGTTTTTCTGTAGTACTGTAACGCCATGCCAACAAAAAAAGCCAGTTTGCCATAAGATCACTCTTATGCGTTTCTTACATAAAGTTTATCTATGACTGTTTTTTTTATTTCTTTCTGAAAACAAGCCTTACTGTTACTTTGAAGAGTGTTTCTAGTGTTTTCTGACTTCTCATTATTTCATTCTACCTTTTCGTTGGTCATGAGAGCCAAAGTTTGCACTGGGAGCATTTTTTACAATCTATATTATTCTAAATGATATATGGTTTTCTTAAACTAAGCATACTTTTAGTAACATTACATTTGAACTTCACGAGTACTTGATTTATTTCTCACTAATACTAAACAAAATGTTGGTCAGCAAGTCTGTAGCAAAACGAAATTGATGCAAAACTTATTTTGTCTGGGAAATGTTTGACACACCTGTTTCAGACATCTATCACTAATGTAAGACTACTTTCAGTTAGAACATGTGCAATACATCTAGTGCTGATTTCCTCACATACTTGTGACGGTCAGTGCTGGAGCTACGCAGAAAAGGGTTTAAGGGATTCTTTTAGAATGAACCAAAACTGTATGTTTGTATTATTCATTTATTTTCTTTGAGGAGCCAAGTCAAATACTGTATCTCATGCTGAGCTATGCAAGTGAATATCTTACAAAAGTTATGTTGTTATTACATAAAGTGAAATAAAAAGGAAAATGTGAAAGTAAATGTAGCTGGATATTTGGATAAGCTGTCACCAAGAGGAACATGCTGTATTAGGAAGGGTTATAATTGCCAACTTTACAACTGTAGTGTACCATATAGCAATAATTGTGTGAAGTGTGTTTGTGTCACATCCCATTCTCTTTATTATGAAAGATGTGGTTCACTTTGTCATGGAGAGATGTGCTGAAAAGTTGTGAACATGTTTAATATTTAATAACCAGATCGGTTCACAATGCATGATATTTTTTATCGCTGTTTTGAAACATTGAAACAAATGCTCAAAGCTCCAGTATGGCAATATTGGATGTTCACTCAAGCACAGACCTTACTTTACTTTGTTTAAGGGCATAGATGTTTTTCATGTGAGGCAATTCGACTTGTAATGGCAGAAACAGCAGACATGTATACAACAAAGACCCCAAAGTGTACACATTTAAAGTGTCATGATGGGCCTGTAACTGTGACATTTAAATATAATGCAACCACTCGTTTGGCAAAGTTTTTTTATTAATGACACTTTTCCTGCTATAAGAAGCACATTAGTGTATCCCATGTAAAAATCTATACATCCATAGTCAATTTAACATTTCAGTCCACTTATGTGGCAGTGTGTTCGGAAGGCGGTGTTATGAGTCACATCTTCAGCCTTAACTAAGAAAAATCCGACCTCATTTTTGTTTTCCGTGTGCTGTTATATTTCACAATGTGAAGATTATTTTTTTGAAAACTGAAGCACTGCTTGTTACAATGGACTTCAAGTGTTCCTATTATGTAACAACTTCTGACATGCTGGAGAAAAAAAATCTGTTGTGAAATAAATGATCTATGACAAGCTTTGTGTTTTAATCCTGAAGTTCATCTTCTCCTCCAATACGAATATTGACAAGTAAGAGCAGATCCAATTTGCATATTTGATAACATAATGATTGACACTCTTATGTTTGTGAAAACACATTGAAGCATAATCTAGTCTGCTTCAGGGCCTTTCAGTGAAAACACCTATCTGTGATACAAGTGGCAGCACAACAACTTGCTCTTTGTGCAGCCACAGTTTCCGCTTCCTGACTAACCTACCTCACTTTCAGGCAAATTAAGAGCCCAGCTGCAGTGATTTATCTTGATTGAGTCAGGAGGCCACAGCTGATCCCTATTCTTCAGATCAAGTGGCCACATAAAGGGCAAAAGGGAATCCCAGCAGCAGTAAGCACAGTCATGTTGGTTCTTAATCTTGTGTTCGTGGCTCTTTTGGCCTCATCTACTGCTCAGTCAGGTAAGCAGAACATGATTTTCTTCTTTTAAGCAGAGGATTTGATACATTTGGTCAGGTTTTTAATTTGTGGAGGAACCTGCTGAAATTGCTGCATTTACAGTCATTCCTCAGTACATCCAGAGCCAGTGGGTGATCCCTGGCGACAGTCTACAGTATGAAGACCCGTATGACTACTATCTACCAGAAAATGAGTCTGTTTGGCCCCAGTACCCACCAGGAGCTGTTGAGTTGGGGACAGTGGAGGACTTGAATGTGCCAACTACTCCAGATCCATATGCCATGAAGGAAGACGGTAGGCTAGTAGCAGCAGTCCATCTATAAACCACACCATCAAAGTCATTTTTGTTAAACCTGCACTTTCCAGACTACATTCACTGAGTGTTTTTCTGTTTGTTTTCTCTCAGGGTCAGGAGAGGAAGACTTAGCGGTGTGGAAAATTGTTCTGGTAGTGTCCGTCCTGCTGGTGTCGGTTGTGGGATCTCTGAGCATGTCCTATTACATGTGTTTCTGGAGAGGAGGAAGGATTCACTATCAGCATCAGAAGGGAAATGATGCTTAAAAATAAAGTTATTTTGTATACGAACTATTCTCAAGAAGTTTCATGTTGTGATTATGTAATTGGATCTTTATTCCATGGACTGTCTGTGAGGCTGTATGTCTGGAAATGGGGCTATACTTTGATGTTTGTTCCTTGTTCTATTTAAATCCAAATGATCTGGCAAGGAAGTGCATCAGAGGAAGTGCAAGCAGAATGACCATTAATGTAAATGGAATAGCTGTTAAGTGTCATATTGATGACGCCAGTGTTTTACCTGTACCTCCATGATTAGGCTGGATGTTTCAGGGTTTAAATGGGAAAACAAGGTTCTGTAAATGGCTTCTCTGTAAAACAATTTTCTGGACATAGTGTTGAGTTTTGGGAATGGCCACTAGAGGTCATCACTAACATTGTGTTGGTGCCATGCTCTACCTAATTTTACAGAACTGCAGCTATGCACTCTGTATTTGACTCTACAGTACATTTACCAGCTTAAATGTTGCTCCAAGATCAGTTTGTACCTTAAAGAATAACTTTGCCAAAGATGCAAAAATAAAATGTTGGGATAATTAAGAGAATCTGTGGATATGTGCCTAAACACCACCAAATGGTTCTCCTTGTTTTTTGTGTAGATATTTAGAACTACCATTCTTTAGTTGACCAGTTGAGAGAACTGCCTGCACATGTGTTAAACAAAGTTTATCTGTATTGCTCATTGAGTGAAGTTCCTTTGCATATTGCGTGCCTTAATTATACATGTAGCATAAAAGGCATATGATTTGACATTTGTTTCCTGGTCCTTTTCTGTAACCACCATCCTGCGCTCTTCTCACTTTTCAAACTCCAGTTTATTTTTGTTTGCTGCCTTTGGCAAACATTTTCCTGTTCAGAATAATTCATCAGAATGATGGCAGGCTGTTGGCAATACCCATACTGCTAAAAGTAAAGAGTAATGTTTTAATTTGGTGTCAAGCAAGTGGGCTCAGATCAAATCCACAAACATTTATAAGTCCCCCTTGAGCAATATCAGATGGCATTAGGGGGCCCAAGGAGACAAAAAGCTGATGGATTGAATTAATCTCCCCTCCCGTGATGGATGGGCCTGTTCGCAGGGGGCTGGAAAATGGGAGCATTGTTCATCTGTCACTCAGATTGCCATGTCCCTCCATGATTTGTGCCCGGCTTGTGAAGGCCACAAGTGGCCAAAAGACCTCCCTCTCTCCTTCTCACTCGTCTCAGCGCTTTTCGCCCCCCAAGCCTTTCAAATGCCTCCACCCCCACACTGATATCCATACAGCCAGATGCAGGAAAACAAGGCTGCACTCAGGACAAGAAAGTATAAATATTTGTCACTCTCGCTTTATCAGGACCGAAGTTGGTCCAGATAAAGCGAAAGTGACAAATATTTATGCTTTAATGTGAAAAAAGTGTTATTTTATAAACAAGCATATACTGTCGTTTGAGGAAATATATTTGACATAATATAAGAAATGTAATTCAATATTTTTTCCATAAGGCAACACAAAACTGGATTATGTTTGTTATTGAAAATATACTGATGAGTCTAATGGAATGAAAAAGAGGCTGATTGAAAAAACACATTTGGTTATCTGTATGCATATTTGGTTTTGCTACGAGGTTGTGTTAAAAATGATTATCCTTGCAATTAGTTCACTGAGCTTGTGTGCATTATTCTGTTCCATTTTAATATCTTGAATACAGAAAGTTGCATGGCTAATTTATTTTTCAAAAATTAGTTGTAAATCTTATTTTCTTGCTTGAAGGTCCATACAAATACAGAGTGGCCGAGCAAATATGTTTCATTTAACCCTGTGTGTCCAGATTATTAGATTACCATGTTAAGCATACTATAATGAGTAAACAAAAAACTAAATTTAATTGAGTTTTGGCAATTAACTTTTCCTTTTCCTCCTGTAAGACACAGAACCGTTTGTTTAAACTTCAACTTGTTCAATCAATCAATGTTTAACTTGTTAATGGGGGGTTGGGGGGGGACCTTCTTGGCTCTAAGTCTTTAGACCCCTTTGTTTCTCTCAAGCACCTGCCCCTTCAAAGGCACCTGCCCCTGTATAGGAACAGGTGCTAAAAGGTGATTGAATAGCGAAAACAGAGATCTAATTTCTTCACTGCTTTTGTGCAACGTTGGGATTACAAATTGAGATAAGATAATATCTGCTACATGAGAGCAGAGGACACTGGAGATGACTGAATCTGAGGGAAAGCAGCGAAGCAGAACAGTTCCTCAGTAGAGATTAAAAACAGGAAAAGCTACATGTTACAATAAAATACTGGGGAATAGAGAGAGCCCTTGCCTGATGGGATATCCCATCATGGTCGCAGGGGGCTAAACCGAACCAACCCCGAACCAGACAGTTTCAAATACTTTACCATGCTAACATTAGCTTATTACCGCTAAAGTAGAGCTAAGTTATGATAGAGAAATCATTATAGAGTATTTATTGAGAAACAAAATGATAGGGCAATTTGAAATATATGACCTGATAATAGCTCCAGAAACAAAATAATTCCTGATCGGAACATGAATGTGCACACTAAATGTAACGACAATCCATCCAATAATTGTTAAGATGTATAACTCAAACCCACATGGTGGTGCTAGAGAAAAAGTGAATGGATCACCAAAGCCAATTTGGTTTATCCTCTGGTACAAAAGATGGTGCCATTCCAGTACACACAGGATATTTTAGTGCTGGACAACATCGTCATCTTTAGAGCAATAACCCTTGACTTTTTCGCTTTCACCTTTCAGCTGGCATCAATATAAATGGCAGACTCAACAGGATCCCTTCCCTTAAAATAACATCAAGTAAAAATCATTAGTAATGGGCAATGGGCCATAATTCTATTAGGGCTTCAATAATGGTTACTACAATGCTCCTGCTTTTTTTTTCTCTCTCTCTCTCTCTCTCTCTCTCTCTCTCTCTCTCTCTCTCTCTCTCTCTCTCTCTCTCTCTCTCTCTCTCTCTCTCTCTCTCACACACACACAGCTCTCGGTGCCCCCCTTTAGTTAAGGACTGTTTGTGGAAAGGCCACTTTGAGGGCACTAACTGAAATGTTTAACGCTCACTGGTCGATTTATTGAGGTCAGCAGAAGGCTACGTTTTGAGAAACAGAAGAGCGGGCTATGTTTGGATTGATTTTCATGAGTGATTTTATGCTCTGAGCAAAAGAGAAACAAAAGACAATCACTGCACATCAAATCATGCCACAAAAGAAATAAGGCACGGCCACATAAAAAATGAAGGGCAAGGCCAGTGCCGTGTCACTGTGCATTTAACTAATAAATATCAGTTTCTGTCTCCGTGCCGTGAAGACAAAAAGCATGCAGAGTGCTGCTGGATTACCCTGTTATGTTCATTTAATTACATTTCAATCTCTGGAGGGGGGGGGGGGGGGGGGGGGTGAGACTAGCACATTACTGGAATTGTACTCAGTGATTTATTTTTGAAACAGCATATTTAGAAATACAAGTGAGCATGAAGTAATTAATAGAAATATGTCAACAGACAATCAACATTTAGGCTTAAAACACAGGGTCAAGGAGGAAATCACATATCATGTGAAAGCAGTTAATAACATTAATGATCATAAATAATGATAATAGAAAACAAGCTATAGTAGGACCCATAGCATTCCTTATGAAATCAGGCCCTTTCTTCTGACAGAGTGAAACTAGAATAATCCTAGATCATGTGGATCAATATTTATTGACTCAATAAAGATCCATGCCAAACAAAGAGCAACATGACAGCGCTGGATTCAACAAAAGAGCCGTTAGTGATGAAGTGATGATTCCTGATTTGACACATTTGAAACAAGCTGTGTGCTCTGTATGCTCTCTCTCTCTCTCTCTTTGTGAAATGAATTAGGAGGACATGAAAACTGAGCAGACCTTCAGCGATACATTATGTATGAGGAGCTTGAAGGCTCCTATGAATTCTGTTCAGGTGGCATCAGAGAAAGCAGCCAAGTGGAAATGCTGGCTGGTCACTTAAAGCACACTATCTGTGGTAATATTTCTACATGAAGGTGAAGCACGCGGCTTAGGCTATATTCTTCTTCTTCTTGCAGTTTGAAATATGCAACACAACCAGGTTTCTATAGTGGCCACAGAGGAGGTTTACTGGGACAACAGGGGATTAAAGGCCTTGATCTAACCTTCAGGCTATCTCCCACCCTGCATAATTTGAAGCTACTATTTGCAATTTAAATTAAAATCTATATTTTTCTTTCCCATCTTGCACTTGATTAACTAGTTACAGCATTTCTGCGGTAATCATCCTTGTCCGCAACACGATGAGGCTTGTAGCACAAATACCATCTGTGTATCAGTGATTCTGACAGCTTGACATCATTTCCAAAATCAGATAACTTACCATATGATTCCTCATCTTCTGTTGTTTTGAGATAACATCTAATTTCCCTTCTCTCGAGTAATCCTACAAAGACATCGTCTGCTCATCATGAAATCAATATGCTGCGGAAACACCATTACAACAGTGTTCACAGTGCTTGAGTGAATCATTGGAGATCACAGATGATGGGCACACACAGGCAGACACAGAGACACACACACACACACACACACACACACACACACACACACACACACACACACACACACACACACACACACACACACACACACACACACACACACACACACACACACACAGGTACACAAACACGCTGTCACCTCCAGTGTGTCCTTTGATATAACAAGACTAATTAAAAAGCACAAGAGTGCTCCATCTAATTCAATTATGGCTCATAGACAAATCTTTGGCACGTTGAGAAATGTGCATAAAATCACACCAGAGCAGAACCAGTATCAGGATGAATTACGCTGGGTGTAGTGGGCTCACAGGGGAGAGAGGATCATGTTCAATGGAGTGCATCCTGTGCCAACAGAGAAACAGTACACTACAGTCATTAGCAGCAAAGTACAGAGGGAGGGAGCATCTATCATCACAAGGCAGGACAGGGGAAAGAAGAATACCTACATATGTTATCGTCCTTGTTTAGCATGAAAGCATGCTAACATTAGCTAATTAGCACGATGACCAACTTATTAGACATAATTAGATGTCGGTGCTACATGAGAGGTCAGTGGATCAAAGCTGTTACAATTTATCCTATGGAGAACATTTATGTTAGTAAAATATGCCACATTTTATGGAATAAAACATGACAAACAAATGCTGGTTCTTAAGGGAATGTGACTGTGATGAATTCAGTCTAGGATGTATCCTCTGGGGACCATGAATATGAGTAAAATTATGTTTTGTCAATCCATCAGGTTAACAGGAAACATAATTGTCGACCTGCCAGTTTCACAAGAAGATGAGTTAGGGGTTCTTTAAAGTCCTTAGTCATCCTCTGGAGAATATGAATGTCTGTGCTAAATGTTATGGCAAGCCATCCAATAGTTGTAGAGTTATTTCAGTCTGAGCCAAAGTGGTGCAACTAACTGACCGACTGACTGACATTGCCATCGATAGCTATAGAATAAGTCTATCTAAATCTATCTGCCACTGCTAACAATGGACTGTGCCTTAAGGCAAGGGTTCCCAAAGTGGGGGTCGTGAGACCCCGACTGGGGGTCGAGAGATGATTACAAATACAAAATGAAAATTAATTAAAAGATATTTTTTTAAATGTATTAATCAATTTTTTTTTTCAATTTTTTATTAATAATAACGTGTGCATAGACATTTTTCAGGAGTGGACTGGCCATCTGTAGAATATATTCTAATTTATTTTGGGGGTCGCGGGCTGAAAGGTTTGGGAACCCCTGCCTTAAGTTTTTGCATAACAATTCAGCCATCATTTGGAATGCAAGGTTTCTCACAGTTGCCAAGCATGCATTAGTTTCAGCTTTCTAAACATCAACATTTGCTTCTTTTTTTATATATATATCATTGTGCATTTGAAAGAAAATGCCTCTTGAACACTTTGTCTCCATGTTCTGGCATTTCATAGGTTAATCAATTGCAAAGAAAGGAACAACGGACTATTTGATAATTACAATAATTGCTAGCAGCAGACCTTATAACAGGAAATGAAAGTAGATAGACATCAAACAAGCATATAAATAGAAACTAGGTAACAAAGCCATATTTAGAGAGTAACAGTGGCTATACATTAAACTGACAGGCAAATGGTCTGATAGCAAAATCAGAAGGACGTGCCAGTTAAAAAACACAACAATGAGTGGATGACAGTCTAAGAAGAGTTAGACCTACAGACGTCCTGTGATTTAAAGTCTCTCTCTCTGCCACTCTCTCTCTGGCACTGCTATAATTTTCCTGGGTGGAATGATGGATGAGGCGGTGTCACCCCATGTTCATTATAATGCACACCATCTATTCTTCTCAGCCAGACTCTCCGCGCTCCAGGAAATGCCAGAGAAGTATTGGAGCCGCGGAGAGAGGAGAAACTCTCATCTGATTTTATGGAGAGAATTTGCTGCTAGGTGTGTTAGCACACGGTGATCCATCAATCACTAATGAAGATACTGCAAGCTACTGCTTGTTCTTAAAAGAAACACATTGCTCTCTGGGTATGAATAAATACCCCTCGATATCCATGCCAGCATAATCCCTTGCAATGTGCTCGTCCTAAATTAATAATGAGCACACCAACAGTTAGCTGTATGCAAAACATGTAGAAAAATATGTAGAAGCAGTGTTGTCACCATGACCTATTTGTAACGTATTGAAGGCCATTAAAGCACATTCTCTCATACAGCTACTATGAGTGATGGGACACAACAAACACACACTACTTACTGCCAAATATGGAGCAGTTATAGAACAATTGAATGTTTTGTACGTTCAAGAGCAAGCAGGATTTAACAACATTTAAAACGAAAAGCTGACCGTTTTTTGCTGTCAATCAAATCAGGTCAAACCACACAGAGAGAGTCCCAGATTTAGTGGCACAAGCTAGTCTTCAATTCATCACAAAGTTATAATTCTTACTCCACTAAATCTGGTTGCACAATTACAGCATAAGGACATGTAATTTCTGTCCAATCAAAGGCAATCGACTATGTAAACAGGAAGTCACTGTTCCATTATAAACTCTAACACACATTAAGAAAACAAGAGATTTAATGGGAAAACCATATATTCAACTTAAACTACTTATTTGTTAATTTATTACTTTTTTGTTTTATTATTATTTAGAAGAATATGTGTTTCTGAGTTAGAAACATGAAATCAATTGACGCTAATGTCTTCACTTTTGGCTGCTGAATAAGCAGATTAGAAATAATACCAACAGAAAATCCCCCCCGCCCCCAAACTTTAGCTTTGTTGTTTTAATCCTACTAAAAGAAGTACTAAACAATTTGTAATGCATGTTTTTAGGGGCTTTAATAAACCAGCTAATACTTTAAAATCTTTAGAGAGACCAAGGTTATAAGGAAAAAAAGACCAACATTGTTTTAATCAGAGTGAAAGGTTTACAGGAAAACTATTAAAACAAGTAAAGAGTAAATAACAAATGTCACATGCTGTAAAAAGACTTGTGCCACCTGCATACACATCTGCATTAATTCACGAGTGTATTTACCGCATCTTGTCAGTTTACGGAAGAATAAATAAAAGACCCACACATACTTTTACAGAGCCAAACATTAGATAAACACACAAATACGCATCCACTTTATCCTAAACAAGACTAAACACATGGTCTAGAGACAAACACATTATCTCTAATCACAACAGTAATGCATCTTTTCTCTTCACACACAGTTCAGTCAGTGGGGGCCTGATGAGAAGAATTGTGACATATTGAAATAGATGTATTCAAACTGATAGCATCTATTGGCTATCAGCTCCGCACCAAGTGAGCCCAAATGTGTGCGAGAGTCTTTTGAAAGCCTTTGAGAATGTATTGAACAAAAGGAAGGAAAAAAAGTCTCTAAATGAGTTCTGGATCATTCCTGGAGCAAATGGATCAATAACTGCCAGGCTAAGCCCTCGCTCATCCATCTGATTCATATCTTCCCCTCCCTGCCTTTCAGATATAAGAGGAATCACTGGACTAAATGCTCCCATTCTCTGGCGATATGTACCAGCTGCAAGCTGTTTCCTCAAATACATAAAGCTGTATGAAGTGATTAATGTCAGAATTGTTCTTATTTCAGAGTGGATTGGATATGTCAGTATATGATGATCTTCTCTAGAGATGTACTGTATGGCAGCTAAAATAATATCAGATGTCTATAAATAGCTCTGTTAGATTTACACTTAGGAGAAATGCAGCCTGCACATCCTATAAATTATAAAACAGAAATCAACCTACTGCCACTATGCATCCGTGTATACACATCACATGATGGTGGGTTGATGTTCAAATGTCTCTGTGAGAAAATGTGAAACTCCCCATGCTGCAACATTTACATTCTGTGTCATACCTGGCTAAGATGGCTCTTGCTTAAAAAATAGCTGTCTCCTTTATATGATAATGCTCAGTGGAAAACCTGGCAAGGTAAATCAACTTCTCCTGTCACTGTTTGTAGGTTCACTAACTGAGTGTTTAACATAATGTCATATAGGCTCAACTGTGTGTTCATGCAGTCACACTGACATTAAAATAGATCCATGAAGCTTGATATTAGCATAAAGATTAAGATAATTATCAAAGAGTGGGGGCATTTAAGGAAAATCCTTTATGACCCTGAATGAAAACCCAATGTGAGTTTGGAAAATTGCACAGTATAAATATATTCTAGTAGACCTCAACAATGGAATTATGATCAGTGGAAATGGCCATGACATGGGACCTTTAACAATTTTAAAGACCTCTAGGGGGATCCATGTGCAAAGGTCTGCAGCCATTGACAAACCACTGTTAATTTAACATATTTTAATATTCATATATTGAGAAGAACCTGTCTACCAAATACATTCCCTAATTGGTCAAAAGAAAATGATGTGAACACATTTAAAGACATGCAGTTTGAAGCCAAAACCAGCAAATCCAGTTACATTTGTAGTCCAAACGTAAGGAGAAACCCAACCATATGTAGCACATATTTATGATAAAATAAATAATTGATAACAGCACAAATATTTCATGCACTGACTCCTGGATGGCCTCTTCTGTCTACCTCAGGAAACAGGAGTTGTATTAATAATCTTTTGTTCTTCATCCTCAAAGGGCTCCACCTGCAATATTGGAGAACTGAGAGAAGACCTAAAGATTTTATAGTTTAAACAAATCCTCCAACAATATGTCTACATAAATATGACAATGCATCACACATGACTGGATAGTAGGACGGATACAAATACAGTTATGATATAATCAGCACCACATGCCATTGGTGTTTAAGTCCCACTGTTATTTCTGAAATTTTTTGGGATGTTTAGCAACCTTGAAGTGACTCAGTAAATGTATATATTTCTTCATTAAGGCCAACTAAATGAATTAAGAGTTCATATTCCTCCACCAAAATGTTAATGCTGCAACATAACTTTTATGGTTCCTTTTATAGCCTGTAATTTATTTTTACATTTTTGGAAAGAACACTGTTATCTGGTGATATAAAAGCAAAAAGCCTATGAACTGAACATGCAATATGCTCCATAAAGCTGAGGGAAACTAATTCTCTTAATTCTCTGTTGGGCTGTTAATATGAACAATGCATTTTACAGTGGAAATTGTAATTTATTTTATTTGTCAATAGGAAAACATTGATAAGGACAGATTCAAATACAACTGACCAAATAACAAATAAAACTACATGTGACCAAAATACATATTTATTGGTGTCATGGGGGTAGAGATGGGGGGGGGGGGGGGGGATGTTCATTAATGACCTTGCATACTGCTGGATAGCTTGTGAAATATACTCCATAATACTCTAAAGTCTTATTTAAGTGGTGATCATATTTCACATCATTAATCAAAATCTGCAAAGTAAATAAAGGTATAGGAGTAAAACACGATTTACCTCTGAATTATAGTGGAGTAGAAGTAGAAAGCAGCTACATTTTGAAATACTCAAAATTGTACTTAAGTACAGTAGGCTACTTGAGTAAATCTACGTAGTTACTTTACACCCCTGTCAGTAAGTCATTCTGACCTCTATTCTGTCACATCCTCTGTTGTGAGATCTCTACATAACCAATGCATCACACAGCAAACATCTCCATATACAATAACCTTTCTTCAATCACTTTGAATAAACAGACAGGCAGAAACCTAACAACAAAGAGTGAAACAGTCGAGGAACTGCTGACTGTCAGCACATCCTCTCCAGCGTCGCATCCAGTCTCACATCAGAGATCCTAAACAGTGCTGTAATCCCAGACTTTGGTGATCACGTGAGCACAAACTTGGCCAAATGGGAAGGCGAGTCTCGGTAGTATACGCTTCCGACCGCCATTACATTACAATGCGTGGTGGGCTGGACGATCGTGCGCGGAAAGAAAAGAAATGCTCCAGCGGCGCTACGCGTAAAGCAAACACACACAGAGGGTGAGGATGACACACACGAGCCACACGTATTTACCATTTCAATAACACGCTCCAAGAGATCAACAACGAGGAAGCAGTCTCCGCTGAAAAACCCTGCACATGTTTGAGGATTTAATTCAATAATCAAATCACCATTTCCCCGAAGAAGAAGGATGAGGATTCGCTTTTTTAAATATCGCGGTGGTTTATGAAGAAAATATCTGCAGCATGCAACATTATGTCAACGATCGGCGCCAGACAAGGACTGTCACTTTGGCTTGAACTGTGAAAAAAAACCAACATTTTTGTCTGCAAGACTGAGGCTGTTGTGGCCGCGCGAGGACGTTTCGTAATGATTTAAAACTGAAAGGAAGGAAGGTTTTTTTTTCTTCTTCAAACCTCGGTCTACAGAAGCCTGCTTGTCGTTTTCCTGGTGGTGGAGAGTAAGAATAGTTTTTCTTGTCTGAACGCTTTGACTCATGATTCGGGGGGTTACACGGGAACCCGCTCGACTTTGTCCGCCTTGCCACGGAGGAGCACCGGGGGCTTTTCTTCCCCAGCGACCCCTCGTCTGCGGTACGTTTAATTGAAGAGCAACAGAGGGATTAAACATTCCTGCTGCTCGCCTGTTTGTGCGAGGCAGACTGAGCTACATTGTGAGAGGAACGGTTGTGGTAAGAAAGAAGGCTATAAATAGCTCATGCAATTCTCGAAAACTATCACAAGTGGTGCATCAGCGTGTGGAGCAGACGGAATCCGATATCCTGCCTGTAATGTCTCGGCTTTAAGTTAATTGTTTTCGGAGAACGTGTGGTATTTTTAACAAGAAGTTTGGACTCTTCATTTCGCATTTTTGGTGGTTGTTCCTCGGCGCGGAAGAAAAAAAGGAATCGTTTCCCCATGGATTATGCTCATTTAATGATGAAACTATTAGCGGAAAGGCTGATATGGAAACAGCCTGATCTTCCTCTGTGTGTGGATTGAAATGGATACATTGCTGTGCTCTCCGCCTTTGACAATGATCAAATTTGGAATCGCCTGACCTGGTTTGTAACAATGTTTTGATTCCCGCACACGCTTGGATTTACATTACAACATTATATCTGCTGGGGTTTCATGGATGCATTCTGCACTTCTTTTTGAATACGCCCATTCCTCTGCCCGACCATCCCGAGTCTATTATCTGGACCTCTTGTGAGGTGTTAAGCCTGCTTGTTTCGGCAGACTACGGGAACCTATTTGTCAGCCCTGCTCGGTGTTTGATACCGATGTAGGATTTCGACATGCCCAGCGCTGACGACCCCAACGGCGGACGATTATGACTACAACAGCGAATTGGGTGGCTAACGGGGCAAGCCTTGAGGACTGCCACTCCAACATTTTCTCTCTGGTACGGTATCCATAATAAATCATGCATGTCACACACACACACACACACACACACACACACACACACACACACACACACACACACACACACACACACACACACACACACACACACACACACACACACACACACACACACACACACACACACACACACACACACACACACACACACACACACACACACACACACACACACACACACACACACACACCCAGCCAGTTGTGATTGACAAGTCATAAGACCGTGGGAGGCACGCTTACATGTGTGTCTGCTGTACAAAGGTGAACCGTTCTGGTGTTGTTATACGGTAATCATTAACACGGGTTAATGGTCCGAGAAAAAGCACCATATTGCACCTCTAGGACTGTTATAATAACACATCTCAGCCCAGAGGCTCATATCAACATGGTTTAAAAAAAATACCAACACTTTATTATGTGATTCAAACCAAAAACGTCCCACATAATGCTTAAAATAACAATTTTAAATGCTACCAAAACAAATGGACCACTAATTTTGGCATACTTTTACAGTACTGGCATGGGTTGAGCAGATAAACAATAGATTAACACTCATTTTTCACCATCAAGAGCACAGTTTGATCTGGCCTTTATCCTGCTCCTCTTTATACATTTTTATAAATAATCATTTCACTGGAAATCTAGCAGGAACTCTGTTGCATTGCCAAGCAACTAACTTGGAGAGAAGGCGTTCAGCTGCCTGTGTCAAATATTTCTCAAGCCAGAGAATGATAAAAAGGTTTTCAGGAAAAATAGTTTGATGTGATGATCTACAGTAATGGCTCACCAGGTTTGGGAAGATTAGTGACAATGTTCTGTGATTATATACACAGAACATTGCATGCACAAAAGCCATATACAAATTGTGGTGATAATAATGTCTCCCAGAGGAAGGTTAATAAGATGTTGACAGGCAGTAGCATATAACAAGCACACAGTGGAAACAACACTTTCACACTTTATCTGAAAAAGGTGTTTTTTTTAGGACTCCACAGGCAGTATCGTTTTTGCAGTAGTCACTGGTTTTGCGGGTGGAGGAGATTGAGCAGTGTGCTTTCACAGTTTTCATCCTGCAATCAGCGAGTTAACTGTCCTACTACAACAGGCAGCCAAGTGGAAAGGCATGCGGTAGACTGAGCTCAGGCACAGGCTGCTGAGAACCACAACAACATAGGGGTCCTGAGGGCTTTTTAGGTGATCATGCAGGTTGTCTGCCAGCAACAGCACTAAAAAAAACGAGGTAAAACGTGTCACATGGTAAAATAGTTGATAGTTGTTTTAAAGGACAAAAGGAAACGTTGTAGTCATCACAGCTTTCAAACAAACAAACTACCAGCAGTTATTCCTTCTTTTGTATTTCAGTAGTTTTTGTGATGGACTCAAAATAGTATATTTTGCTATTCAAAAGCATCTTGTTTCAATTTCTGTGCACTGACGCTGAAATAAACGTAACAGCGCTCCAGTATCAGCCCTCTTAAATTCTCTCAGTCTGACATGTTGCACTTGAAAACAGCGATTACACCTCTGTCAACGTCTCAGTCGAGGTGATTCTCCTCGTGGAACAAGCTTTCATTCACTCACCCTGGCGTTGTTGCCGTCGTGCTGGCCCTGCGAACATCCCTTTCAAACCGAGGGAGAAAGAGATCATCCATCAGCTGGCTTGTTGAGAATATTTATGACTGGCTAGTGCCACAGCGGTTGCTCTCTGGCAGGGCTCCTACAGGGAAGTCCAAGAGCGAACAAAGCACTAATGACACTCCAAGTGTCCTGGTTAGAGGGTGGGACTGAGACAAAGAGACAGACTGAGGGATGCAGATTGCATCCTGATGTTGAAAATGACATACTTGAGCTACATGAGTTAAGAAGTGAAGGCTGAAGTGTTGTTATCTTAAATGCAGGTGGGAGTATTGATCCAGCATAATGTGTATGTTATAGGATTTATTGCTTTAGTTGTTTTCTGGTTGCATATCACCACTTATAATTTGGTGCAGAAACACTTATTTGATTAATTGATATGCATTTAAGCAACTTGAGGATGTAACCTTTGTGTATAGGAAACTAGAGGGAATTTCTTCAGTTCTTCTGATATTCTACACACCGAAAAAACTTGCTAATTATAATATTCATCAGTTGAATGCATAACTAAAGAATGAAATCTCTAAGGTTGACATGTCCTAACCTTTTTCTCCAGGTCATGTTGGCTATCTTCTTACAAAAAGATCTCATGGCTAACTGGCGAGTGCTCTGGTATGACAGCCTGTTAAACAGCATTCCTACATGCAATAACCTCGTCCCTCGCAGTTTAACCGTCTGCCTTTGCAACCCGCATCAATAAAAAATGCCTTTACAAAGTATAACTACACATACTGTGGGACTTTATGAGGATGCAGCAGGTTAGTGTCATGTGCTCTGTGAGGCCGGTGTCACATACTTGAGATCGCTGCCATCGCACAACCCACTAAACAACTACCTTGTGTCGCTGCTGATCATCCATCTGTGGCAGAAAGAAAACAAGACCCTTGTTAAGTGTGAGAAAAGATCTGAGCTGGTGTGCTAATTTAAAGTGGTGACGGAGGAGGGAAGGGTGGAGGACGAGAGGAGAAACAGAGGAATGTTTTTAGCCGAGGAAGGAGTGAATGAGACTGCAGCGGAATCTGTTTTCATTTTAGGAAAGTATTATGACTGATGTGCATTTCCTGACTGCTAGCCTCAGCCTCTTTGAGAGAGAAACGGTGAGAGTGAGACAGAGCAAGAGAGAAAATTAAAGAGAGAGGAATGTAATGAGAGAGAGAGGGAGAAAACAGTCATCTTTCTGTGGACTGGGCCAGTTCTTATGATGCCAGAGTCCCAGCCTGAACATGAAATGCTTGGAGACAGTCGAGAGCCTCACGATGCAGGAAGCCTCAGTGTGTGCGTGTGTGTGTGTGTGTGTGTGTGTGTGTGTGTGTATATTGTAAACACTATAAACCAGCGAGACTCGGGAGACACACTTCAAACACCCATCACATTATACACACACACAGACAAATACACACACGGATGCATTCACCAACACGGAGACGGGGGAAAAAATAAACACCCACATGCACACACAAACATATGTAACACACATGCGCACACACAGTATCTTCCAGCCACAATTGCATGTGTCCGTTTTTTTAATACATCCTATATCCCAAGGACGCAGGCCTGTACAAACATAGGTAGAATGCAGCGCCCTTAATTAAAGGACTTCCTCTGTCCCCTCGACAGAGTGCAACACTGGTAATTAAGTGTCCTCAAGTGGAGGTCTAATGTGATCAACTAAGAGGTGCTCATTAGCCAAACTGTATTCCAATAGAGATCTTGCATGTATAATAATGATGCTACTGTCGGCTATGGAAATAAAGTGCTCGGAGATGAGGCAGAGAGAATACCATTAACAGCATGTGTCTTGATTTATGGCAGGTGCCTTGTAAGAAGAAGCAGGTAATCAGGGAAGGTGCCTTTTTAATATAGGCTGTTTGCATTTCCTTGTTATTAATGGTGGTGGATATTGCAAGCATGCTAAAGTATGAGGAAGAAGCAGAGGTTGGATGAAGTGTGTGTCATGATCTTCTGGGCCAAATAATCAATACAGTTGGACTTATACAGGTCTGTGTGTTGTTTGCGCTGACAGGATACCAAAATTATATATTTTTATGTTTATTTAGCACAAAAAGTCTAATTTGTAGAAAAATGTTGCTTAATTGTATAACCTTAGAGCTAGTTAACTTAATTAGAACTTGACTAACAAATTAATGCTATTTTACATGTAATTCTGGCATGTTGCAGATGGTAACATGTAGTGATAAGATATTGTAATACACAAACGTTCAAACTGTTGCCAACCATTGATTTTTACACAGTTTATGTTTTAACTGTAAAATATCCCATTCACAATACTTGAACAACCAGATTTTAAGTATTCTTATAAAAATAAGTGTTTTCATGTCATGGCTATTTGTAATGAATATATATTTTTTCCAAAATATCATTATTAGATATTAAAATTGTCAACAATTATCAAGAGGCACAAGACTTTAAAAAAAAAGCACATACAAACCTTCATTTATAAAAAGAAAAATAAGTTATATGATTTCCAAAATATCTGGAAATCTATCTGCAAGGAAAAAAATAAAACAAACTAGCGCTCCGTGCTCGGGCCCAAATAAATAAACATACACTACTTGTCAGCAGGATCAATTTATTGTTATTTTTTGCCTGTTCACCGGACTTTTTCTACATTTAATGCATTAAAGATTATCACCAGATTCATGGGACTATGTGATGAAAAGGACTGATAAGTAGACATCACTATGAAGTGTAATTAATATTCAGATGACATTGAACCCCTGCCAGCGTCCTCGTACACAAGGAGAGTATCCGTCCAGGTTTCCGAGGCTTCACCCCCAGTCCTGTGCTTTGTGCCCTACGGAGCAGCTCCATCTGCCTGCTCCTCACTCCACAGTCCACCCCGGACGCCCAACCTGTGCTCTTGGCTCCGCTCGCTTGCAATTTTGACAGCTAGCACTGGCTTCACCTTGAGACTGCGTGTGGCGCCTCCCCCTAATCTGCCCCTGTCACTACTGTGGGAATCCCTTGTCATCGCAATAGGACTCAACCCGGCGGTGCCCCACCAGTGTGAACATGGCATTCTGTGTGTCAGACATCCTCAAATAGTTTGCTGCCATAACAACATGATTTGTGAACAAGGATTGCTCACTTTTGCCTTCTGTTTTTACTACACAACCTTTTTCTATTAAATTCTCCCATGAGTGTAGTCATGGATCTTATCTGAGCAGCAGGCTTGTCAGTGCCCTGCCACAGAGGTGAGGAATGGTTCAAAGATGGACAGGGAGGGAGGGAGGGAGGGAACCACCGCTGGTCCCGGAGCTGGAAGTGGGCCGGGATGGGCAGGAGTGTTTTGGAGCACGGTGCGTTGAGTGTGAAATATGTAAGCCCTGCAGTGCCAGCTGTGATCTATTCTTAGTGCCCGCTGGTGTTCCTGCATGTGAGCAGGGCGACAGAAGGCTGAGCGGGACAGGAGAAATGGCCAGGAGCTGGTGCCACCAAGTGCTTGTGATTGCTGAAAAGTTAGCTAGTTAGCTGGCAGACTGACAGACTGCGATAGATAAATAGAAAAAATCTGTGGTGAAAGATGAATTTATTTTTTTCATAATGCTACTCTGTACAAATACATTACAATTGAAAGTCCTCTGAAATCTGTATTAGATCACTGTTCTGTTATCAAGATAAGTGCACTTTTAATGATTTAATGAAAAAAATTGATTTTGACTGGAATCGCTCAAAAGTTATTTTTGTCACCTGTTTATTGATGATAATTGAAGTGTAGAAAAGTATATGGCAGCATTATATTGAGTCACAAGTCAACTATAATGTCCCTATGGTGCTCATTTTCAGGTTTCATGTTTGTATTTAGTGTCTCTGTGACATGTCTCCATGCTTTAAAGTTCAAAAAGCTCTTTATCTGTCTCATTATGCCTGTGCTGCAGCACCTCTTTTCACCCTCTGTCTGAAATCAGAGCCTAGTCTGCCCTAATTTGTTAGCTTGCCGGCTCTGTTGTGACTGGTTAACCGCTTAGAGATGCCTATCAAGTACAATGTGTTGGAGCACTGGCCAATACAAGCGTGAGTGCTACATAGTGATGTCATTTAGTTTCAGATGTAAACAAAGGAGTCCAATGGAGGCGTTTCAGACAGGGGGGGAGGGTGTGGGAGAGAAACTCCCTCTGGACGAAACTTTGGGATTTTAGCCTTTACAGACCAGTTACATGCATAAAAAAAAAAAATAACACACTACAGGAAAGGGAAACCCCAAAAAGCATAAAAGCCCCCCTTAAACACTGTAGTGTTTTTTCCACCACAGCTGAATACAGTTGTTCTGTTACGGTTGGGTGAAGCAGGCAGGACCCAAATGCAGAATAAACTGAAAAAATACCTTTATTTCAAGGTCTAGAGGCACAAACAGAACACTAACACAAGAACACAGTCAAAGACAAACAAACAATGAACCAACAATGACAGACAGAAAAACCAGAACTTAAATACACACAAGACTAATCACACAAATATACAGGTGAGGAGGGAGGAGAAAACACAGAGGTACCAGGTGAACACAATCGGGTAATTAGGTAGGAGGGAAAACAGACAGACAGCAACAGGCAAGACAGGAGGTGAAGACTTTTCAAAATAAAACATGAAACCAAAGACAGAAAAAGACAAGACAAAACACAACACAGACAGATCGTGACATTACCCCCCCCTCAAGGGACGGATCCCAGACGTCCCAAAACACACAAACCGGAGGAGGGACACAAAACTAGGGCCACCAGGGTGGGTGGAGGGGGTCTGGAGGACGGGTTTTGGGCTGACAGCCCAGGAGCACAGCGGAGGACCCGGAAGGGATCTCGGGCGGACGGCCCGGGAGCAAGGAGAGTCCAAGATGGGGGTCTCGGGCGGACGGCCCGGGGGCAAGGCAGAGTCCATGGTGGGGGTCTCGGGCGGACGGCCCGGGGGCAAGGCAGAGACCATGGAGGGGCGAAGGCCACAGCGGGCGAACTGAGGGGGCCGAGCATGAGGGCGAAGGCAGCGGCAGGAAGAGTCAGGAGGCCGGGCCCGAGGGCGAGGACCGCGGCCGGGAAAGTCAGGGGGCCGGGCTCGAGTGCGAAGACCGCGGCTCTCAGGGGGCCGAGCATGAGGGTGAAGACCACGGCTCACAGGGGGCCGGGCTCGAGGGCGAAGACCAGACAGCTCCAGAGGCCGGGCAGCAAGGCGCTGACGGGACAGCTCCGGAGGCCGGGCAGGACCCGGTGTCGGCCGGACAGGAACCGGAGCCGGTGGGACAGGCTTCGGCAGGATCCCCCACGGAAGAGGACCAGGAGTTGGCAGGACCCCCGGCGAGACAGGTGACGGCGGGACCTCCAACGGAACAAGACATGGGATTGGCAGGACTCTCAGCGGGACCCCCAACGGGACAGGACATGGAGCTGGCAGGAACCCCAGCGGAACCTCCAATGGCACAGGACATAGGGTTGGCAGGACCCCTGGCAGAAGAGAGTCGTCGGCGGGACCCCCAACGGGACAGGACACAGGGTTGGCAGGACCCCCGGCAGGAGAGTAGTCGGCGGATCCTCCAACGGCTCAGGACATAGGATTGGCAGGACCCCCGGCAGAAGAGTAGTCGGTGGGACTCCCAACGGGACAGGACATGGGATTGGCAGGACCCCCGGCAGGAGAGTAGTCGGCGGGACCTCCAACGGGACTGGACATGGAGCTGGCAGTACCCCCAGCGGAACAGGACATAGGATTGGCAGGACCCCCGGCAGAAGCGTAGTCGGCGGGACCCCCAACGGGACAGGACATGGAGTTGGCAGGCCCCCCAGCGGAACCTCCAACGGCACTTCAATAGGGACTTGAGTTGGGACTTGAGTAGGGACTGGAGAGGGGACTCGAGAGAGGGCTTTAGAGGGAACTTGAGAGGTGACTTGAGAGGGAACTCGAGAGGTGACTTGAGAGGGGACATGAGAGGGAACTCGAGAGGGGACCTGAGAGGGGACTCGAGAGGAGACTCGAGAGAGGGCTCGAGAGGTGACTTGAGAGGGAACTCGAGAGAGACTTAAGAGGGGACTCGAGAGGGAACTTGAGAGGGGACCTGAGAGGGAACTTGAGAGGGGACTCGAGAGGGGACTCGAGAGGGAACTCGAGAGGAGACTCGAGAGGGAACTCGAGAGGAGACTTGAGAGGGGACTCGAGAGGGAACTTGAGAGGGGACTCGAGAGGGAACTTGAGAGGGGATTAGAGAGGAAACTTGAGAGGGGACTCGAGAAGAGACTCGAGATGGGACCTGAGAGGGGACTTGTGTCAGTCGGTGCGCCGACAGGACACAGGGAGCTGGTGTCGGCTGGAGAGCCAACAGGAGACAAGGTGCTGGAGTCGGCTGGTACACCGACAGGACTCGGGGAGCTGGCGTCGGCCGGTAAGCCAGTACTGGAGCCGAAACTGGAGTAGGGACCATGGCTACTGGGGGCCGGCACTGAAGCCGGAACCATGGCTGCTGGGGCCGGAACTTGGGCCGGAACCATGGCTGCTGGGCCCGGTACTGGGGCCCGAACCATGGTTGCTGGGGCCAGGACTGGGGCTGGAACAATGGCTGCTGGGGCCAGAACTGGGTCTGGGACCATGGCTGCTGGGGCCAGAACTTGGGCCGGAACCATGGCTCGGGCTGCTTGCCTGGCCTTGCGACTTCTTCTTTTAGGAGCCGTTTGGAGGCTTCGTGGACCTCCCAACGCGAGGAGCAGGACATGGGGAAGAAGCAGGGGTTGACTCCGGACGGAACACACCGAGACATTTGTAGTCAGCAGGCTGGAAATCACACACCCAGAGGAAGTTCAAAATCCAGCCAGGTAATAATGTCACCAAGCCTGGTTTCTCCATAGCCAACCGGTGCACCTCTACCAGAGCGGCTCCCTTCCACCAATCAAAGCAGCAAGCCAGATAAAAGGTAAAATGCTGTAATTCTACCTCAAATGGATCATCTGCTGGGTCCATTTGTGGTTGGTTCATTCTGTTACGGTTGGGTGAAGCAGGCAGGACCCAAATGCAGAATAAACTGAAAAAATACCTTTATTTCAAGGTCTAGAGGCACAAACAGAACACCACCTCGTGAACACAGTCAAAGACAAACAATGAACCAACAATGACAGACAGAAAAACCAGAACTTAAATACACACAAGACTAATCACACAAACAAGACACAGGTGAGGAGGGAGGAGAAAACACAGGGGCACCAGGTGAACACAATCGGGTAATTAGGTAGGAGGGAAAACAGACAGACAGCAACAGGCAAGACAGGAGGTGAAGACTTTTCAAAATAAAACATGAAACCAAAGACAGAAAAAGACAAGACAAAACACAACACAGACAGATCGTGACATGTTCTGTCTCATGTAGCGAGACATGTTCCTCCAAATGTGTTTTTATCCCTCACAGATTTAAATCACTTTCCTCCAAACTATTACATTTTGGATGTGTGTTGCTACACTTCCTCTGCTACACTTCTGAGCCATGTTTAATTGATAGATCATTTCTATAAACAAAGCATTTGTCTCATGATGCCTCTTCTCTCTGTGCCATTACACTCATCTGTAGCCATCTCTAGATAATTTCTTTACAGGTAGATACTGCCCTGCTTATAACTGGGAAAATATGTTCTGCAAGCCAGACAGCTTTGCCAATATCGTGGTTGGCTGGGATTCAAATGCAGTTAAAGCACACTTAGGTGAAAGGGTGTCTTTTTAGAGCGGCACAACAAGGAGAGAGAGAAAGCATTACTGTTGGCTACTGTGTTGTTGAAAATTCTAATTATCATGTGTTCATGTTCCATTGAGAGATTTTCTGCAACCAATCAGACGGGTACTTGATTAGAACAAACACATTATATGCAGACTGTTGATTCACAGCCGTTTGTGGTGCATTGATTCTCCCTGTGCTGCCAAACGGCACTCTCCCTCTCTCATCTTGAATTAGGCAGACATCCATGATTTTTCATATACAAATGTGTACAATTTCACTCCTGGCTTGCATCATAGGATAAATGGACTTTCCAGTATAGAAGTGACACCCAAAGTGTTTGATGGAGTATTTACCAGTCATGACTGAAGGAGCTGCAGGGATAAGTGTTTAGGCAGGGTAGTGTTGGAAGGGAACATGGCATGGTACCAGTGTATCTGTTGTAAAGAGTGAATGGACAGGAGAGGAGGACTTGAGTGGGATTACATAAGATTTTGTGTGTGTTGAACATGTTGGCAGAAATGGAGTGGACTCTAGTATTAAAGCTCTGATTGGCTGCCACTCCCACGTAGTAAGCAAACAACAGCTTAGGTGCATTTTTACACGAGAACGCAAACGGTTGTATCCGCTACTTTTCTCTTTCGTGTAGCCCGTTCGTTCACACGAGGCCGTAACGGAAACGCCGAAACGGACCCCGCAAACGATAACGGGTCCTAAGGTGGATATATTTGCAAATGGAACGCTCTGGGGGGCCAAACAGCTCGGTGTGTACGCCCTATATAACAATGAAGCCATAGCCCCACCTCTCCCCACCTCTGCTGCTCACTGCTGTAGCATGGTCAGTAGCTACTGTCAATAGCTACTGTCAGTAATCTACAGTTCTACCATAATACAGATGTTAGTGCAAAATCTACAGCTCCTCTACTACCACAACCATCAGCAACAAGTGGACATGTTGCTAAATCCACCGCGGGGCATAAACAGAAGGGCAACCATGGCAACCATGCTCGGGGGTCTTCTTCGCTGCTTTGATATATTTTGTGGCAGAAGTACTGCACCACTTACAGGCCCGGCATATGTAC
Organism: Gymnodraco acuticeps; assembly: GCF_902827175.1. NCBI lineage: Eukaryota > Metazoa > Chordata > Actinopteri > Perciformes > Bathydraconidae > Gymnodraco > Gymnodraco acuticeps. Next base: position 2,975,522 of record NW_022989894.1, read on the forward strand.
TACGGCGTCTCCAGCGCTTTCAAGCGGTCTCGTGCGGACGCACAGCGCCACTTACAGGCCCGGCATATGTACCACAGCGTCTCCAGCACTTTCGAGCGGTCTCGTGTGAACGAAATACTTTTTTGATATCTTATTCGGTTCGTTTGCGTTTCGTATGCGTTTGCTTGTAAATGGGTCTTACAGACAGCAGCCAGGTGAGTTACAGGTTGGAACCTGTTCAGGTGTGACCCTCGTGAAGTTAATGGCTTGGCACCAAACACACTCACACACAAATATACACACAGACAGAGGCTTTGGTTCTTACCAGTTCTTCTCTTTTATATTTTGTTTTTGCTGGCTTGTAATGAAACAAGTGGAAGTCATGCTGATTTATGCACTGCATGACTGTCATTTTATCTGAAATGGCATCCCTGTGGACAAAATCAATGCAGGAAGGAAATTACAAGCCAAATTAGATATTTTTCATACCGCTTATGCTCCATTTGCCCAATTTCAGGAACAATCAGACTATTAACTACTTGTAGCCATTTGCGAAAACCTCCATGCAGGGCTAATTATACAATTACTGTGTGGGATTCTCTCATTCTCTCAGTAAAGAAAGTCAGTGAGAAATCCTATACTGCAACGCTCATGTCTTGCGTCTGGTAATCCCAGGACTTTCCTGCATGTATGACGTGCTCGTTAATATCTTCAGCCAAATTTGAGTTTATGAACTCCAGCTGTAGAGGAACAAATGGAGGTGTAGTTTTGCTCAGGGGAGACAACATACACTATTTTGTGATTCTTTTAAAGTAAGAGACCACAGAAGAGCTTAACATATTATACTGTATTTATACTGTAACCCTGGAGACAGAAATCTAAAAAATGGAATACCTTGCTGGATTCCTATATATGTTGTATGTTGCCTAGCAACTGTTTTTACTTTTTCTCTCGTCTTCTGTTTTTCCTTCTCTGTGATTCTCAGTTCTTCTGTCTTTGTCTGCCTGTTTCACTCCTTTCTCCCTCCACGTGGCTTGTCACGGGTAATTAAGTTACACCAGAGAGACACTAAAGCAGAGACTGGTTTATTTATTTGCACGTTAATAATTTAGGCTAAGCATGGTCAAGGCTTTAGCCTGTCCCATAAGGCTTTAAAAGCAACCTGACGCTGCAGCTTCGTGTTGTTTTATTTGCCAAATGGCTGGGGATCTTGTCAGCCCTTTCAGCTGCTGCAGTGCACTGTGCACAATGTCTCGCTGTCCTCATTGATCTTCCCCTGCTGTCGTCTGCTGCCTCCCGCCTCTCTTTGTGTCAGGTGAGAAGTCATGGCTTGATGGAGGCTTTCTGCTGCGTGATTGGCGGGTCTATCCGTCACTCAGCCCTGGGGACTCTCGCTGCTCTAATTAGGTCGCTTGGCTTGCTCACCTCCCAGGGCCGGATGCTACAGCAGAACACAGATCAAATGACGGTCCCTTGTTTTGTAGGGACTTGTAAAGGTGGCGGCAGAAGGCAGAGGAAAAGCATCTGTTTAGTGTCTGCAGCCCCAGAGGCCTTCTCTCTACCTGTGTGGTGCTTATGTGTCGCTCCTGCTTCCTCACAAGTGCAGCAATGTGCATCGCTCTTCATTTGTGATGTAAAATGCCAGAGGGGAGCGCGACTCCTTGTGGGTTAATTTGATTTCAGCGGGTTAATTGATGAAGGGGGAGTCGTTGCCTGTTCTGATTTCTGCCACTAGCTCCTCTAACTGGTGACTTCTAGCAGCACAGCCATCCTCTTTGTTCATATTTGTTTTTCATACTCGATATTTCACAGCTGCCTCACTGTGGCAGCCATTACAATTGTCAATAAAGTTGTAATCCTTAAGATTTTAGTCCTGGTGGTGAATGCAAGAGTGTTTGATGACGACAAATACTACTGAAGCAGCTCCTTTGTCAGGAATACAAAAGAAGAGCACCTGCTGTAGCTGTTTACAGTGCAGCCAGACTCTGTTTTAATGAAGTCAATATTTAGCCTTTTCCATTATGCAAACAAACCATCATGCCACTACACAACACAACACAAGAGCTGACTGGTTTAAACTACTCTGTGTTAATACATTTCCAAAATAACTAATGTCTTATTTTGTGGTGGCAGTTTTGTTGGGTTAGCACTAGCCGCTGTAACAGATACAAATATTATCCTGTGACTACTTCACAATAACATCTGTATTTTCTTCTTGTCTGTAGGTTGGTATTTTGACTTGAGAGAGGGAAAAAGGTAGACTCCACCACTAACTATAATTAAATGCTGTATGGAATTGGTGAAAAATGCTGACAAAAATACTATCAAAGACTGTTCTTGATTGGATTTCATGAATCCTTAAGGATTGTTACTTTAAAGAAAAAGTGTTTATGCTGAAACTTCAATTAAGTGTTATTGGGCCAGTTATCTCACAGTGTATGTCAGAAATAATTCAATTACACCCGTTGTTTGACATTGAATGAAACAGAGATGGCTAGCTAGTGTTGCATGTGTCTGGTAAAGTCTAGGAGTCTTATCTAAAGACTTGAAGGTATCACAAGCGATCTGAACACACCCTGAATATTGGCAGCTTGTCAAGTGTCTAAACTGATTTGACGTTGATGAGAAAGCTATGCCCCTCTGACAGAATAAGTGTTTCACTTGTGCCAGAGTAGGTAAAACTGCTGATACGAGCTGTCTCTCAATTGCTTAAAGTGCCTCCTTTGTCAGACTATCCGACTGGGAGGCTCTTACACCGTTGTGTGATTCCTAAAGAAATGGCATTTTAAAGACGGTCTCATACACTTTCTGTCAGCTTTGATAGAGCACTAGGCTTCACTAAGATGAACATTTACAGATCAACTGCAACTCTGATAGAGAAGTGCTGTTATTTTCTTATTCTGTAAACATTTTAACTGATTTTTAATAGAGCTTCACTTGAATAATGAATATGTCATTTGTGGTAGTAAAAGGAAGTCCAGAGTCATGTTTAAATATGCTGTCCCAGGCAGCTACCACATCCCTTGTCCATGTGGAAAAGGTCCAACACAAACATGCATTTGAGTTTAAGAGGTCTGTTAAAATGGTCCAACAAGTCTTTTTTTTTGGAGGAAGAACAGGAGGAGCACACATATTTTCAATCTGTAGACGCATTCCTGCAAAATGCATGTCAAGTGTGTTTGGCGGAAGTTTCCTCTGCATTGTGAAGCTCCTGGGCTTCAAACAATATGCAGTATGTATTATATGTAAGTGTCAATCTCAAACCTGATGTATGACAAACCTCATGATCGTCTCCTCTGTTGAAGCCACATGGTTGTACAGTATGCAGCGTTTGAGCAATGTATGCCAAAGATGAAAGTCCTGACTTTCATATTTCCCTTTGATTACAAGCACATGCTGCACTGAGTCTGACCTTTGGTTGGGAAACAGATTATGTTTTCCAAGCTGGGGCTCAGTTCACCTTATAGTCAGGAAATTATTCTTAACACTGGTTTGAAGTTTAGATTCCTATTTGAAATCAATGTTCAAAGAAAACAAAGGAATGCAAATGTGTAGATAAACCATCTCACTGCCAGAAAAAGGAGAGGATTTTTATTAGAACACTAAGCACACTTTTCCAACTTCTCTGTGCTAACACTGAAATATTCAGGAAACATAAGGTTGGCTGTTATCTTTTCTCTGTTTACTTGACATAAAGAGAGGAATAACACAAAGGCGAGAGGGAGAGCGTGAAATACTTCTGGGTGTATTCAATAGGCATCCGTGACAGTGAGAGAGTGCTGAGAGATGAGAGGGAGAGTGGAGACAAGGAAGATAATAGAGGTGAGAGTGAGGTCAAAGCTTTGGTCAGTCTTAGCAAGGGGAGGACAAGCTCTTGTTTTTGGTCCTGCACTCAATCAGAAATTGAACTAGCTAACCAATAGAACAAGGGGCTTGGAAGAGTGCTGGCTTTATTGACAGGGAAACAAAATCCACCGTCTTTTTCCTTGACCTCTTTCCCTTTTCACCCCTCGTGGTATTTTTTAAAGAGACGGAGACTTCTGCTCAAAGCAAACGTTGATTTGCTCTTCAGTGCTTTGAGGGAAGCTGAGGTTTTAGCTTTTTTGGAAACATACTTGCTCTGTTCTTCACACTGCTATTTTCAAGACCATATATTTACTTCCCCTAAAAACACATTATTATCACCCCTGCTCATGACACAAAAGGGCATTTCTGTCAAGTACATTCATCTCAGTTTAATCCTAGTCAGTTGCCACTCTCCATTACAACACATTTTTCTGTATTTACCACCTAAAATGACAAGTGCATGGTATAATTTATCCTCTGATTATAATCTAAATATAAAGTCTGCACTTCAGGAACTTTCACCCCCCATTCTTTTATCCCTAACAATGAAAGAACTATTGAGAAAAAATGATTAAAGGTTGGTTTTATTTGCATGACAGGATTTGAATCACAACACTGATTTGGCACCAAAGCTGCAGAGATAATAACTCGACACGCTTGACAGTCTTACTCTGCTTGCTCTTATCTGTTACAAGTGATCATTTATTCATACAAAAAATAAGAATAAGCTGTTTTTTAGCACTGGTATTACTGTGACTCCAGGCACACATGATGCATGTTCGCACGTACTAGACATTACAGGCAGTAAAACACAGATCCTCACTGTCATCACCGACAAATAACTGGACCTCAGCCAGAAAAAAAGTCTGCCTCCTGATACATGTCAGTCTCTTTGAGCACTTCTGCTCTGCCCGTCATCACAGCTGTTGTGCGTGAAGTGTGTGTGTGTGTGTGTGTGTGTGAGAGAGGGCAGGCATGTGTTTGGATGGGCCTGCCCTGTGAGCATGTGACTGCAGCTCTGTTCCTCTTCCTGCAACTGTGCCACAGATAATCCTCCACAGAAGTTCAGCAGGGTGTCAGGTTGGTGCTTTACACATGGCTAACAAATACGCAGCACCTGTGTGTGAAAGGCAGTGCAGCCTCTGGCCATGTTGCGCAATATTTCAACTGAAATTACATGTTGTTGTTGTAGTAATATTAGACTTTAAGTCATATTTCTGTAGTAGAATGTGAGAGGATTCTCCTTTTTTTAAGCCCCTCTCAACTCAGAAATGTGTTTTGGTTTGGATTGTTGGAACTTCACTATGAACATTACTTATGTGCAGTTTTACACTTGAAGGCATCAGTTTCTCTGTGCTTTCGACTCATAAATGTGTTTAAGACGTTTACCCATGAGAATGATTATTTTAAAAAGCCAATCTTTTATGTAAATAAGAAAAAATTCTGTATTAAGAGAAATCACATATTTTGTGGCTATGAGTGAATTGTCTTTCTGACTGATTTGCTATTATATTGAGTGCCCAAGTTCCTGTCACCCTCAGGATGAATTATAATACCCATCTTTTCATTTTTCATTGACTAGCCTCACGGGCTCAACATTTCAATTTGTCCAAAAGCGTGTTGTATGACTAAAAACCTGCAAAATTAATGACGTATCTACTATCCTCAGCTTTGTATGTTCAGTGCTAATTAGCAAACGTGTCAAACTAAGAAAGTGAACATTATAGACATTATTAACCTGCCATACAGCAGCATGTCCGCATTGTCATTGCAGAAGTTGTTAATTTTTTCTCAGAAAGAAATCAGACTCAAATTATTATTCCAGGCAGAATATGTGTCTGGAGGGGATCATTAACAATCAATTCACCAGAGAGCATGTGTTGAATTATAAAACTAACAACTGGTTTGCCCTTATTGTGAATATTTCTGGTGACATTGCCCTCCTCCTCCCCTCGCCCCCTGCGCTCCTGATTCAGGAGCAGCAGACTGTGTCAAACAGCGGAGGAACTTTTGACATTGACTGGGAGTGACGAGGCAATGCAAGCAGATGTCTTCCTCTTTGCTTTGGGAGAAACGCCATCCTTGACCTTTTCATGGCTAATTTTAGGGCTTGGCTTATCACAGAGCCAATGTTTATATCTCCCATTACACACACTGTCATTACAGGAGGGACGTGCTTGTAATTATGTGTACATTGGGCAGTCAGGATGTTCCTGGGGGTCGTGTGCATACCTCAGTGTGCACTCATCTATAAGATGCTGCGGTGTTAGTTTTGACTTAATTCACAGTCTTCTACAACAGCATAGCTTTGGCTGGATTTTGGATTTGGACACAACCCCGCGACCCTTTCATACACACACTGAAAACACACACACCCACAGGCTACCTTGTTCCCTCTGTCTATGATTATCAAAGCGTCGGAGCCTCCTTTTCTTCATCCACTCAAAGACACTGCAGGGACGGCTTTAATTATCTTTGAGCCGCTGCTTTATACCTGTCCCCATGTTGAAATGGGTCAGTATTTATTTTCTTCTCTCAGCTGCTCTTGGATGTCTTGGTCCCAGAGACAGTGTGCCAAATATCATCCTCACAGCTGGGTGAACACAGGAGAGGAGGGCAGCGCAACGCAACGAGAGATTTACCCCCCCCCATGCCTGCCAAATCTCTGTCCTGTTCAACAATGCCTTTTGTGCGCTCCACTCATTCATGCAGAAATACAAACACACGGACACAAACAAACATGAAAAAGAGTTTCCAAAGCACACATGACTATCGCAGCGTCACTGTTTATGTGTTTAGCTTCTTGTTTGCTTATTTATGCTCATTCACAAACTTTGAAATGAAATTAGTTAGAAGTTTGGCTCTTATCTGCAATAGGCAAATGAACCCCTATCACCCCATTACATTAAAGGGAGAAGCTGCCACTGTTGGGCCAGGCGTATTGACCCTTTCTTCCTCTCCGCGTGTCTCTCACCCTCTGCGGCTCCCTCGTATATTTCAATGCTGTCTCGCCTGTAGTACTTAATCCCCTGCATTTCACTCAAGGCCGTCCTTTATGTCTCGCCGTCACTCCCTGCCTCTCCTCTTCCACTCTCTCTCTCGCGTCGTAACAGCAGCGAGTGCAGGTACAAGTTAAATAAGGTTATAACAACACAACAGGGAGATGTTAAAAATGCTAACACATTTACACAAGGAGGATCACAGCTGTGTAAACAATATGCCAGGGAAAATATAAAATAATTGGACAGAGTCTGCGCCGGTATTGATTGAATCAACATTGTCTGAGGCTCTGTTTCATGTGAAAGAAATCCATGAACGCTGAAGTACTGTGCTTCAAGGTTAACACAACACTAATAAGGCTGCTATCGCCTTATGGATTTGTGCATAATGGTCGTTTCATTCCATCTACTGGGTGCGAGATAAACACATGGCTCTTTGATGACAATAATTAATCAAACTACAATTAAATAAGACATTTATAGTCACACTGATTATTTTAACCAACAATTAATATCTGTGGGTGATTTTATTGGAAGAGCTACACACAAAATATCAAAGCAACAGCACAAAAGCTAAAGATATTGATTTGACAACAATGTAAAACAGAGAAGCAGCACATTGGAGAAGCCTGAGTTAGAGAAAATGAGCTTGTGCTTAAAAAATGATGTGTTATCAAAATCATTGGAGATTCTGTCGATTGACTTATCAATGAATCAACTAATTGTTACAGCATTTACCTCAGTGTTTAAACTGAATTTAGAGAAAAACCTATACCTATTTCTTGGGATAAGAATAGCGATCATCAAACTAATTACAATAAATTGGCTAAAAGATAATAACTTAATAAACTCACAATGGAATAACCTGGCAAGGCAAGGCAAGGCAAGGCAAGGCAAGGCAAGGCAAGGCAAGGCAAGGCAAGGCAAGGCAAGGCAAGGCAAGGCAAGGCAAGGCAAGGCAAGGCAAGGCAAGGCAAGGCAAGGCAAGGCAAGGCAAGGCAAGGCAAGGCAAGGCAAGGCAAGGCAAGGCAAGGCAAGGCAAGGCAAGGCAAGGCAAGGCAAGGCAAGGCAAGGCAAGGCAAGGCAAGGCAAGGCAAGGCAAGGCAAGGCAAGGCAAGGCAAGCAAGGCAAGGCAAGGCAAGGCAAGGCAAGGCAAGGCAAGGCAAGGCAAGGCAAGTTTATTTATATAGCACCTTTCAACACAAGGCAATTCAAGGTGCTTTACAAAAATGAAAGACATTAAGAGCATTAAGAAACATATTATAAAAGGGCATTTAAAAACACAAATTTACAAGCAAAGATAATAAAACATGAATAGCTAAGGTACATGAATAAAAAATAGTAAGAAATCCAAATGCATATCTTTGAGGAAAGGTGGGATAAATGGGTAAAGTATAGAACACTATAATGAAGATTTATAAGGAACATGAGGTAAGACTTGACAATTAATGAACACCTAAGTATTAATATTGTATCCATTCTTTTCTTTTTATTATTAATATTAGTATTATTATTTCATCTCGGAATTATCAACTGTTATGTAGTTAATGTATATACCTAGATGTGTTTATTTTTGTTATTCAAGATTCAAGGCTTTCATTGTCATTTGTACATAGCTACTGTGTAGTTATGACAATGGAAATCTTAGGTCACAGGCTCCTCCAACAGTGCAACACAATACAATGGATAAAATAGTGCAAGTCAATAAAATAAAGTAGAATATAATGGAAATAGTGCAGAATAGTCTATATACAAGTAATTGGAATATTAATATATATATAAGTTGCTAACAGATGAATGTTATGGATCTTCTTTCAAAAGTTCAGGTGTTTAACAGTCTTATGGCCAGTAGGATGAACATGTCTGGTGGTTTTAGTTATGTATGCTTTGTGAATAATTTCTTAAAATGCAAGAAAAAAAAAAGAACTTGGAAGAAAAATGCCTTGTATATAAAATTGCTGCGTTATATTTTCAGGTTAATGGACTGTTTGCAGCTTTAATCATTGCTCTTCCCCCCCCCCCCCCCCGCAGGCGGAGTTGACAGGCATTAAATGGCGTTGCTACAGCTTCCGGAGCAGCGGGGAGTACGGCCCGGTGATCTCGGCCCCGGCCCAGGACGACCCGGTTCTGCGCAGCTTTATGCGCTGCGTGCAGGCCAACCTGCTTTGTGTGTGGAGACGCAAAATCAAGCCCGACGCCAAGGAGCTGTGGATCTTCTGGTGGGGCGAGGAGCCCAACCTCTCCGATGTCATTCATCATGAGCTGGAAGGTGAGGAAGAAAATGAAAGAGCTCCTCTCTTCTATCCACCTCATTATTTTTCTGCTCTGAGAGTTGGGATTAGAGGCTTGGACAGTGTTTAATTGTATTATTGCTCTTTATTATGTTGCATTGGATTATATAGACTGGACAGTGATTACATGGAATACAGTCGTGGTTTTAGCGGATTGTATTCAAACCTGACGGAGAAGTAGTGAAATATGTGTAGTGTGTTACAACTAGATGTACAACATGAATCTGAATTGTACGAGTTGCAAATAAATTGGAGATGTTATGATATAGCGTGATGCCTGTGTGTCAGAAGGGAGCTGAATGGGTAGGCTACTCTATTGTGTAGATTCATGGTGTTTAGTCTGCTGCAGATTCAAGCTGTGTGCTGTTTGTTTAGGATGTGTAGGGTGCATTGGCCCCGGCCACACGAGGACGAAAACGGTCGTTTGCGTTACTGTTTAGTGTCATATAGACCGTTCGGCCACACGAGGACGACCGAATACGGCACTAAACGACTGCGGAAACGATAACGGGTCCCAAGGTGAATAGAACGGCATACGCAACGCTCTGGGGGGTCCAACGGCTCCGTGTGTGCGCCCTATACGATCATTTTCTGATAATGATGAGGCAATAGCCCCGCCTCTCCCCACCTCTGCTGCTCACCCCCGCGTCAAAGTAAACTGCACACTGAATTCAGATTATTTATCTTTCTCTCGATATGGACATAAACGTGAGTGAAGTCTAATCTGACAGGACGGAGACACCTCTCAAACTACCTAAACTAGTTATAAATATGTTTATTTTTACTGTCGACCGGGTCACTCATTACTGGATCAGCTGCTGCATGAAACAGACACTGACGCTGTCCAAAGAGAGGGAGGAAAAAGAGAAGCTCCATGTATTTTATTATTATATAGGCTAGAGTCGTTATTCATTTGTTTTAAAGCTCAATAAATAACAAAGAAGACCTTTGACCTGCACTTTTATAATTTTGTCCGGAAGATTTAAACTTTAATACACGTTGACTGGCGAAAAACTGCCCGGTTCCCTCGGCCCCCACCGCGGAGAATAAACAGAAGGGAAACCATAACAACCATGCTTTTTTGCTGCTTTTGTGGAGGAAGTTACAGCGCCACGTACAGGCTCCTGCATATGTACTGCAGCTTCTCCAGCGGTTGGAGCTAAATGGAGCTGTCTCGTGTGGGCAGACACTATCCGGTGAATATTGCGTGTGGACGGAAGCTTTTTTGCGATTGCGTTTACGTTAATCCTATGCGTTTAGCCGTTTTCGTCCTCGTGTGGCCGGGGCCTCGCCTCATACAGCACATATCTGAAATGTGTTTGCTTTGCAACTCAAGTGTTAATATGCTGCTTCAGGACTATGATGAAGCACACAGCAATAAAAGAGATTTCTCTCGCCAGTATTTATGTGTGTGAATGCACGCTTGTGTGGTTGTGCTAGTGAAAATTACACAGATATCTTACTTGAAAGAGTTCTACTGTCAGCACTATTGTCCCTATTTATAGAAACGTTTTCATTATCTCACTGTGCACGTGTGTAGAAGTCTAATATATCGACTAAGCCTCTAGAAGACAGGGAGAGGAGGAAACAGGAGAGGGATTATATTGGGTTTGGTTTAGTAGAACAACAGTCAGGAGGAACAACGCAGGAACATAGGATGGAGAGGTTGAAGCAATAGTAAGAATTTAAGTCCTCAGTAACCTATTAAAGCTGACTTGATGTGAAAAGGCCTCACAGGCACTGCAGCAGATATTTGACAGATGTTCTCACTGCTGCTGTGGAGAGTGCTTTACTCAGACTGCACAAGCTTGTGTAATAGAGAAAGATACAGTGTACATTTCAATTAGGCTTTGTTTGTATCACTAACAGGATCTAAGATAACTTGTTTCCTTGCCTACGCAACACTCCCAGACATCAAAACTCTGTCTACAAATCATGTAATAGATATCAATTAACGATGATGATTTTACTTTGTAGTGATCACAGCACAAATTCAGCATCCAGACCAAAAATGCATAACAAGAAGTAACACTTTCTCAGAATAAAGCAAAACTATGAGTTTAAAAGAAAAAAAAACTAAGTCAAGCAAAATAAAATTAATTTCAAAAATAAAAACTATAAATTCCAAACAAATCATTTGTGTAATCATGTAAACTATAAGTATTTTGTCTTTGTTTTAACATAGATTTTTGTTTGCAGTTCTTGTTTCTTCTTTCTCAATGATCAGACTTTTGCTCTCGCTGCAGCTCTCTCGTTTGCGCTCCCTCATTTTTTGTTTGAGATTTTGACACAAACATCCCAGGTGGGCGGGACTTTCAGGGGTGTGTCCCCATTGGCTACTCAGCTTTTGAGTGACAGCCCACTACACCACAGATCATACAGTGCAACTCATGTAGCAAACTCCGGAGTCCACTCGGCCATGTTAGTGTCGGTGTCTCCTGGGGGGTTTTCATGAACATATCGGACTTATCTTCTGGATTGCTGTGCATTATACTTGTGTTGTGTAGTTTATACTTTATTCCAACTTTAAATATTTTAATACCTGAACACACTGCTGCTGTTAAATAATTTCCCAATTTGGGATTGATAAAGTGTCTGTCTATTTATTTTATAGATTAAAAAAACACATCTATGTATTTTTAAGCTAAAGGTGATACACAATATAAACGGTATACTATTATTTTTACATTTCAAAAGCATATATTGCTATGTTTAGGACAAACAATTAAAGACTGCTTTAGAGCTGAAGCATTCATACACAATGGATAAAACCGGTGTTGTTTCATTCTATATCCTGTGAGAAAATTATATACATTTAGCATTAAAAATTCGACATACTATTCCTAGCCTGAGGAAGATATGAATAATCAACAGATTTGAATGGAATCTCTAACATTTTCATGTAGAATAAAGACAAAAGAGTGATTATACAAATTACATTTATTGAAATTTGAACCAGAAGATGAAGTCTCAAATAATGTTTTAAATAAAACGGCATAAAACAAAAAGGTGGATAATAATAAAATCTATTAAATGTATATGTAAAGACATTTGGTCAAATTAAATGACACTGAGCCAGTGATAACAGTAACGCCAGCGTGGATGAAGCTGGTGCAGTTCTCATTCATAACACTCCGTTCGATGTCTCACTATGGGATGCGCCTCATCGCGGAGCAAACAGAAGCATCAATCTCATTACGCCAATCCTGATTGGCTGGTGATCTTGACGTCAGCATCAGGGAATTCACCCCCTATAAGTAGCTTGCGCCACGGCGCATGCGTCATTCAAACACCTCTTCTCGCTTCAGAGCACATCTCTATAGCCGGACAAGCTTAACGGTCCACAGACTGAACCCAAATATAACCATTTCGGTCGACGGGCGCTCGCCGGCTACTCTTTCTGCTTTGCAGGAAGACGGTAGTACTAACGCCAGTTAGTATTGAAATCGGCCTCGCCGTTCTCTTTCCCCGGAAAGTACGGTAGGTCTGATTTTTTCAAGCTAGCAACACACCTGTTGCAAGCTCGCTCCCTCACTACCGACACCACGGTAGCGAGGAAGTTTTTTATTTTCTCTTCCCCACGGAGGAGGAAAGGATTAAAGGAGCATACTGTCACACCAGTCAGTATTCTCCGGGAATAAAAGACCCACACCGTCCTTTTCTCCGGATTAAGGACAGGGTGGCAACACCTTTTTTCTCCCAACTTACCTGTTGAGAGCGGGTCCTCTCCACGCCACGAGGCGAACAAGATGGACGCCTCTCTCCCTCACACCAGAGGAGTCAGGGACTCGGTGGCTCGACTCTGCGGCTGCGGGTTGAAGATCTCGGGTACAGACACACACCAGGTCTGCTCGTCCTGCCTCGGGCTGGAACACGCCCGAGGCGCTATCGACAACCCCGGCTCGTGCGGACATTGTGTCCACTTCACCGTGAAGAGCCTCCGCCGACGGCTAGCACGCCAAGCTAGCCTGTCGGAGCAGGACCCCCCCCATGTCCACTGATCTGCCGGCCGGCAGTCAAGACGCGGGGGCGTCCGCCGCAGAGAGTGAACCCCTCTCCGTGTCGGTCTGGGGCTCATTATCTGCGATGGCTGCAGAACCGGAATCCCGCGCCCTGGCAGGCCGGAACCCGGTGACGGCAAGACACGCGGGAACGGGACCCCACGCTTTACCGAGCTGGGGCTCCCGGTTAGACCTCACCATGGTCTCACCCGCGGAGGATGTCCTCGAGCTGGACTACGATGAGGACGAAGAGGACGCCTCGGTGTTCCTCCTGTCCGAGTCGGATGAACATGAAGAGGACATCTTCATCTTCAGGCTCAGGCTGCTCTCCCGGGCGATAGCACACCAGCTTCGCCCTGTCTGAGCATGGACCTGCAGGCCGTGTGTAAACGCGCCGCGACCAGACTCGACATCCCGTGGCCTGAAATGGCCAAGGAGACCTCCAGGTCCCGCTACGAAGGGAAACATTTTCCCCAAGCAGCGCGGACGAAGAGGCAACTCCTTCCGGTCTTCCCGGAGATGTTGGATGAGGTGTAGGTCTCGTGGAGAGACCGGCCCTTCAGCAACAAGGTCCCAATCCAGGGTGCCTCCTCCCTAGACTGTGACGGAATGGAGAAGCTCGGCCTGCTCCGCATACTGCCCACGGAACCGCTGGTAGCGGCCCACCTCCTACCGAGGATGGGCCCGTCACCAAGCAGGAACCCCACGCTGCCAGCAAAGTCGGACCGATTTCAGTCGACAATGACTGAACGGTCCTACAAAGCCGCAGCGTTGTCCGCCAGGGCCCTGAATGTGTCCTCGCTGCTAACCGCTTACCAAGCGGAGCTCTGCGAGGACCTGTCGGGTAATCCGGGGGCAGCCACTCTGGACGAGATGGCAGCGGTCACGGACATTTGTCTCCGTGTCCAACGCTGCGCCGTCCAGGCCACGGGCAAGGCAATGGGGATCATGGTGGTGCAGGAAAGAGAGAGATGGCTCAACCTCACCAACCTCCCAGACCGGGAAAAGGAGGATGTGCTGGATATGCCCATCGTTCCCGAGGGAATTTTCGGCTCCGCTCTCGCCTCCATGCAAAGGAGGTGTGAGTCGAAAAAGAAGGAGGACGAGGCACTCCACCTCTGCCTCCCTATGAATACAGAGTACTCCCCTTCGGTCTGTCTCTCAGTCCAAGGGTGTTTGTACGATGTACGGAAGCCGCGATAGCCCTGTTAAGACAACAGGGTATTCGCCTGGCGACCTACCTGGACGACTGGCTGCTTCTCGCACAGTCGGAGCAGGAGGCTGTTACGCAGACAAATGTCTTCGTAAAGCACCTGCTCAACCTGGGTTTCATAATAAACACAGCGAAGAGCATGTTGTGCCCCGCGCAGACTATACTCTTCCTGGGTTTACGCCTGAACTCGGTGCCCTTTTCAGCTTGCTTGTCAGCGGAAAGAGTGAAAGCTTTCAGAGCTTGTCTCGCTCTTTTCCAGCTGCGCAAACATGTTCTCTTCAGATCATGCCTGCGATTGCTGGGGCTCATGGCGTCAGCCATCCTGGTCGTACGACTGGGACGCTTACACATGAGGGAGTTTCAGTGCTGGGTGGCCGCCCTAAAACTAAACCCTGCGCGCCCAGTGATGGGACTCTGGAGCAGAGACCTCCAGCGGGCGCACATAAATTACCTGGAGCTTTTAGCGGTGTTTCTCACCCTAAAACGCTTTCTGCCTTTCCTCAGGGGACATCACGTCCTCGTGAGGACAGACAATACGACCACAATATCGTATATTAACCGCCAAGGGGGTTTGCGTTCTCTCCAGTTACACACACTGGCGCGCAAACTGATCCTATGGAGCGGTAGACGTCTCCTCTCTCTGAGAGCGACGCACGTACCGGGAGTGATGAACCTCGGGGCAGATCTACTGTCCCGAGGTATACCACTTTATGCAGACTGGACTCTACATCCAAGGATTGTGAGCCAGCTGTGGGTGCGTTACGGCAGAGCCGCGGTGGATCTGTTCGCATCGAAAGACAACGCTCAGTGTCAGCTGTTCTTTTCGATGGGCGATCTAAATGCACCGTTAGGCGTGGATGCACTCGCGCACGATTGGCCCCCGGGCCTTCTGTACGCGTTCCCACCCCTGGCTCTGATACCCCCAACTCTGGCCAGAGTGAGAGAGCAACGCCACACACTTATCCTGATAGCTCCGCACTGGCCAGCTATGTACTGGCTAGCGGAGATATATCAGCTGCTGTGCGGGCAGCCATGGCAGCTGCCACTACGCAGGGACATACTGTCCCAAGCGGGGGGGGGCGATCTTTCACCCACACCCAGAGCGCTTGGCTCTATGGGCCTGGCCCGTGAGTGGTACAATCTGAATACAGTGTGACATGAAGCTGACCCTGGCAGCTGCCAAGCGAGCCAGTGGTACTCATGCACTATCTGTACAGTCTTCATGCACTCAGTTCGCCCCAGGGCAAACAGAGTGTGGTTGAAGCCCAACCCTGCCTTTATCTTAAGGCGGTTGGTTCAGGTACCACATTTGACATTGAGGCATCCTCCCCACCACGGTATTCCTTCGGGGAACAGCGGCCGGATTTGCCGTGTCTAGCCCGTGCTGTACGCACGTACAGGGACAGATCAAGGGTGCTTCGTCATAATGACCAACCCCTTGTGTCCTGGGCTAACCCTTATAAGGGCAAGCCTGTTACTAAGCAACGGCTCTCCCACTGGTTTGTGGAAGCAATTGCTTTGGGGCCCATACGAGTCAGAGTTCGCAGGCACCCTCGGGTCCGCGAGCTCTTTCGACTCAGGGTCTGGCTGCATCCTGGGCTCTGTCCAGGATGTCTCCCATCCAAGACATTGGTGCAGCGGCGAGCTGGTCCTCGCCGCTCACTTTTGTCCGCCTCTTAACAGGCTGAACGTTCTGCTCCCAGTGTGACTCAAGCAGTGCTGGGCACCTGGTTGAGTCAGAGCTCTACCTGTTAAGTTCTGGTTGGTTTGGTGATTTTCGAGATAAGCTCGTCTGACAATACGGGAGCTACAATTTCCCATAGTGAGACATCGAACGGAGTGTTATGAATGAGAACTATAGGTTACTTACGTAACCCCAGTTCTCAGAGTAACATGAAGTGAGATGTCTCACCAGACGGCCCTCCTTGCTATGGTGAAGCGAGAAGAGGTGCTTATTTTGAATGACGCATGCGTCGTGGCGCAAGCTACTTATAGGGGGTGAATTCCCTGACGCTGACGTCAAGATCACCAGCCAATCAGGATTGGCGTAATGAGATTGATGCTTCTGTTTGCTCCGCGATGAGGCGCATCCCATAGTGAGACATCTCACTTCATGTTACTCTGAGAACTGGGGTTACGTAAGTAACCTATAGTTCTTTCTTCATGCCCCCCCTCCGTGCTGTCCCATCAGAGGAAGTGGGAAAACGGGATAAGACCCTGGACGCCACGCTGTCTCAATGATCCACACTGTTAATATGAGAGGAAAATAAATGTTTTAGGAAATGAAAAATATGAAGTTAACAAATAAAACACAGCTCATGGACGGTAGGTTTTCCTACAAAGTTAACTCAGCCTCCATTGATTTTCATATCAAATTAGCGTGTTAATAAAATAAGCTATCATGGCTTATACTTGCATATCTAAACAGAATCATGAAAACCTGTTGGTAGAGTCAGGCACACAAGTCTGTTTGAGTGTGTGCGCCGGTGTCTGAACGCTCACTCACTGCTAGCTATGTAGCTAACTGTTAGGCTACTTAGCTTGCATTGTTATGGATCTAAAGGTAGTACAAGCTAACTTTCATAGCACAGCTTTACTTCTCACTTAACACAATAAAGAAACAGACCGTATAGCACAAACAACACAAATGATCAATACTTACATATATTTTCACTTGTAGTATTATAATAATTGAAATGCTGGTTCTTCTGGGGGTCTTCTGTCCACGCTCAGCTAGCTACCGCACCGCAGCTGCCTGCACTGTACAATCGCTGGAGGACTGGGCTGTCACTCAAAAACTGAGTAGCCAATGGGGACGCACCCCTGAAAGTCCCGCCCACCTGGGAGGTTTGTGTCAGAATCTCAAACAAAAAATGAGGGAGCGCAAACGAGAGAGCTGCAGCGAGAGCAAAAGTCTGATCATTGAGAAAGAAGAAACAAGAACTGCAAACAAAAACCTATGTTAAAACAAAGAAAAAATACTTATAGTTTACATGATTACACAAATGATTTGTTTGCAACTTATAGTTTTATTTTTGAAATTTATTTTATTTTGCTTGACTCAGTTTTTTTTCTTCTTTTAAACTCATAGTTTTGCTTTATTCTGAAAAAGTGGTGCTTTATCTTTATGATACAAAACTATTCCCATAGGGGAGGGGATACAACAATGTGGTTATAATGGAAGTATATGGTACAAATCTTGTAGGTTAACAGTCCCTCATTTATTATTCAGATGGATCAACTGATTACACTAATAATAAAGTCAAAATAGTTTTTAGAATATTGAATTATAGTGTATTTAAAAAAAAAAGCAGTTACTGGTATACGATCAAAACTGGTATCTAAAGGGTTACATTTGTATCGTAATTAATTAAATCATTATGTAAATTCTTCATGAAAAATGTGAGGGAAAAAATTAGAAAAATATTGATCCGTCATCATTTTATTGCAGTTCAAATACAAATATGTTATGTTAACATTCCCAATGTTACTTTTTTTAACAGGGCATTAAGTGCAAATTGAAATTGTTTACAAAATATGAAAATATATTAAAAGATTATACAGATAATACAAAATAGGACCAATGTTGTCAATGGCTGCCTACTCCACTCTCCCCCATCTCATAGAAGTTTCCAAAGATTTTCATAATCATGCTTTTTGGTCTCAATTTTTCTGGATCTTGCTTTCGGATTGTTAGCTAAGCAATGGCTTTGTAGCCAAGTCTTGACATATACCTCTGGTCTGAACTTGTTCAGTGGAGGGCCAACACACTTGATGAAAAGCAAGGCTGACATGCTTTTTACCTCGAGGGAGCTTCTAGTTGTGGTTAAAATGTTCATTTGACTAAACCCACGTTCACACTCAGCTGTGGAGATGACCAGAGTGTTCACTACTTGAAGGAGGGGTTTCAGCTCTTCTGGTGCTGGTGGTATCATTTCATCAACAGTTTTGAGTCTTACCAGCTAGCTAACACGAGAGAAAAACGTAGCTAAACTCCAAACTAAGTTGTTATTGCTGCTTATGTCCATAGATTCCACCTTTGGTGACTAAAGTAGTGAGTAATGACTAAGATTACTGACTCTTGACTGACCTGAAATGTTATTTTTAGTATTTTTAAATATGAAGTCCCTCAGATCGCGTTGTCCTCCTGGTTGCTTGGCCATTGTGATGACCGTTACCTGCGCTTCTGGCATCGATCAAACAGGCGCATCACGGTGCTCTAGGGCACTCGCATAGTATAGCGTCAGTGACTTGGTAAAAATGTCATTGCGTGTGTGCATGCTCCCTCGCCCACAGTATTTTACTCAAAATGCGCAAAATTAATGTTGAAATAGCAGTAATACCAGTGCCACGTTCATTGATACAATTACATAAGGGATGGAAAGGGGGAATGGCAGTTTTAGAAGGGGGATGATTTTGACCGTTTTTATTTCAGGGGGGATGCCATCCCCCCTCATCCCCCCTCAACTCGAGTACTGCCGGTATACCGTACCGAAATCAGATCTGGTTTTCGATACTTTTTCGATTTTTTTATTTTTTATATATATAAAGTGAGGCGTAACATCCTTAAACCCACGCCCAAACCGCCAGCCAATCAGATTGCGCGTCTTGCAACGGTTTCGGTGATTGGCTTGATTGCCAAGCAACGCCCTTCACCTTCCTCCTGAACGTCTGAGCCTTTCGGTTAGCTTTCGTTTTTTCATTAGCTCGATGTCGGCACGAAAATCTAAAGTGTGGCTGCATATGACTGCCAGTCTGAATGGTGGGGTCTGTAACCACTGCCAGTCTGAATGGTGGGGTCTGTAACCACTGCAAGAAGTTTATTTCTGGGAAAGGCGGCAACACATCCAACCTCTCAAAACATTTGCTACTGTCACATACAATCAGAGTACAGGAATGTACAGTCTTCAAGCCTGTGTTGTCAAACGTGTTTTTCATTGTTTGTTCAGTACTAAAAGGTTGAAGTCCCACAATTAATTGTAATATTCATTTGACATGTTAACTATATCATAAAGAGCTTCAATTTTTCCCTTATGCAACATGAAAGTATCACGATATGATAGTATCGGTATCGTTCAGTGGTATCGGTATCGTAAAAAAGCCAACGATATGCATCCCTAACAAGAAGCCACATATCAAATGTCTTGCGGTGGGACATTTTAGCATTACCTCCTCAATTTGCAAGCTGTTAGCTGGCTGCCTTCACCACCAATTATGACTCCCTTTGAGTAGCACTTTGAGGTCTAAAGTTAATAAGGATCTTGGCCCATGTAATTACATTTTACAGCAATTGCTTACTTAGGATTGAGGAAGTGTCACTGAAAGGATTTTGTCGCTATTCTTTTATATGTCTATGCAGAACAGTGAGATGTTCTCTGCTATTGCTCAATTTAATATATTTAACTAGATAAATCAATGTATCAAAGTAAAGGGAGCATTATTAGGGGAGTAATACTCTGACTTAAGGCGGTAATACACTTAGTCACTTTTGCTGTTCGTATTTCTTATGTGTTATGGACTTTAATTAACTGGGAAAATATCACAATCTGCTTGAGGTAAAGTCACAAAATGTCTTATTTGTCCGATTAAGACTTCACAACCTCAAAGTATTCAATTTACTCTAATTAATATAACTGTTAATTAAAATGAAGCTGGATTTACTACAAATTAGACTAGGCTGTTACACGGGGAGTTTCGTCGTTTAAGTGTTGAGTCTTAAAGAGCTACACACCTGAGTTTCTATTCACTGAGTAATTGTTGGGTTATATTCCCCCCCCCCTCGACTTCTTGCTCTTTTCTCTCTCACCTGTGTCAGTCTGTTGCTGCTGGGGATTTTTCGTCTCAACCTGTTTATTGCTTGTTCCTTGGCTGACCTAGTCATTACATTAAAATAAGTTGCTTTTGTTATGGCAATTTGTCCAGTTCAAGTAGTATCATGATATTTAGGATTTATCTCAGTCCTGAAATGTTATTGTATTTATGTACAATTCTACGGTGCTTGATATATCTTTTTTGTGCAGTCCTAAACCACTACTATGTGAGTGTAAATATTGTACTTTTATTGTACTTTAAAATGTATTTAGTATATTTTATTCTGCTGTTAAGAATTAACTTTTGATACTATTCATTGAATACAAGGTCTGAGTACTTCTTCCTCCACTGGTTGCTTTCAGCGTTGGCTACAAATAGTTGTGAGTATATGGGGAGTTACACGAACGTTCAGAAAATCCGTTAGAAATAGCAGGAAACTCAAGTATTAAGTTTCTCTTAAGATCTAACAATCTAATTCAGTTGCTTTGCATCGCTGTCAGTAGATAAAATCATATTGAGCAGCCAGTTGTTTCAAATGAAAAACAGTTTTTGCAAATACATGTCAGATCCATTTACTCTTCTTTGTGTTATTATTCCTACTCATCCATTCAGTAAAATGTATTAATACATATATGACTGAACAGCTAAAGCCACATTTATCTTGGAAAATCACTAGTTTAATTATGTTTTGAGTCAGACAAAAATATAAAAGTAGTGTAAAAGGGCATGTTTTAAATAGACGGTTCATAGTGTTTCTTTCAGCAGAGCAGTGAATGGGTGAGTTTTCATAAGGCGTGTTTTCATAAGAGGATATTGCCTAACAAACAATTTTGCAGTCAAGTCCTGCTTAAAAAGACAACTGCTTTAATTGCAACTTCTGATAAACATAACACACATTAGAATTGTTGCACCAACAACACAGCAGCCTCATTAGGCTGTTGTTTGTTTTTTAACTCAAATTATGGATAAAAATACAACCTCATTATATTTACACCACATTCATTATTTTTTCAGCACACCCGCCAGCAGCTATTAGACAGATATAAATAATCTAAACTGTTTTGTGACCTGTGAAACTGAGAATAGTCTCACATTTACGCACGGAGGCGTCCACCGGAAGGGGAGGGACTTCGCCTCTCTATAGAGAGGCGAAGTCCCGCCCATCTACTTCCGACCCATGGGACCTTATTTCGGAAAAATTATGTATTACGATTCGGTTTGAATTGTGCCACGAATTATAATATGATGTTTGTCAATCTTAAAAAATCATTTCCATGTCAAAACAGTCACAGTTTGTCGTAAAACTGTTGAAATATAAGACTATGAAAAGTATGCAACTAGAAAGACTACAAATCCCAGAGTCGCATAAGTGATGTCATAACTGATGTCACAATTGTTTTCCTCCACTAAATAAGAGATAGCTAAGATAAGATAACTTTAACAAGATGCCTGTGTGCTTAGTACCAGGTTGTAATCATACCAGCATACTGCTAGTGAATTGTACGACCGGCCCACTTCAGTACCGGCCCACCGGGAAAGCTCCCGGTATTCCAAATGGCCAGTCCGCTCCTGGAGGGAACTGTGGGATTTTAGCCTTTGCAGACCATTTACATGCACAAAAACATATATAACACACTACAGGAAAGAAAAAAAACCCAAAAGCATAATTACGTTCTTTAACTTTAACTATCAGTACAAACACTAGATAGATATTTTTTGTTGGCTACAATATTCATGCAAACAGAGGACAAGGTGGGACAGGGAAGGAATATAGTGCTTCATTTATTTATATTTTCTGATGCTTGGCTGCTGCTCGCTTCCATAACATCCCTTCCTCTTAGAGCTAAATACCTCTTCTGCTCTGGAAATCCTGCTACCCACTTTTCAGGCGCTTCAAGTAGCACATTTGATCTCTTGCTGACTCCCTATGAGTTTATTTGACATCATAAAGGGATCACAAACGCTGCCTGTGAGTAGAGCTAATAAACACAACTGATTCTAATACAAAATCTTGTGATTATGGCAGCTGTCGTGATGAAGAAGCCTTGGATCCCACAGTGTCACTGGAGTGTAGGACTAATCTAAATAAATCATACCTTTTGAGATCGTGCCAGTAGTATGAGTAGCTATGATCCAGTGTTACCTCCCTACTCCTCTCCCACTGTACTCCAGCACTCTCTGATATTGTCTTTGGTTCAATTTTAAGTGTTTTATCATCACGTTCAACACACGTGTGGCTTGCTTTCTATAACTCAGATGGCATTTGCTTTTGTGTGTGGGTTAAGTACATTTTGAGAGAAAACAGAATTAATTTGTTGAGTCACATGAGTTTTCAGCATTTTGCCAGCGCAGCCAAAGACAATGTGACATATAGTATTTTGAACACGAGTCATAAATATGAATGCACACACACACTAGCACGCAGGCTGTCATACACACACACACACACACACACACACACACACACACACACACACACACACACACACACACACACACACACACACACACACACACACACACACACACACACACACACACACACACACACACACACACACACACACACACACACACACAAACACACAAACAGAGACAATGGTTTATGTATGACTGTACATACGATCTGGACCTTGTTATAATCCAGCAGAAGTGTCATGCTCTGTGGCTTTGCATCTACTAACATGTCACATGTGTGCATGTAAATACTGACAGTACAAGCTGTCAAAGATTCATTTATCACATTTCAATGATGATGTATAAAAGAGATACATTTTGTATTGCCTTTTAAAAGTTGGTGGGTAAAGATTTTTCACGTTTTTTTACTTAACGTGAGAAGCGTGTAACCAATGATATTAACGCTACAGCTGGTAACTTTATTAAAAAATAACTGTAAATATACTATATACTGACAGTAATGCATGAGACATATAATCTGGGACAAAAATCAAGACACATTTCAACTTAAAATCAAAAGTGCTTTAGTTCAGTGCTGCCTGTGTGTGAAGGCGACAGAGCATGAACCCTTATAGCTGCTGTAGAAACCAGCGTTGGTTAAAATTACTGTAAGGTGTTTCTCATCTGAGGCGAATGACTAAAACATGTGTCTGAGTCGTGTCCGGTGCAAACAAGCTTCAGTCACAGCTGGCTGCATACAGACACACAATCAGCAGCCACATTACAGCGACCAGAGACGGGAACAAATGAAAGCTCAATTAGCCTTCAAAGAACGAATATAATTTGCCGGCCTTTAAACTACATAGAGCGGTATACACATGAAGTCAACATTTAGGTTTATTTTTGTCTTTGTTGTATTAAACAGACATTTCTGTAGCATTTCTTCTAACAGACCACACAAAGTACTATCTAGGAAAAAAAGAGTAACACATTCTTCAGCCTTTATGTCATCTGATATTTCTTGTGAAGTACCAAAATAGCCTTGTTAGATGTGCTTGTGTAGAGTCACCATCTGAGATGCATGAGAGTGTTATAGGTGATTTTTGGGGTCAAATTAGGATTTTCAGTTTTTTTCCAACCTCTTTTAACATAAAAAAATGTAAATTGTGTCAAATATTGCAATGAGATATCGTTAAATGTGCAGTGAAAAAACACTGTGTTTACGATTCTTACTTGATAGAGTTAAATCGGGGTTTTGATATATAGACAAAACCTTATGATTTAAGAGCAGATAACGTTTTCAAACTAATTAACTCCTTAGTCGAGGACATCCCTATTACACTGAACAAAAATATAAACGCAACACTTTTGTTTTTGCTCCCATTTTTCATGAGATGAACTCAAAGATCTAAAACATTTTCTATATACACAAAATAACCAGTTCTCTAAAATATTGTTCACAAATCTGAAAAAATCTGTGATAGTGAGCACTTCTCCTTTGCCGAGATAATCCATCCCACCTCACAGGTGTGGCATATCAAGATGCTGATTAGACAGCATGATTATTGCACAGGTGTGCCTTAGGATGGCCACAATAAAAGGCCACTCTGAGACGTGCATTTTTGCTTTATAGGGGGGGTCTGGGAGGGTCCGAAAACCAGTCAGTATCTGGTGTGAGTGGTAGGGGTAGGGGTAGGGTTAGGGTTAGGGTAATGTTGTGAATCGAGTGGCCCATGGTGGTGGTGGGGTTATGGTATGGGCAGGCGTATGTTATGGACGACGAACACAGGCCACTCGATTCACAACATTACCCTAACCCTAACCCTAACCCTACCCCTCACACCAGATTGGTGTGACTGGTTTTCGGACCCCCCCAGACCCCCCCAATAAAACAAAAATGCACGTTTCAGAGTGGCCTTTTATTGTGGCCAGCCTAAGGCACACCTGTGCAATAATCATGCTGTCTAATCAGCATCTTGATATGCCACACCTGTGAGGTGGGATGGATTATCTCGGCAAAGGAGAAGTGCTCACTATCACAGATTTTTTCAGATTTGTGAACAATATTTTAGAGAAATGGTTATTTTGTGTATATAGAAAATGTTTTAGATCTTTGAGTTCATCTCATGAAAAATGGGAGCAAAAACAAAAGTGTTGCGTTTATATTTTTGTTCAGTGTAATTAAAAAGAAAAAAAAAAGTTAAATAACATTACAGGGAATTCTAGGATTAACTTTTTGACTGCCTTGACTTTTAAATAACTTACTCTGCGGTACTCGGTGAATATTTGTTTCATGTCTCTATTGGAAGTGTAATTGGTTGCATAAGAGATGCATTGGGATCACCATTTAAACTAACATAATTGTCAACAGAAAGAAGAAAAGAAAAATCACCATACAGAATGTAAAAGTAAACTTTAAAACATCAATATATATCAATTATTGAATGTGTAAGAAAATAAATGCTGAAAGACACGTTGCCTTTTCTTGATTACCCCCTTTTGTTATTACGTTTTTGCTCCATGTGTTTATTTCCAAATGATTCCTGTAAGGCTGCAGAGAGGAGCTTTGTTTTCAATAATCATCTTCTCCACTGGAGTTCCCCAGGGCTCACTACTGGGCCTCTGTCTTTTCTCTTATAGACGCTTGCCACATCCCATAGTTTTCTCCTGCTGCTCTGAAACCGGCAACACTGTACTCCTTTACTTTATATCCTCTGACAGCTGGGAGTATGACACATGGGGACTGGTAAAGTTTCATCTCAGCCGAGCATTGTTCGTCTGTTCTTGCCTCCCTGACATCTCTAGTCGAACCCTTGTCCAGTATCTTTAGCTCAACCTTGACAAGACTCTGCTGCTGTTTTCTTTGGCAACACCTTTGAAAGACCTCCCTGTCAATACTGGCAACACTGCAGAGGCTTAGATAACACACTGAGGTGTGAGCTTCACATCATAGCCGTTCTCAACACATCTCCCAAATGAGACTATCCCCAACCACATTACACAATGTTATTCCATCCCTGCATCCTATCCAAGGAGCTGCAGCCAGAATTGTCCTCAGTGTCCTAACATTTCCCTTTCTCCTGCCATACATACTGACTTTAAAAACAAAACTCATTTTGTACTTTCAGGTCATGACCTAGACTTCTGTCCATGCTCTCTCTTCTGGTACAATTGTCCAATTATTTATCCCTCTCCATGCAGTGGCTTTGCTGTCTCCTTTATTCCCTGTAGAGGAATGACTTTCCTACCTGAGTTGGATGAACATTAGTCATTACCTCTTCCCCATCAGACGTTCAAAACCTATATCTGAGTCAGTTTTAAAGCACTTTCTTTAAAAAATAAATAATTAACCTCTTACTAATACTTTGTCCAATACTTCTTTAAGGATTTCTGGAGATGAATATAACAAAAATTAAAGGTGCATTTATTTTCAAAGAAAGTAAAATATGCGTTTGTATTGGTTAGATGCTAAATTAAATACTTAATTAATTAACTTAATACTAAATACTAACCCTAACCGTTTTTTTGTTTTTAATTCTGAGTGTACAAAAGTGTTAAACAATCCTTAAACAACAATTTCATTAAATGTGCAGATGTCCTTTATCATAAATAAAGATTCATTAATCAGTGTTGTGCGGTGCAGGCTCTGAACCCTTCAGCTCTTTCAGTGGGTTGGTGGCTTGTGAAATGTAAATGCTGTTGCACTCATCACAAATTACTCTGAATGAAATGCATCAGCCAGATCATGAACATGGTAATGTCATTTTTGTTTGTCAGCCAACAAATATGCTAAACTCCAAACAAAAAAGGAGAACTAAAATAAGATTGATTATGGATTTGCAGAGTGTGTGGCTGTAGCGTTATCTTGTTAGGAGCATCTACAGCAGACAAATAAAACGAAGGGCTGATGACTTACACCATAGGCGAGGCTCCCTGGTGTGTGTCACCAAAACGGCATGTGGTCAAGGTGAATGCAGGAGCAGGAGGAAGAGTTAGAGGGCCATTCACTTTACACTGTATCAGGTGTTTATCTATGCTGTATGATCACAATAATTTCATCTGAGGTGGCTGAAACATTCATCTTGTGTATCTCAGACCCATATCACATTGCAGAAGTGTTTTATTCATGGTCTTTAAGATGTATTTGTCACCCTTATATCAAGACTCCTAACGGAATTATCTATATGTTGTTGTTTTTTTACCAAGAGTCTTCCTTCCACCCACTGAATTTTTCTCTTCTTTCTTGAAACTGTAATAAAGCTGAGAGGAATACAAAGTAGGGGGAATCCAGCAGAAAAAAAGATTCTGACTGGAATCAATCCTAGCTGGGGGTGAATGTTGTTCCAGAGACGGGAGTCTTAACCACACTGTCTCAGAGAAATTATGTGCATACTTAATTCAAAAATGAAAGTAAAAAAAAAAGAAAACGACTTACTCAAATGCACAGGGATGCCAGGCAGTGATTTAACACCACATCTTTAAATAAACTAACAAATCAGTCACCTGTAAATCCCTTTTTGCCATTATCGTATTTTAAAAATGACTTAAAGCATAATTCAGCTGTCATCACAGCTAACTGTCAAAAGGAGAGCCAGCGAGATAGGACTGAATTAAAAACCTAGTCCATTATCAGCTCAGTGGTTGGCTGGTGTAACAAAGATATGTGACCAACAAGTGGATTAGAGCAGCAATGCTTATGAGACAATAATCAGAGATAATGGAATTACCAAAACAGAGAGAGGGAAGGAATTGGACATGACTTCAGGCACAGGGTTAAAAAAAAAAAAAAAACTGAACAAACTCTGCCAAATATGTCGGGGAGCGCCTCGTGTGTCTGTCTCCTGTGTTAGAAAGCTTCAGCTGGGTGCTGGGCCCTTCATAAACAAAGCTGGTTGCCATTTGTTGTGGAGCTGGAGCAGTTGTGAGTACAGCACACTGCATGACAATTTTATTTTGTGTGTGGCGCGACTGTGACTGTTATCATTCCTTGTGTGTGTTAGTAATTGGCCACGTGTGTGTGTTTGAGTGTGGGCTGGCAGAGGTTGCAAGGTAATTGTCCTGTGAAAAAGTGGTTTGCCAAATATGTGTGTGTGGTTGTGTGTGTGTGTGTATGTATCAGAACGCAGGACGGAGGGCTAACCTCTGCCTCCATCTGTCCACGTCTGGCTGTGAACTCATAATCTGGCCTGTGGAGACAAACCCTCCTCACCACTTGCCACCTGCTTCAGAAATGCAGGTTAGTTTGAGGTTATTACCGTTATGGATCCGCTGGCGAGGATGCTCGGTTAGTAATGTGACAGGATTCATTTCCTGTTTATTTAAGGGACTCTTTCATTATCTATAACAGGATCCAAATCCAATGTTATTTTACATTTGGATTTAACACTTGAAGGACGTAGCTTATAGTTTAATTCAGGGCACCTACCATTGAGCATTTCATATTTTATAGAAACGTGTTATGTCTACATTAGTGAAGTGTCTGTGTTTGATTTGTTCTAATCACGCACACCGCTGCTAACCAATTAAAAAAGGTTGCATTGCGACAGTGTCTAACAAAGGCATCAGCCAAAATGTTTTTGCTTGTTACTACTCTGCATTACAAAAGAATAAAGATGCAGCAGCAGATGTGCACTTCAAAAGCCTTTCGTTCCACCAGTTTATGTGTAGTTGGAACCACATAATTAGTATTTAATTCAGGACAGGTATTGAAACATTTACATCCTCTCCAATTAAAGCCCTACAAAGTCTGTCTCATTATTTGAATCTCTGAAAAATACACTAACCCAAGTGTAAACACGATTTACGGGGAGTTAAGTGCTGAGCTATTTATTCTCTCCTCTGGTTGCCTGGCAACCTCACAGTGATGACAAAACTCCAGGAAGTCGCTGCACCCTGCCGAAAAATACCCCCCCCCCCCCACATAACCCCCTGTAAAATAATGTTCCACTTAGGCTTTTGTGCAGATTAAACAAACGATAGAACTAGACCCAGATCACATATCGGCTAATAGCTTATTCCAGATAATGGCAACACTGTGCATGTTGTTATGTTATATCTCATTTACTTTTTACATGGGCAATGCACAAAGAACATCAACCTTACAAGATATGAAATTATTCTGCAGTTAGGTAGAAAATAGTACATTACAAGAAGACTAGAAATACAACATTACACACAATACTAGACTTTTAAAGAATATAAAATATAGTAGCCTACTAAGTAACTAACGAAAATAGATGGCGTCACAGAAATGCCCCACCAGCTCCAGCACATTGTACGTGATAGGCGAAGGGGAGAGACATCCCTAAGCGTTTGACCACAACAGAGCCGGCCAGTTAACCAATCAGAGCAGACTTGGCTCTGGTTTCAGACAGAGGGTGAAAAGAGGTGATGCAGCACAGGCAGTATGAGAAAAATAAAGACCTTCTTGAACATTAAACCATGTAAACATGTCACATTAGAGGAAAAAAACGAATATGAACCTGGAAATCATCATTATAGAGCCCCTTTAAGAAAGCGAATACACATATGTTCCAAGTTTTGATTTGTAATTCTCTAGTGCAGGTTTTTCTAGCAGTAGCAGACAGATACAGTATTTGCACCTGTGCACCTAATCACACTATCATATCCAGCGCAGTACTGCCACAATCTCCTACTTAGGGCCCTCCTTGAATCAGTGACGGATTAAGTGTTTTGCTGAAGTGCATCTGAGCAGCGGTTGTTAAGTGAATAGAGTACGCTGTCCATTTCACCTCGCTGATTATCGCAGCCTGGATGCAAACTGGTGATCCCAAAGTGCCAGCTCTTCGACTCATGTTGATTATGCCATTGAGCAGCTGTAAATTCTGTATACAGTGAAATATCACCTTTAAGGTCAAACTGGGGCCGACAAATTCTCAGTGCCAACATTATGTGCAATTTTAGGATCTGGGAGGTAGTTGGGAGTAATGATGTGTTTTATTATCCCTTGCCTCCCCTTTATTTCTCTTTATTCTCCTGCCTCATTCTTCTTCTGCCTCCACCCTACCTACCCAGCCTTTGTTACTTATAGCATCATAATGATACCATACAATGGCAAATTATCAAGTGGAGTTGTCACAGGCGATGCTCCAAGAGCTACACAGCAGTGCTCTGCCTGCTTAGCATTGTGCCAATGTGATCCCTGCATGCACAGCAGCAATAATGAGGGCTGTGCAAACACGTTGAA
The DNA here is from genome assembly GCF_902827175.1 of Gymnodraco acuticeps. Taxonomy (NCBI): domain Eukaryota; kingdom Metazoa; phylum Chordata; class Actinopteri; order Perciformes; family Bathydraconidae; genus Gymnodraco; species Gymnodraco acuticeps. The sequence continues at coordinate 3,005,266 of NW_022989894.1, forward strand.
GCAATCCTCCCTGGATGCATGTTGAATACTGTTACACAGAGCAGGTGCCAGTGAGCTGTAAAGTGTGTTTCTGACCTGAAAACGTGGGTGAAAGTATTAATTTCTGTGCACACACATTTTGTTAGGAAGCCTTTTAAGGTTATGACTTCTAGATTAACAAGATAAGGGCCACACGGGTCAGTTCTGGTATAATAAAGCAACCAGGAAGTGAATTAAAGTGTCAATGAAAGTGAAAGAAACCTCAGTTAATGTTGAACAGCAACCTGATAGTAACATGTTCATAGTGCAAGCTGATATTCATCCCCACTGGCATTCCACATATTACAAAAAGTGAAATAAAAAGCACACCTCAGTTCCAATCCAGTCCTGATCTTAAATTACTTCCAAGACCCTTTTTCTGTCAACAAGTTTTACTTGGCATTTAATCTTTCCTCTGACGCTCGCCTCTTCCAGCCCTCTCTCCCCCCCCACCTCCTCCTCCTGCTACTCCTCCTCTTTTCAGGCTTTGTTGTGCTTTATTTTCTCTCTCCTCCCTTGTTTTTGGGTTGCTCTCTGTGATGTTAGGGTGGCGAATGTCTGCAAGCACGCTCAGTTCCTTGGCAAATAAAAGGTGGGGGTGTACGGGTGCCAATCAAGGCCTACTCCTTCTCTTTATTCCTTCAGGGGTTGTCTTCTTAGAAGCACAACTCAAACAGAGGGAATGAATAATTAGCCTCCCAATTTTTCCCTTGAATCGGGAACTGGGTCGCCGGCTGACACATGTCTCAATATGGAACAACCTCGCTGAAAGAGACAGACCTATGGAGGTATAAGAGCCCCCTTAAGAAATGCTGCTTCACCTAGGGACCCAGTCAGAGTGGTGGAGAGGAGACACTATTTTCTGTCTGGCTTTGGCTGGTGAAAAAGTGAGTCACATGTGGAAAGCGGCGATTCCATGGCAGCAAAAAAAAGGGAGAAAACATGAGCAAGAAAAAAGAGGGGAGGAGGGGCGGGACAAGGGAGAGATATATGTAGTGAGAGAGAAAGGGAGGGGAGTGTGCTTATGACGGGAATTCATGCTTTAAAAAGCAGAACACAAGTGGTTTGTTTGGAGGGAGAGAAGAACATCTGCGATTTCTCTCTGGGCAGTTAGATATGCAGTTGGTTTGTTGTTCTGCACTTTTCTTTTTTAAGTTCCTTGTTTGCCATGCTGCCAGCAAAAAGCAACTTACACTGACACATTTTCACTTCACACCTCCTGTTCACATCTCTCTCATTTCCAATCTGCGAGGAAGGATCAGTCTGTTCCTCGTTAATGACTGTTTTCAAACTGGACGGACGCATGTACAGTATGCTGTCACAGATTTACTGGTTGTTGGAAGGGGGAAACTTTTCTCTTACTTTTCCTGGAGAGGCAGATTAGGAGGGAGAGTGAGCGAGGAAACACGAAATAAAGCCGAGGAAAAAATTGCCTCAAGTCATGTTTACTTGTCTGTACATTTGTTGGGCAAGGACGGAGGATCTCTGATTTCCTTCCCGCCTCCTCTTCTTCTCTCCTCCCCTTGTGGGTTGTCAGGGCGTGGTGGCCTGTGACCTCCTGACCCAGAGAGAGAGAGAGAGAGAGAGAGAGAGAGAGAGAGAGAGAGAGAGAGAGAGAGAGAGAGAGAGAGAGAGAGAGAGAGAAGAGAGACTCTAGAAGAGGCTCTCTCTCTCTAGCTCTCCTCTCTCGTCTTATCGCGCTCTCTCT